>NC_086156.1:29747738-30053396 GCF_035149785.1 Candoia aspera | reverse complement strand
AAGGTACATTGGACTGAAAATAATTTGAAAAGAAAATACTATTCATTTTGCATATAATTTATGTGTCTATAAAGACATTGATTGATGGCTATTGTAAACGAATTACTCTGAACATAAGTTCAGCTAGCACATGGTAATCTTTCAATATAAAATACACTGGAAATGTAAGTGAAATTATGGCTTGGATATGGACTGAACTTCTAGAGTAAAAAACAGCTGCTTTGGAGTAAATTTCATATTTCTGGCTTGATTTGCATAACACAGCTTTAGGTATGTTTGTTTGTTTTAACAAATGGCAGTTGCTAGTTAAATGAAAAGTATCAAAGTTAATATCCATATAATCTCTTTGAGAGATAAGTACAAATCTGATGATGGAGTAGAAAAAAACATTTCAACATTTTTTTTTTTTACCTATGGTTACCTGATGTCAAACTGGACTTCAAATAGTGTGTGCGTGTGTGTGTGTGTATGCACATGCAATATTGGAGGGGGGAGTTGTTTATTGTGAGTTTTATTTTATTATTACTTGAAATTTTGCTTATTACTTTGAAAGCCTGAGACCAGAAATGTAAATACACACATAACTCCCATGCCTTGTACTAAAATGGAGCTTAGATTCAGTTGCTAAATATTTTGTTCTGTGTGGAAATTGTTTCATTGATGTAAGTAGATTTATGCCAAGGAAAACATACACTTCTCTTAGGTTCCAGCAAACAACCCCTCCACGGTTTTAGAGGAAATATGGGCAAAAGCTGGTTGAAGGGTTTTGGTTAGAACAGTAGAGCTATTGTACCAGTGGTCAGGATCTTTGGATGTAGAATGACATGTACGTACAGAGGCCATAAGTATGCATTTTGAAAGCACCACATGCATAAATGTATCACCAGCAGTGTTTCAGCCAGTAACAGGGGACAAACATTCTAGAAATATGTCAGGGCATGGATTTGTTTCATTCAGTGCAAAGAGTTATGTCAAGATCCTTTATGTATAAACCCTAAACTATATTTTTTCAGTAGATCATAGCATCTAGGACCATACCGCTGTCAGACCTAGTTGTAGTGCAGTCTCTTGCATAACATATTGCACAAAGTCTCAGGCTGTGTCTGGGGTAAGTCTATGTATGATAAGGTTAAATTATCTTAAATTAACTTTGGGGAAACAACTTCTAGCTCAGTGCTATTGACAACATTTCTTCTGTTTCCTCATTATTTTCTATCCCAGTTTACCAGGTGGAAAAGTATCATCTTTTGGGGTGAAATTTTTAAATATTGCTTAATCTGGAATGCTGTCTGCCGAGATTTTTAATCTGAGTTTCTTTACTGAACAGTAGATTGACTTGGTGACCTGGATTTCCCTTTCTAATCCTAAAACTTTGTTATTCTATGATGCTCCATATTATACTTGCTTATTTCTACCCTTTTTGGGGGGGAAGTACCACGCTTCCCAACAATGCACTGTTAGTGCTATTAGCATTTTTATTTTCTGAAAAAACTTCTGAGAATATGGTTATCCAAGCTGGCAGTCAACTCTTTGTTAGATGAGTCACACAGATTTTATCCAGCATGTGTCCCTATTCTTGTGGAGTTTAACTGCTAGATACAAATGGAAAGAGGGATTTTTTAGGCAGCTTGTAACATTTCAGACACAAAGTGGTAGCTTCTTTTTCCTGCCGGCTTTCAGTTTGTTACTTTCCTTCTAACATTTTGGGCCTTTTTTCTGCAGTTTTGAGTGAACTAGTGTTTATTTTTTTATCCACCTATATGGGGATGGGGGTAATGTAATACCATTTTAAAAACCGGAACACTAAAATTTTGGTTTGCTTTAATATTGTTCATAAATGGTAGACTAGCAGAACTGATTATCTGTTTATGCACAGCTTTGTTTACTTCCGCAGGAGGGGTTGCTCTATATTTTCATTGTGCTTGAGTCCTTTAAGTCTGGTGCAAAGCTTTCTAACAGTGGAAAACAAGTCAGTATTATCAGCTGGCAAGCCTCAGCTTCATAGACTTAATATAAAAAAAACCAAACAGAGCTGTAAACAAAATTTAGAATGATGGTAGGGCATAGGAAAGAGAAAGAAGGAAAAAGAAATCTCCACAGGCTTCACTGATACACACATTCAGTGAAGTTATTTTAAAAGTAATTAATTTTTAAAGTGAAAGACACAGTAGTTTACTTTTGCCTGAAATAATGGTTTGCATTTATCTTCACGTCTGATTTAAAGGACTAAAAAGAACATCCTCTTAGGGATTATAATGGACTATAGCTCTCCACCCTAGTATGGACGTTCAGAGAAAGACTTGTATTTATATAATTGTCTTAATAATTGGTTAAGTCATCACTTTTTCAGATATCTGAGTCCCAAAAAATCCTCTAAAACTAAAAGAAGCACTCATGATGGAACTAGCCCCAAATCTAAAACTGCCTGCACCACTGCATTCTGGACCAGCTGCAGCTTCCAAGTGCTCTTCAAGGACATCCCCATGTAGAATACATTACAGTAATCCAAACAGGAGGTGACTAAGGCATGAATCACCATCAGCAAGGCCTCTCAGTCCAAGAATATGTGCAATTATTGCATAAGATGAACCTGTGCAAAAGGCCCCCTGGCCATGACAGCCTCTGCTCTTCAAGCAGAAACTGAGAATCCAGGAGGATCTCCAAATTGTACACCAACTCTGTCTGGGAAAGTACATCCTCATGCAGAGTTAAAGATGGAAAATCCCTGGAGCTGGGGACTCTTAAAATCTACAGCCATTAAGTCTCACCAGGGTTGAGCTGAAGGCTGTTTTCCTCCATCTAGAACTTCATGTTCTCCAGACACTGGGAAAGGACCTTGACAGCATTGCTTGGTCAGCCCAGGGTGAAGATGTACAACTAGAAATCATCCATATACTGATGATACTGCACCCCAAGCCAATGGATGACCCGGGTAGATTTAGTATTCTCTTCTTAGAGTGGTCAACCAGATGCCTTTAGAAAGCTCATAAATAGGACATAAATGAAGTAACTCTTTGAAAGGGCATTTTAACTAAACAATGGTTGGGATTGCTAGTCTATCTTATTTACAGCATAGATAGAAGTTAAAACCTTTGGATTAGAAGCCCTGCAATGCTAGATAAAACACAGAAGTAGCTGGCATCAAAGAAATGTCTTTATCTGGGGAATGTAAAAAGTTGATTCTTGAATCCTTCAGGAAAATTTTGCATGGAAAATCTCTGAAATATTTGAGATTTAGTACCTTGGGAAGTGCAATGGGATGGCTATCAGTTCTATGACTTATTTATATAACTCATTAAAAAAAACAGCAACTTAAAACCTGACTCAGTTATTTTTTGTTGACATATTTTAGTACCTAATCAAAGGCTAAAGTCAGCTTAAAAATATGGACTAGAAGGCACTAATGTGGATTAGTCAGTTCCATGCAAAATCATGATTTATACCTCTGATGAGTTATTCAGAGGAGCTATTTCTACATAAAAGATGTAATAAAGGATGGAAATAAGAAGCAGTCAGAACAGCTGCCAATGTCTCAGTTAACAGACAGGAAAGTGCACAGTTGAAATTTGCACAGAAATTGGGGAAGAAAAACATCATATAAGCTACCTATAGCATGATCCCAGGAAAAGGCATGACTGCTTTAAAAAATTGTGAACAGGTGTTATTTTGCGTCCCTGTATGCTCTGAAGCACCTTTTTGGAATCAAATCCAAAATGTTCCACTGTCCTATTTATTAGCATTGAATTCAGTGTTGAATCTTTAAGAATGGATGTATGGGAGTGGATTCCAATTGTCCCAGTTTTGAAACTAAGCAAGTCTGGGAATAAATGACTACCAGCTTCAGAAACCCATGCACTCTACTCTTTAACTATCAGAATGAATGAGATACAATTTATATAGTTGTGGTAATACCCAGGTTTATATATTATGTTAGCAATAAATAACAATAATTTACTTTGTAATATTGGTTTCTTGCTCTTAGCTTTCGATTCATTAAAGGCTGAGATAGGCGACTGTTTAAAAGCAATAAATATTTCCATTTTGAATGTGTTTGCCATAAAAAAGTCCGCTTTCTACATAACATTTTAAGAACTGCAATAGGAGTAAAATTGGCAACTTTGTGATGACCAATAATTTATACTATTACATTTTACATATCTAGTAACAAGTGGGAAGTTGAAAAACATCCCTCAAAAAAGGCAGTGGTTAGTGTTACCATATCTGGCCTGTAAAAATCTGGACAACCGTTAGACAACAGAAAAGAATTAAGAGTTTTATGTATACCTTTGGTGCCATCTAGTCGTTGTCTGGAGTTTTAAAACCCAGAAGTGGTAACTCTAGCAATGGCACACCATTTTTGTATTGGTAAAATAACTTTATATTGTTGCCAAGGATACCAGATGTCCCTATCTATGAAATCACCAGGAGTCAGGTTTAACTAGTGGGAGTCTTTACTTTTAACAGTTTTCTACCATCTATTGGAAGTTAAATGGAACTTACATCTGAGTAAACATATATAGGATTGTGATGTTAATTAAACACTAAAGTATTAGAAGGTGGTTTTATTTTGAACTCATCAACTGATATTTAATTGGTAAAATAGATGATATTTGGCTTGCAAGGATATATGTCTGATGTTGTTGAATTTGGTTCCCAGCAACCACCTTCAATATGGATAATAGAAAGGAATGCTGGAAAGTGCAGTTCAACAACACCTGGACAACTTTAGACCTTCCTTCTGCAGAACATAAAATTATCATACTGAGAAAAGATAGGATGCTGTGTCAAGTTACATGTTATATGCAAAGAACAACAGGAAGTTTGATTTAATCATGCTGTAAAAACCACTAAAATACTGTTATTATGGAAAGGCTAGGAATGAAAATGTTAGTTTTCAAGTGTTTTTGATCCAAGATGGCGATCAGGGGAGCAGACGCCAATGGCTGCTCCAAGGGGGGAGGCTCCTAGTCTCCTTTGAGCCCTGACCCCACGTTATTAGTTGGGGCTTTGGGGAGAGTTTTTGTGAGCCCTGGAGGGTTTTCCAGCTTCTAATATCTTCTGCCAGTGTTGGAGACGGATGGAGCCCCTGGATGGAGCAGCAGTGTGTGGCAGCCTCTGGCAGGCTTGCGGCTTGTGGTGTGGAAGACTCGGTGGGCCCTGGCGGCCTTTGGTGGTGTGGAATGGCAGGCCTGGTGGGCCTGGTGTTTTCAGGGTCTTTGGCCCAGTGGCGTGAGCTGTTGGCGGCAGGCGGCTGGTGGAGTGGTGGGCCTCTGGTGCGGCGGTTTGGCAGGATGGTGAGCCCTTGGTGTGGGGGCCGGCTTTGGTGACATGGTGAATCCCAGCGCAGCAGAGTGGGTTTGATGATGTGGAGGGTTTCGGTGGCGCAGCAGGCCGGTTTGATGGGACATTAGACTCAGGCGGTGGAATAGCCTTGGTGGTATGGTGGGTCCTGGTGCTGGCCAGACTTGGTGGAAGACGCAGCCCTGGAAGAGGACATTGGACAGTGGGGTCCGACCTGCACCACAAGTCCCCCATTGTGCAGCAGACTACAGTGGGGGGACTGGAGTGTAACCAGTGAGGTGGTGCTTGGCGGCAGGGGACGATGAGCCTTGGGGACTCTGGGCCCCTATGTCAGAGCCCCCTAGTTGAAGATCTTGGTGGCAGGGGGGGCAGTGACTTTTTATGGTCTCGGGCCCCACCCCAGAGCCCCATGGGTGAGGAGTGGGGCCCGCAGATTCCAGCAGCACAGGGGACCCAGCCAGTTTGGTGGGCCGTACTGCAGGAGGCCCCACCAGTGAGGAGCGGCAAGATTGGAGTGCTGGTCATCCCCTCCCAACCTACCCAGAGGTGGTGGAGTGCTATCAGAGTCCCTCCAGTGTGAGTGTGGAACTCCCTCCTGGGTGTGAGACATGCAGGGAGAGTCCAGGATAGTATGGTTGTATGGAAGACTACCCACCCCTGAGTGAGTGGCAGGAGGTAGGTAGGAGTGGCTGTGGTACCCCCCTGTTGACCAGGGAGAGAGATAGAGGGGGGGCACAGGGAATGTGGAGGTGAAGGTTAGGCCCTAACAGTGCCGAGAGTGGGAGCTGGTGTACTGGGGGGCCTGCCATCCCCTTTGTCTGACTGAATGTGTAGAAGGATGTGTGTGTGTATGGGGAAGGGACCCTTATTTCAATCCAGGGACTCTGGAGGTCTAGGATTAGAGGCATCTGAGCCTGGACACTCTGGTGGCTGTAGGGTAGGTTATACTATTGAGGTGGTGATGGGCCAGGGATGTTATGACAGGAACCGGAGGGAGAGCCAGCTTAGGGGAAGACACTCCCAGTGTTTGTTACTGGTGGTGTGTTCCGGCCCTCCGGGCTCCTACCCAGGCCCTGGACGGCAGATCCTTGAGGGCCCTGGTCTCTGGCTGCTGCTTGTTAACACCAGGTTAGTCAACAACAAGGGTTGACTAATGTGATCTGATCATATGTGATCTGATCATAGAGGAGGGGGCAGACCTGGCTTGTATTACCAAGACCTGGCTGGGCCTGGAAGGAGGGGTACCCCTTTCAGAGATGTGCCCAGCCAGGTTTCAGGTATGACACCAGCTGAGACACCAGGGTAGGAGAGGTGGGGTGGTGGTTGTCATCCAAGAATCTCTGGCCTTCAGGTGCTCTGCTTCACAAGTGGCTGGTTGTTAGACCCTGTTTTTCAAGTTAGGTTTCCAAGAACAGCTGGGAGTGTTGTTACTGTACCAGCCTCCCTGCTGCATAGCAACCTCCCTGTCTGAGCTGCTGGAGGCTGTCTTGGGGCTGGCGGTGGAGTTGTCCCAGACTTATGGTTCTGGGGGACTTCAATTAGCCATCCCTGGGACATGCCTCAGAAGCGGCTTGGGAGTTCATGGCTACCATGGCGGCTATGGGCCTGTCTCAGATTATTCGGGACCCAATTCAGGAAAGTGGCCTCATACTGGATGTGGTTTTCTTGTTGGACAAGAAAATTGTCTAACACAATAGGGTCCAGGGATGGTTTCTTTAGGAGAGGGTGCACCAGTGCCTCCTTAAAGGCAGCCAGGAACACTCCCTCTGCCAAGAATGTATTAACCATCATCTGGGCCCAACCACATGTCACCTCCTGGGCTGCTTTCACCAGCCAGGAGGGGCATGGGTCTAGAAGACAAGTGGTGGCATTTAAAGTCCAGAGGATCCTGTCCATTTCCTCAGGTCCAACAGGATCAAACTGTTCCAAGATAACTGGGTAAGTACATTCTCTTGGCATCTCCTCAGACTGTGCCTCACACTTGGAGTCCAACATAGAATGGATCCATAGACAATTTTCGTCCTATCTCCCAATTCCCCTTTTTGGGGAAAGTGGTTGAGAAAGTGGTGGCGTTGCAGCTCCAGAGGATGCTGCAGGAAATGGATTATCTAGACCCTTTTCAGTCAGGTTTCAGGCCCGGATATGGGACAGAAACAGCATTGGTTGCACTTATGGATAATTTCTGGTGGGAGTTCGATGCGGGCAATGCATCCATTCTGGCTCTTCTTGACCTCTCAGTGGCTTTTGATACCATCAACCATGGTATCCTTTTGGGGCGGCTCAGGGAGTTGGGGGTGGGTGGTGTGGTTTTGTGCTGGTTCACCTCCTTCCTTCAGGACCAGTCCCAATCGATGTTGATAGGGAGTGATCCAACCCTCAGCCCCTCCTTTGTGGGGTGCTGCACGGTTCGGTTCTCTCTCCTCTCCTATTCAACATCTACACAAAACTTCTGGGTGAGATCATCCGTCACCACGGGATAAGGTATCATCAGTATGCTGATGATACCCAATTATACATCTCTGTCCCGGGTGAGGTAAGTGTTGCTGTGACTGCCCTCTCTCAGTGCCTGGGGGCTGTGGGGGCCTGGATGGGAAACAACAGGTTTCAGCTGAACCCTGGTAAGACAAAGTGGCTTATTATCTCCCACATAGACTTTTGCAATGCGCTCTACATGGGGCTATCCTTGAAGAGTATCCAGAAGCTACAGCTGGTCCAGAATGTGGCTGCATGGGCAACTCTTGGCACCCCAAGAATGGTGCATGTAGCACCCTTGCAGCGCGGGCTATGTTTGGTGCCCCTAGAAGGGCACACATAAGATCCTGAGCTGCATTGGGTAGAAGTTTGTTTCCAGGTCTAATTCAAGGTGTTGGTTATCACCTTTAAAGCCCTACATGGGATGGGGCCAGTTTACCTGAGGGACTGTCTCATCCCCATCACATCAACCCGTCCCACCCGATCATGCAGAGAGTACGTGTTATGGACCCTGTCAGTTAAAGAACTCCATTTGGCGGGGTCCAGGAAGTGGGCCTTCTTTGCAGTGGCTCCCGCCCTTTGGAACATTCTGCCACCGGAGGTCAGGCTAGCTCCATCCCTCCTGACTTTCCGGAAATCCCTGAAGACCTGGCTCTGCCGCCATGCCTGGGGTGGGGAGGGGGGTGGTCATTCCTGGGGATGGCTGGCACCTTAGAGTGCTCCCCTTATATTTACGATCTTTTGTAGCCATCTGGATTTTTATTTTTTTAAAATTTTATATTGTATTGTATATTTTATGTTTTATTATGATTACTGTTTTTAATTTTTAATTGACTAACTTATTGTAAACCACTCAGAGTCCCTCTTTGGGGGGAAATGGCCAGTAGTATAAATTTGAGAAAGAAATGAAATGAAATGAAATGAAATGAAATAAATAAATAAATAAATAAGGCTTCTGTTAAACTAAAATATTGCATTGTTTGACAGATCCATTACTAATATCCTTTGGATCTCTTTATTATAAGAAAAGATAGATAATTTATATAGAGACAGAGAAAGTAATGTATAGTTGATTTAGGGGCCTGAAGACTAATGGATGATTAGTCTGATGATGAAGCAAGGGGCTTGCTGGGCAGCTGCCTATGCTATAGAATATAAGTATTCTCTGGCTCTAAAGCCACTGCCTTCTTCCAGTGAGAAACAAGAAGTTGAGATCTGCAAAAGAGGAGTTAGAATTTTTTTCTACATAGTCATAAAATGGATGCTCTTGGAGAAATAAAGATTTTAGCAGGACTGAGTGAGGATTCAGACTCAGTGCCCCAAATGCCCTGGATGAGCCAGTAAGGTAATGTTGCCAGGCAAATATATTTTGCCTTTATTTTATTTATTAAATATATACACTACCATCTCACTATAGATTACTGTATAATCTATAATCTATGAAAATATAGACAGATGGCCTTTTCTCTTGTACAATTTACTGGTTTTGATTATTTTCTACTTACAACATGGAACATGAACCATGTATTTTGCAAATGTGATCTGGTTTGTACACATGTAGGCATTTCGGATCAATGGGTATTAGAAGCAGTCCCAATTTTGATCTAGGCAATTTATTTTGTGTTTTTTTTAAAGTTGGAATGAATGCAATTTATGTTATTTATATATATATATCTTTTATTTTTTCCAATTAAAACATTTAAGAAGAGGAGTACAGTATTATTCACAGAAAAGAAAGCAGACCAGTTGGGGAATATTCCTGGGGTCATTGCTGATGCTTCCAAAGATGGGGAATCTTAAACTCTTTTGAGCCCTATTCACTCAATGAATGTAACGTATTACATTACTCGTATTATTGATTAAGCATGTCTGTGATTTAGTATTGTTGCTTGATTAGCTTGAGTTACTTGCATATGGAGTTAGTTCTTCTGGAAGTTTCAGCAAAGCAAGCAGCAGAAAACCCTACTTCTGACTCCAGTGTCTTTTGTTTGATAAGTAGAAAAGACACAACAGTGTATGTGTTATGACTCCCTTGTTGAGTGTTTCATATTTCTGAGAATGGCTGACCTGTATATCATGCTTGGTCCTGTCCTTGTTATCATATAAACCTGATGTTAAGCACAGCTGAATTGCTAATACAAACTGCTGTTGTCCTTCATGTAATGTTGTCTCAACAGTTGACTTTCAGAATATTTTTTTTTACAGCAAAGCAATAAAAAAGTTCTGAAAAAAACTCATCCATCCTTAAACTTTGTGAGTGTTTCAGTTTTATAGCTAAGTATAGAAAACTTAAAGTCTACATTCCTTGGCTTACAAGCAGGCCATTTATTATTTTTGGTCAGATGGGAACTTGTGCATTTTGGGAAAGAAAAAAGAAAACGTAAAAATCAGCAAAAAAAAAAAAAAGCCAGTTAACTCAGGATTTGTCATAAGTATTGCAAGGAGGGAGTGGAGGGAGGCTACTCATTATAGTATCATATATAAATGTTAATAAAACCAAGATAATTTGAAAATTGTTAATCAACCTTCCAGAAGTGTTGGATGGCAATTCCAATAAAGCTCCAGGAAGCATAGCCTATGGACTATGCTATAGTAACTGTGTTGGTTGGTACCTGATCAAAATTGCAATCCAACACATCTGGAGAGCAGCAGGTTAGAAAAGGCTGATTAGAAAAGATACTTAAGGAGAATTCACATGATTTTACTCCATAAGACCCAGTTTGGTCTAGTGGTTAAGGTGTTGGGCTAGAAACCAGGAGACTGTGAGTTCTAGTCCAGCTTAGGCATGAAAGCTGGCTGGGTGACCTTAGGCATGAAAGCTGGCTGGGTGACCTCTCTCTCAGCCCAACTCACCTCACAGGGTTGTTGTTGTGGGGAAAAGAGGAGGAGGAAGGAGTATTAGATATGTTCCCCACTTGAATTAGTTATAAAAATAATAAAGGCAGGATAAAAATAAATTAAAAATTAAAAAATTTAGTTAAAATATTCAGATCCAACTATGATCAGATTTATTCTAGTCCAGCAATTTCACTTATGTTTGTTCCTCAACCTATAAGGTTTGATTTCTACCTTGTTTTGAAATCCTACAGTTGGAGAGACCAACCAATATTTTGTGGCAGTTCTATCATTTAATCATCATACGTCTTCCATGCTTCATATTGACTAGGTAAAGGTAAAGGTTTCCCTTGACGTAAAGTCCAGTCGAATCCGACTCTAGGGGGCGGTGCTCATCTCCGTTTCTAAGCCTTGGAGCCGGCGTTGTCATAGACACTTCCGGGTCATGTGGCCAGCATGACGACTCGGAACGCCGTTACCTTCCCGCCGAAGCGGTACCTATTGATCTACTCACATTTGCATGTTTTCGAACTGCTAGGTGAGCAGGAGCTGGGATTAACAACGGGAGCTCACCCCGCCGCGCGGTTTCGAACCGCCGACCTTCCGATCGACAGCTCAGCGGTTTAACCCGCAGCGCCACCGCGTCCCTCTTTCATATTGACTACTACAACCTTAAAATTGTGTAGCGTCCATTGTGCGGTGAAGCAACAGAGACTGGAAGAGAAGTTGGTCCAGTGGTGGCAAAAGGCCAACGCACATACACCGCAAGTGAACATATGAAGCTAGACTCTCCCCTATTTTGAATATGGGGGTAGGAATTAAGAATGTGTTCTTAACTTCCTTCTGTCTGCCATTGTACCACTCCAGATACCTTCCTTCTGTGTGAGAGGTGACTCAGTGTGTAGAAGTTAAGGAAATTACTATCAAATGTGATCTTTCTTTTATTTCAAGTAAACACTAATATAGTATAAGAAAAAGAATGTAGCAGGATGCACAATGTAGCTAACTACATTCATATAATATCAAAGGTGAGGTTAAAATAACATGTTTAGCTCACTACTGTATGATTATAGTTTCCTCCAAAATCCAAAAGCTTTATATACAGCTGGTATATAGTAGGGTGAAAACTGAACCCTAAGGACAATAAGCAGGCTTATTCCAAATCATTATTTGTGGCACCATTCAGCTTTGAATGATCTTGTGTTTTCTGAGTGCAGTGGTGTGTGATCAGGCAGGGTCTGTTGCTTGGGTAGAATGCAGATAAAGGGTTAATGGGTCACTTTCTTCTAAGAAAGGTAGCAGATGAGAGTGGGGGGCTGAGTGTGAGAAAATCAGAGAATTGACTATTGGAGAAAGGAGGAGAGGAACAGATAACCTGCATATGTGAAGCACAAGGAAAGAGTGATAGAAAGAGAAACCATGATAGAGTTTGTGGCAATTGTTTTGTAATTAGCCCGCAGGAGTTTCTGTAATGTACCTCTGAATGGAAACATCTTGTATCTCGGTGGCACCTGCAGGATCTTGCTGCTTTGATTAGAATGACGAAACCAATGTGGTGGCATCACATTACAAGCTCTGCTCCCTTGGGATGTGCATGTGACATCACAACACATCCACATTTCTAGCACTTTTCAGAAAACCAATCACTTATTTTAGGAATCAAAACTGGAATCATGTACTGGTGCTAAAATATCGTATACCTATTTTCTCTGAGTATAACGTCTGAGGAAAAAATATTTTTCCATTGAAATTCCCACGTTACTTCTCTGACTATATTCAGATTCTACATCCATTTAATTATATAGTATTGGACTTGTTTGGGTTTTGAGTCACATTTCACTAGTAAATTATAGATTGTACCTAATAAATGTTCAGTTTTATGTATTGTAAAATTTTCAGATTCAAACTTCTGAATATTCTCCATTATTTCTGTAATTCTTTTGTTGCTGTGCTACTTAGTTAAAAATACTGGAACCAAGCGACTGTGGAAGAGCACTGTGTAGTAATAGATTCAAAGCATCTTCTCTTCCCTTAGCAATAACGTTTAACAGTCTAAGTAAGTTGTTGTCTGTCCACTGAGCAAATTTCTTAGTACCTTCCTCTTTGTAAATGTGCATTCAAAAATGAAGCAAGAGGGGAGAAATCTGGACCTATCCTTTTATTGTACAGTATATATCCAAACATTTAATAGATTGCCTAATATTGCATAGCCTCTTACAAGTTGTTTATTTCTATAAATATAGGCCCAGGTATATCTATGCAGACCTTCTGAGAGACTGTCCCTTCCATGGAAGAAATGGAACCATAAGGAAATATAATCTAGTCTGCCATCCATGTTAGACAGCTAGCTTGATAATTTGGTCTGAAATTTGGAACTGCTAACCACTTCGTTCTTTTGAATCCTGCAACTTCTTGTATTTGACCCTTGGCCTTGTATTGGATCATAAATAACTCATTACCTGTATATGCCAATCATTCAATACCTTATTCTCTATAAAAACTAGAATTATTTGAAAGATAAATTTAGGCTTGGTAGAATGCTTCATTTTAACCTTTTAATTCTTTATAACCAACTGGCCCTCTGAGCAAACTCCTCCCCACCCACATGCCTAAGATGCTTCATGGCCAGGAAAAGAACTGATAAGAGACGACATAGCATCAATATAAGAATTGACGTTTAGCATTTTGGGGTTGTAACGGTGAGATTTTGAGCTATGTTTGCTTATCCCCAAATTACACTTAGAAGAATTTATACTACTTTTGACCAAATGAACCTGGTTTCACCACATGACACTCTGGACTTCAAGGATAATTTCTCCAGCCTTGCCTGAAGGTGGCAGAGATTGAACTAGGGAACTTCTGCATATAAATCTTTGCTCTGTTTCTTTCCCATAACGTTTCTGTTTTTATAAGGGCAAATACATTAGCATAAAATTTGAATCAAAGCAAATATATTTTTTTGCATACAGAATGATCATCTGTGACAGCTTTTTCCTAGATAAGGTTGTAAAGTTACAAAAGAAAAATGAATGTTGCTCACAGAGAACACAAGTTGTGATCTAATTTGCTCTGTACTTCACTGTAGTAGGCAGCCCACAGTTTATGTTGCACTAAAAAATCAGCCACAAATTGCATATGCACAGAAACCAAGACGATTGTGTGCCTTCACTGAAAACTACAAAAATGTTTGCAAAAACAAAAAAAAACAATGTGGTAACAGAAACATGAACAGTAAAATTCTATATAGCGCACTTAATGTCTCTATGTTTTTTCTGTTCAATTTTGTAAGACATTTTATTTGAGCCACAACACTGAAACCTTTGAATGTATTATTTTTCTACATGAAAAGTGGTTCCATGGTAGATAATAAAATGCTATTAATGTATCTCTGTGTATTTCTTCACATTTTTATGTGATTGAACCACATCAATACTCTGTTGGGGTATGCATGATAGTAAATACTAGGAAAAGGAGATAGGATATGTTTCATTGTATGAGTTACTCTATGCAGCAAAAGGCAAAATAATATAAATTATTGAAGAATCTTGTAATTACTACTTCTAACTTGTCTAAGCTCTGCTTTTTATCTTCATTTCTCTCCTCTTCTTTCTCCATCCCTTCTGGAGCCAATTGCCCCACTTAGAGAATTACTCCATCTTCATATAAACAAATACGTTATTTGCTTATAGTTGAGAAAATATTAATGTCCACAAGGAAGTAGGAGAAAAGATATTATTCTATGTGATCATGACATGAAGGAAAGGGTAGGAACAGTATCAGCAACAACTCACAGGGCAAGCTTAAGGGAATCTTCAGAACCCCACAATCACCACAGGACTGCCCAATTTATACATATTAACGAGGTATTGGCTGCTCCAATTAACACTTCCCTGTGCCTATAGGGTTGCTTCGCCCAACAGTATATAACTACAGTATATACTATAAAGAAAACTGAAGATGTTACTAGACCTGGTAATCTGCAAGAAAACAATCAAGCTCAGAGAACACCAAGATCTCAACTGTTCAATCCTGAGCATCTTTACTACTGGAAGAAAATTAAGGCGTGAAAAAAAACCCACTTCTGTGAATGAAGAATGCATTAGAGAATGTTTAGCAATGTGTGATGATCTGTACACACTAATAGCAGATTAATTTCAAGAACTGAGTGTTAATATTGCTTTACTGAAATATATTCAGTGAAAATTGAGACTTTGATACCAGTGCTGTCAATGGCAGACTGTGTGTGTGTAAAACTCTAGAGCTAGTTAGAATCTAATGTTCTGTTATAATTCTCTCAGCCAGCATAATCATAACCATTTGTCTTACAGTTTCTCTGTGCCTCCATTTGTCATATGTTAAAAAAGAGAACTGTTGAACATTTGCCTAGGTATTGAAAGGCTCCGTCCCATACTAAAAGAAGCCTTATGTCCCTTAGTAAAGACTTGCAGTCTCTTCTCTTGCCATAGCAGTTAAATTTAAGATCCCCCCTGAGCATTCTAGAGCCTAAAGAGGAAACAATTCTTGGAAGCAAGCTGGTATGTTTCCTGATATTTGTTGTCTCTTTGAGTTAGCTTAATCACAGAGAACAAAAGTTTTAGAGAACAAAGGCTATCAAGTGAACGATCACACTGATGATTAATTTACATTTTACAAAAATATATGCAAGGGGGAGTACAATATATCCTATGCATAATGTTTTCCTTTAACCTCAGGTGTTATATACCATATGTTAATACTTAAAGTATTATGTGGGGAGGGAGAGCAGCTTATGGGGCCCTCCCAGGCTCTTCCTCTTCTGCTGCTGCTGCTAGACCTACCATTTGGCATAGGATGGAGGTAGGAGAGGGAAACTGAGGGGTTTGGCCTCACTTGCAACAGCTGCAAAACATATGGGAAGCTGACATGAATCTTGCCAGAAATCTCTTCCAGGTTTTCCACCCATTTTCCACCAAAGAAAAAACAATTCAGGTGATACTCAATATAGATTCTGAGGTCAAAAAGGGATGGAATCTCTCAATCCTTGTTATTAGAAATGCCTAGGGATAGAGAGGGCGGAATGCATCAAAACAACATTGACTTGCTTTGGAAAGCAAAACAATCAAAATAACTAGAGGAACAAATGGAAGGACTATCCCAAGTAATTCGGTTTTAACCAAAGACAAAACGTTGTACAAAATAAAAGACAAAGACAACAAAGGTGGGGTCCTCAAATGTAAGCCTCATGTTAAGCCTACTCTTTTCCAGAATTTATAACCTCAAGGGTATTTTTATTGCTAGTTGCTCAAATCTATTGCTCCACTGGCATCTCTGAATCATATTATAATAATAGAGCTTATAAGTCATTGTACCAGGGTGATTTGCTAGAAACAGCTTAAGTAGCTCACAGGAGCTCCTTAAGGACATAATGATTAGGTCAGTAGCCTCCATTAGATCACACAGATTGTGTTTTGTTTTTTAAGCAGGTGAACACCTACAATTGTGAAATAGCAATCTGTATTTCAGTGGGAGGTTTACAAATTTCATGTCATCCTCTGAGCAGCAGCTGAAAGAATCACCAGTTGATACATCTAAGATGCAAAATTTTAAGCAAAAAAGTTTATTGAAAATGAGAAAAAATTGATTTTTTTTCTCTATCCACATTTTTCAAATTGTTTCAGCTACTAAATTGGATCCAGGCAATTCATAATTTTTGGTAATAACATTCAGGGCCATATCGTTACTATATAGAGTACCAAGAGAAACAACAGGTTTCTGCCCAAAGTATTTATATCTAGATTTTAAAAGGGGAGAACCAAGGATAATAGAGAACAATATGTGCAAATCAACAGTGTTTAGCATCTCTTGTGAGAAAAGAGTTGAGAAGAATTATCTTTAATTTTTGATTTAAAAGGAAGATTTAGGGAAAGAGTATAGTGTTCGTTCTGCTTAGCATAGATGTTAGAATCCCGACTTCTTTGTCTCTTTTGGCATCCCTTGCTGTGCAGTTTTTCAGAATGCCTGTTCTTACTGGGTTTGTGATCCAGCTGACCAGAAATCACAGGATTAGTATGATGACACCTACACACTATGATGCCAATAGGATTTTAATTATATAGTGTCATACATGTCCACTGAAACACTGTCCTCATTAGTGTTTCTCAACCTTGGCAACTTTAAGATGTGTGGACTTCAAGATGTGTGGACCTTGCTGGCTAGGAAATTCTAGGAGTTGAAGTCCACACATCTTAAAGTTGCCAAGGTTAAGAAACACTGGTTCTCATGCTCAGATTTCTCAGCAATTACCAGAATGGCTGAGGAATTCTGGCACTGAAGTCCACCCACCTTGAGCGGTCCCTGGCTAGGGAAGGTTGCAACTGAGAATGGTGATACCATGTAAAGTAATGTATGGAAACATTCTGCAAGCATAACGAGCAGTCAAGCTGGAGCTACTTATGGTGAAGGAATAAATATTTTGTACCAATTGAAACAAATATTTTGTGCTTTGGGGTTTACTCTTTTAAAAGATCTTTATGTTCTTTTAAGTGAGTTTCAGACAGATGACTTAGATCTCTGAAGCTGCAAGTAAAGCAACAGAACTAGTTAACATTTAAATGAAATTTGTATAAAAGCGATGTCTTTGTGAAAATGCAGGCATTAAAAGTTTTATAATTCTGTTGCATAAGCCTTGTTACGAGGCCCTTGGATTACTGTGCACTTTGCCAATTTTATAATATATTTTGTTTACATTAGCTTTATGTATCCCTTTTTCTGCTGACTTGAATGTTATAATATGTCAAAATAGGCAAAACTGTTTAAATATAGTGTAAGTTTTTAATTCATTTTATATCCCACACATGATTTACATCAGTAAGGTCAAAATATAATTCATTATGTTCAGTATTATTAGAAAATGGGCATTCCGTGTGTGCCGTTATAAGCAATATTTTTGATAATGGATTTCACGAAAATATTATAGAGAGTATACAAATCAGCTAGAGATTTTCCAGTTTAATTATAAATCAAGTAGGGAATTTCTGGCAGATCATTTTTTTCTCACTTCCAATCTTCTAGTTTGTATAAGATTGGTATAATAGAACAGCACCTTCTAGAAGTTGTTTAAGGGAAGAAGAAGTTATAGTTCAATATATCTGGAGTATATTTGAATGAAGAAGAATAGCATACCCAATTGGACTATCATGTAGTTTGCTTTTTTTAAAGCACAATATTAGTTTCTAATGAGAAGCTCTTTTCCACTTACCTCCGTAAGACAAATTATCAGCAAGAAAATAATATACATTTCAGTTTATTTTCTCTGAACAGCCTATTGTAAAAGAGTGAATTCCTTCTTGCTGTATGGATATACGTGGATAGCTTTAAAAGATGTCACTGTAGCTATCTTTATTTAATCATTATTAACTGTTCATCATGATTAAATAATAAACAATCTTGCATACTATTATATTTTACCACTATTTTTTAATTATGATTAATTATGTATGGGTATATATTTTGTTATATTTAAAAAGATTTCAGGGTTTCCAATTAACAACATGAAACAAATGCCTGAGCATTAAACAAACAAACATGCAATGATGAAGGCACTAGGCTGAACTGCCACGGCGTGATTCAGGCCTGGAGACCTTTGCCAGGAACGGATGCCTTCAAGTTTATGCATATTCAGTGATACACAATAAAACTGCAGTGCAGACTTTACCTATATGCCAGTCTGCCAATGAAACCTCCTGCTGCTGAATAGACACACGGCTGCCAAAAATCTTTACAGCATATTTGCATCACAGCTACCCAATAAAGGCAAGTAGGTCTAATGTGTTTGTTTGTTTATTTACTTATCTATCTATCTAATTTGTCCCTGCCCATCTCCTCCCATCGGGGGACTCTGGGTGGTTTACAACAATCAATTAAAAACAACAACCATAAAATACACAGTATAAAAATACAATAATACATAATATAAATAAAGGTAAAAATAAAGAATCCAGGTGGTGAAAGAATCTAAAGCAGTCCAAGTGTGGGAGGAGTGGTCTATAGCAACCATCCCCATGTACATCTATTCCCCTCTCCACCCCAAGCGAGGCGGCAGAACCAGGTCTTCAGACTCTGCCGAAAGGCCAGGAGCGATGGGGCCAATCTCACCTCCGGGGGCAGCATGTTCCACAGGGCAGGAGCTACTGCAGAGAAGGCCCACTTCCTGGACCCCGCCAGATGGAATTCTCTTACAGATGGGGTCTGCAGCATGCCCTTTCTGTATGATCGGGTGGGACGGGCTGATGTAATGGGGAAGAGGCGGTCCTTCAGGTAACCTGGCCCCATGCCATGTAGGGCTTTAAAGGTAATAACCAACACCTTGAATTGGACCCAGAAGCAAACTGTTACCCAATGCAGCTTGCGCAGCAGCGGTGTTACATGTGCCCTTCTGGGGGCACCAAAAACAGCTCATGCAGCTCCATTCTGGACCAGCTGGAGCTTCTGGATACTTTTCAAGGGTAGCCCCATGTAGAACACATTGCAATAGTCTATATGAGAGATAACAAGGGTATGAGTGACTGTTTGAAGGGCCTCCCAATCCAGGAAGGGGCGTAACTGATGCACAGCATGTAGCTGCACAAAGGCTCTCCTGGCCACAGCTGCCACCTGCTCTTCAAGCAGGAGCTGTGAGTCCAGGAGGACCCCCAAGTTACACACCGGGTCTTTCTGGGGCAGTGCAACCCCATCCAGAACCAGAGATGTTAATGTCCCAGATACGGAAGAACCACAGCCACTCGGTCTTATCACGGTTCAGTTGAAGACTGTTGTTCCCCATCCAGGCCTCCACAGCCCCCAGACACTTGGAGAGGGTAGTCACGGCATCACTTACTTCACCCGGGATGGAGATATACAATTGAGTATCATCAGCACCTCATCCCATGGTGACGGATGATCTTGCCGAGCAGATTCATGTAGATGTTAAAAAGGAGAGGGGAGATTACTGATCCCTGTGGCACCCCACAAAGAAGGGGCCATGGGGCCAATCTCTCCTCCCCTATCAACATCGACTGGGATCGGCCCTGGAGGAAGGAGGTGAACCAGCATAAAACTACGCCACCCACCCCCAATTCCCTGAGCCGCCCCAAAAGGATACCATAGTCAATGGTATCAAAAGCCACTGAGAGATCAAGGAGAGCGAGGATGGATGCACTGCCTCCATCCTGTTCCCGCCAGGGATCATCCATAAGTGCGATGGATGCCATTTCTGTCCCATAACCGGGCCTGAAACCTGACTGAAAGGGGTCTAGATAATCCGTTTCCTCCAGGACCCTCTGGAACTGCAAAGCCACCACTTTCTCAACCACCTTCCCCAAAAAGGGAAGGTGGGAAACTGGACGAAAATTGTCCAGAACAGTAGGGTCCAGCAATGGCTTCTTGAGGAGGGGGTGCACCAACGACTCTTTAAAGGTAGCCAGAAACACCCCCTCTCCCAAGGATGTATTAGCCATCACGTGGACCCAACCACATGTCACCTTCCGGGCTGCTTTTACTAGCCAGGAGGGGCACGGGTCTAGATGGCATGTGGTGGCATTTACTGTCTGTAGGATCCTGTCCACTTCCTCAGGTCCAACAGGATCAAACTGCTCCCAGATAACTGGGTAAGCCCGTTCCCCTGGTATCTCTCCAGACCAAGCCTCATGCCTGGAGTCCAACTTGGAGCGGATCTGAGCGATTTTGTCCTGCAGATGCTCAGCAAATTCCTCTGCATGACCCTGTAGGTGGGTCACTGAGCCCACCTTCCCCAAAAGGGATCGAGTGATCTTAAACAGGGCCGTCGGGCGGCATTCTGTGGACACAATAAGAGCAGAGAAATATTGACATTTCGCTGCTTTTATCACCACAAGGTAGGCCTTAATAGCGGCTCTAGCTTGTGTTCGGTTGGGTTTGGTTTTTGTCTTCCTCCAGCGGCACTCTAGGCATCTCTTAACCCTCTTCAGAACCCTCAACTCCTCCGTAAGCCATGGCGAGTGCCGGGTTCGATGGGACAAGAGAGGCCGCACAGGCGCCTCCCTATTCCAGGCTGCAGCTAGGCCTCTACTGGACCGTGCAGCAGATCACTGGGTATAACCCCCAGCTCCCTCTGAAACCCTATTGGGTCCATCAGTCGCCGGGGGTGGACCAGTCAAATGGGTCCTGCCTCCCTGCGGAGGGGGGTGGCATAAGAGAATATCAGGACCACCAGGGTGTGGTCTGACCATGACAAAGGGGACAGCTGTAACTCTCCCCTCAGATCACACTGCCACTGCTCTGACAAGAAAACGAAGTCTGGGGTGAGGCCAATGTCTCGAGTCGGATCCCGAATTATCTGGGACAGGCCCATAGTTGCCATGGTAGCCATGAACTCCCAAGCTGCCTTTGAGGCATGCCCCAGGGATGGCAGGTTGAAGTCCCCCAGAACAATGAGCCTGGGGAACTCCACCGCCAGCCCCGAGACGGCCTCGAGCAGCTCAGGCAGGGAGACTGCCACGCAGTGGGGAGGCTGGTACAGCAGCAACACTCCCAGCTATTCTTGGGAGCCCAACTTGAAGAACAGGGTCTCACAGCTGGCTACTTGTGGAGCAGGGCCCCTGAAGGCCACAAGAGACTCTCGGATGACAACCGAGAGTCTTCCCCTGCTGCTTTAGCTTCAAACAGGATCTTTCTGAATTGACACAATGTGACCTGTTGTGAGTTCAAAGCTAATCATTTAGTTTACAATGCAGGCCATCCATTTTTTTAACTATGACTCATGTTAGTCAATGGAGAAACACTGCAGTGGCTTATCACTGGCTGTAAGCTTAAAAATGTGAGACTTCACCAACTGTTTATCATTGGCCCTTACTACCTGAACAAGTGTAAAACAAGTGTAAAAGTGTAAAAAATGCCTCACACAATTTTCTTGAGAATTGCTAGTCTGGCAGGTTATAGTAGGTAAGTAGGTAAGTAGACTGAGTAAACAGTCTACATTGGAGGCATCCACAATGGAGGGGGTTCAAATGGTGAGCACCACTGCAGATTGAAGTCCTTCCCCTTTCTATCTGTGATGGTGCTGTATGCCCAGAAAGGTGTGGCGTTGATCCACAATTGTGCCTGTCATTTTGTTCCCATTGCAGACATGCCTGGTCCACATGCTAGGACAATGTGAAACAAGTACAGAAAGGGTAGCTGATCAAGCAGATAAAACAGATTACTAATCATATAACGGCTCAATCCTGAGACAAGTTGCTCAGACTAGAAAAACAGGCCAGATTTTTATGATATATGACAAAATCAAGAAGTTCCATGAATCCTGCATCCCAAAGTGATTGCCCATTTGTCTTTGGAAAGCTCAGAAACAGATCATAATGGCATTAGCCTATTCTTGCTGCCAACCAGCAATTTTTTTTTTAAGATAAACTCTCTCTATGCTGAGAGATTCAATAAAACCTTAAACAAGTAATCACTGAAAGAATATCCTCTGTGAATATTCTTGAAAGCTATCCAGGTTTGGTTGTGGATGCCATAAATTTAATGCATGTTGCCTAAAATAGTGCTTTCTTTGGCCAGCTCTGGTTTCATTGTTTTGTTTGATGACTCTGCATTCTAGTATTAGGAGAGAAAAAAACTATCTTTCCATTTTCTCCACCATTAATTTGTTAAGACCCCTAATTTTATCAGCCTTGATCACATTTCCTTTAGTCACAACTTTCCTTAAAACCAACAAGACCCAAATATTATATCCTCTCCTAATCCTTTTAGTTACTCTTTTCCATGTGTACTAGGTCCGATCTTACAGAAAGTGTTCCAACATCATCCCAACCTTACCAGAAGTGTTCCTACCTTGAACTGACATTCTGACTTCCACCACTCTGAGAATGGTTTGTTTCAAGAAAAAAAAAATTGATAAGGTGAGAGCAGTAATGGAATACTTCTGGTAAGATTTTGACTTCAAAATGTTATGCGCATTTCTATGTTCTTTATGCCATCCTTGAATCTGCAAAACTGTCAGCCCAGTATTTAACTGTCTCTTTGAGGAGCAAGCAAAGTGCAGCTTTCCAGCTCCATCTTCTTTTCACTGAGAACACCTTAATAAATATTGCAGCTATTCAACAGGAGAGAGTAAAAATGTATAGAACAAACAATACAAGATACTCTCTAGGAAGGCCATAACTGCTATTGGAACTGCATTGCTTTGGTAGTCTGCCAAAGCTTATGGCACAGCATTTCCTCAAAGTATGAAGAGCTTTCTATTTGTACATGCATTGCCAATAGAGCAGGGAGGGGGAGTTTTCTTTTGGATGCTAGTCTTGTTTTAATTATGTGAACATCCAAGTACTGTCTATGCTGTATTCTAAAGTTTATTTTTTATACATTTAATGTATTAATTTCTTCTTTATTGTGGTCTCTGTGATTCACGCACATGAGTTCTGTGTCTATACAGAGCCCCAGTCAGAATCTTTTACAGCTTACAGAATGATTGGCAAGCATTCCACCCTGCTTGCATAACACACAAGTAGGCATGGCTCCCACTAAACACCTTTGATTGGTTGTTGACTTCCTAAAGTTAGCATGTTCATCCTTGAGCTGGTAGTTCTTCTCTTATATTGAAATTATTTAGTTTTTCTTCCTTACTTTCTTTCACTCAAGTCTTTTCCAAAATTGCTTAGAGTTGTTTTTCAGGATACCTTGTCTTCCTTTCCTAGGCATCCAGTTTTGAACTTACAGTCTTATTTCATACATGAGAGCATTTCAGAGGCAAATTCCCTTATCCACCTTGTATGGCCATAAATTAGGTATTTTTGTGTAGGTAAACATCATGCAATACACACTTAGAAACACTGCTAGGCATTTCCTAAACAGGTTATTGCAATCATTCTTCTTATTTGCAAATCACTCTCTGGGAGCAAATTTTAAGAAATGTAGACTGAAGTTATTATAGCACCCATCTCTTTCTCTAAATCTCCTATCATGCTGAGGATCCTAAGTTATTGAAACAGGAAAAAATAACTTATTAGGCCTTCTAAGGGGGTTACCAAATTCTACCTAACCAAGGCAAAAAGAAGAAAAAGAGGATAAGGGCTGTATTGTCTTTACAATTCCAGCTGCAGCAGCTTCAAGTTCTTCTACATAATGACCTTCTCCATCTCTGCTACTGTTGGTACTGCCACTGATGGACTCTCTAATTTATATTGTCTTCACTGGCTTCTCTTCAGACCTGGGAGTTGTTCTTAGAATGGGAGAATCAGGACAGCTCCCACTTGAGATCTATTCTTCTGGAGCATCTTCTTCAGCTGAAATACTCAAAACTGATACCTTCCCTTTCAGGATGTTTCAAAATCACCAGGGTTGGCCATCTCATTCCCACCCTGCATTCAAAGGACATCAGTCTCTGACTACAGTAAGTTCCATGCTGTCTTGCTCTTCTAGGGTGGGTTATTGGCCCTCTTGGCATCAAGCTTTTGACATTCCTGACCAGCAGACCCATAATCAATACTCCCTGGAACAAGGGAATATATAGTGAGACAAGCCTTACATGTATTGGGCTTCAATGCATTCTTCTCAGGTTCTTCCTCTTAGTCATGATTTGGACTGACCACATGACAGACAGCTCTTGTAAGAATCAGCTTTCTTCTCAGGACTTTTTTTTTTCTTCTCCAAGATATTCCTTCAGAGCAGGTTGCACATCCAAGTTTTAGCCTGACTTCGCCTGTTGTCTAAAGATCCACTACATCTGCATCTGCTGAAATTTCTTGGTCCCAGGTTTTGTTCATTACTCCAATGAACTCCAATGGCTCAATAGTTTAGCTGTAGTTTAGCTAATGAGCTAATTATTAGCCATTGAGCTAATAGTTTAGCTCAGTGGCTTAGCTCCTGCTAAGGAGCTCATTCTGATTTCCTTGAATCTGCCAGTTATGTTTCTGATTCTTCATAGGTCTGTTTATCATCTTGTTTGATATTGTCAGCCAAGTGTTTAATTTACATTCAAAAGGCCTTCAAAAGGTTAGCACATTTTCTTGAACCTGAGGTTCAAAAATTTTCTCAGATGGTAAAGGATCCTGTATACTAATTAGTCCACACTGAAGAAATGCTGGTTACTCACTTGTTACTGCAGTTCTTTGAGTAGTCATCTGCAAATTCATATAATCTCCTTCCTATTCCACTTGATCTCAGGTGACCTCTTTTGAATACTCTGTGCCATCAAATTGAAAGCGTATGACAGGAACCTAGTAATATGGTACACATGGGGAATAGGATTATAGAAGATTCCTAATGGGCTCAATACAGGCACATAACTCATGGGTGTGAATTCAGATAACTACTCTAAACTACAGTTACAGGTAAGCACCCAGTTCTTTTTTTAAATCTATGCTTTTAAATAAATAAATGGACCTGTGGGTTTTCCATTAAATATTTTCCCAAAGGCCACTGTATTACGACCAGTGATTATCTCAAAGATCTCTTTTAAAACTGCTCCTTTTTCATTGCTTCTCCAAAGAATGCTGTTTAATATGGATCCAAGTCTTTTAATGACAGCTTGAAAGATTTAGCTATCATTACTAAATTCTGTGGCAGAAAAAGTTAATTTTGGGAATGCCAATGTTGTATCCTTCAATGTCATAAAGACTCTGCTTATGAGACTGTCTTTTTGGAAGCTCATGCAGTTTCTATTTAAATCCTCAGCTGAAGTGTGAATTTATCTGTGACATTTTTAAGATGGTTGATGAAGCCAAACATTGACTAGCGATTCTCTTGCGGAACACTAGCTAATTTTGGATTTACAGCATATAGCATTGCCAAGATTAGAAACAAATGGCTATAAAATTTGGGGGCAGGGAGGATGAAGAAATCTGATACCTGAGTCATAGTTTAATATAAAAGAATGTTGCATGGGATGACTTCCTATATAGATATACTGTAACTTCCATAAATTCAACAATATACTGTAAGGACTTATGGGTATGTGCTTGTCTCTTTCATAGAAACTGTGTCTATCAAGTAAAAAAATATAAATACAGAAAAAAAACATTCAAAGAACAGAAATAGGGATCAAATAATCAAAGCAGTGATATAGCTCTTAAACTGATGTGGAAAATGGATCTTATATAAGATCCAATTTTTCATTATTGATTCATTTTGAATGTTTAGAGTACAGTAGCAAGTAACTACTGTTGTACTATGAGATTAGAACATACACAGCAAATTAATATGAATGCATAAAAAAATAACAAATGTACTCCTGGAGGAATGCATGAAAAAAATAATCAAATCATACATTAAATATTAAAAGCATTCAAAAGTCTTTTGCAAGGCATGTCCCAAATAACCTTTACATAAAATATGTTTACATTATAAAAGATATGAACATATCCCCTTTTGAAACTTATGGCATAAACAAATTATGATCATATGATGGTGATTTGAAATAAGTTATAAAGATATAATTGGGTCTGTGGATTTCTAGTTTGGGTCTGTGCCTGAGCTGTGTGTGGAATTTTCACTGCATAGAAAGCCATGCATTGTGTACTGAACAAAACAGTTACATCTAGATTTAATTACGTTTAAAATAGGCACAGTGAAATCAGTGGAATATATTGATTCCTACTGCTTTTCATTGGTATACACCAGTCACTAATCCAACCTAGGACTGCTACACTCCAACAGCATGATTGCTTTTATTTCCTTCGTCAGGTCTTTCCATTGTAATCCCTATTCATCCATACTCACACTTTGCTTAATTCTAACATTTCAAATACATATTAAGAGAATCAATGTTGAAGTTGCTAACAGTAACTGAGCCAGATGCTTGCTAAGTATGTACATCTCAGCAAATGAATTGCTGAGAAAAATCCCAGTTCAACCCTCTCTTGCCCAAGGTTGGTGATGATAAATTTTTCAAAAAGTCCAAACTGGTAATCAGGGCCATTAAGACTGATGGCACAATGTGGCCAGATGCCCTTATAATTTACATAAGAAGTGCTGCTCTCCATGTTTCTCTCCAGATTGTCTCCTTAATATTTTGACATGGAATGTGTTGCAGATTCATTTCAATTAATGTGACTTTCACTGTTGACATCAGTAGTCCATTGGCAGGAACTGCCCTGTATGATAATACAGTCAACTTTAATGACTTTATGTAATGATTGCCTATCCTAACAGAGTCAGACTCACGAGCAGGTACTTAATGATATCTGATTTATTGTGAGAATAGTATGCAAATACAGAGAAAGCTGAGAATGAATAAAAGCACGCCAAATAAAAACTAAAAACCCTCGGCTGAAAATGTAATCCCTCCCCTCACTTGGCCATAGCAAACTCCCCCCCCCCAGGTGCTGTTAACCATTTTCTGCTGTTCCTGGGAAAGTAACCTTGAACACATGAGATAACCCAAACACATTCCAAACCAACAGCCAACAGATAACAACTCCCCGAGATGGAATCCTCCTCCCTTCCCAGATCAAACACGTATCAGGTAAATGACATGCGAAATGTTACGATGTACCAGGAACATTGGAACAGTGAACATGACATACCACCCCCCCAAAAAACACTAAGGAGCAGGTTTCAGAGGATAAGCAATGTGGAAGCGTCTAACTAAAACAGGAGAGTGAACATTGCGGGCAGCCACCCATTCAAGGTGGGGGAAATGTTTCCATCGGATTAGGTACTGCAAAGTGCCATGAAGCCGGTGAGAATCGAGGACCTCCTTCACCTCAAAATGTTGTTGCCCGTCAATCATGATTGGCGCAGGAGGTGTAGGTTGGAGATGCCAGTGATCGGAGTGGGTGACAGGCTTGAGCAAGCTGCAATGAAAAACAGGATGTAAACGTCTAAGATTGTGTGGTAAATCCAATTTAAACGTGACAGGGTTCACAACTCCCACAATGGGAAAAGGACCAACAAATTTAGGAGCTAATTTCTTTGAGGGTTGAGGAGACTTAATGAACTTGGTGGAAAGGTAGACCTTATCCCCAACTTTAAAGGCAGGTTGAAGTGCTCGTCTCTTATCAGCATGCAGTTTATAGGCAGATTGGGCATCAGCCAGCGCTTGTTGAATTACTGGCTAGGAATCGGCCAGGTGTGCAGCCCAATCCGAAGCAGAACAAGGTGGTGTAGTGGGCTGAGGCAGATCAGGAATGGGCACAAAATCTTGGCCAAAAACAGCATGGAAAGGGGTGTGCCCTGTGTTCTGATGGACAGCGTTGTTGTAAGATACTTCAGCAAAAGGCAGGAGATCAACCCAATTGTCCTGCTGATAGTTAACAAATGCGCGCAGAAATTGCTCAAGGGTCGAATTAAGAGCCTCTGTAGATCCGTCAGTCTCAGGATGCGACGCAGTGGACAACGCCTGTTTAGTGCCCACCAGCTTTAAAAATGCCTGCCAAAACTGGGAAGTAAACTGTGTCCCGTGATCTGTGACCAAGCGGGAGGGGCTCCCGTGGATCCTGTAGATGTGGATTAGGAAGAGGCGGGCTAATTGTTGAGCAGACGGAATGGAGGCACATGGAATGAAATGGGCTTGTTTAGAGAAGTAGTCTTTCACCACCCAAATCACAGTCTTTCTCTGACTAGGAGGCAAATTGACAATAAAATCCATGGAGATCTCCTCCCAAGGGCGGGAGGGACTGGCCACCGGCTGTAGCAAGCCTTGCAGTTTGCCCCCCTTCTGTTTTGACATGGCACAGACAGGACAAGAAGCAACATAGTCTTTGACATCACGTCTTAATGTAGGCCACCAGAATTGCCGGCGCACCAGGTGTAAGGTTTTCACAAAGCCAAAATGCCCAGCCACCTGATCATCATGAGATTTACTCAAAATCTCTCTATGATAAGAAAACCGAGGTGAACATGACACTTTAAAACAGAAAACACATTTATTACTGGATCAATGTTTTAATCTGTAACAGTATTTTCATCTGTAACATTTGCTTGCCAATAAATTGTAGACTTGTCCTGATTCCTGACTTGATTTTGTGTTTGTTTCAGATTCTCAAGAGGGAAATTATAAATCTGAGGTCAACAGTAAACCAAGAAAAGAAAGAACAGCTTTCACCAAAGAGCAAATCAGAGAGTTAGAAGCCGAGTTTGCCCATCACAACTACCTCACCAGGCTGCGGAGATACGAAATAGCGGTGAACCTGGATCTCACTGAAAGACAGGTATGGACAGAGAACAAATTAATTGTGTTCTAAGTGGAGATCAAACTCACTTAGAAATAGACATGATAATGTGCAGAATAGAATAGAATTCTAATGTGACATTTGTATAATAATTTATAATTTTAATATAATTTAATATTTTATATATATATATATATACATACACACACACACATACATATATATATATAATTTGTATAATATTATTTTAAAGATAAAATAATGTTATCCTTACTGGATAACATTATTATATCTTTTAAAAAGATACTTACAAAATCAATTAGCCATGGAGAATTAATATAACAGCCATGGAGAATGAATGATCTTAGTCTGTGTCTGCCAGAGACATTATCCATTTATTCATCCTGTCTTCTTTCTCTCATTGACAACATGATTGCTTTTATTTCCTTCATCAAGTCTTTCCATTGTAATCCCTATTCATCCATATTCACACTTTGCTTAATTCTAACATTTCAAATACATATTAAGAGAATTGAAGTTACTAACAGTAACTGAACCAGATGCTTGCTAAGTATGTACACCTTTGTACATGTCTGAAACCTAATTTCACTTGTTTGGGAATAAGATCTTCTGGGACATAGAGAATTGGGGGAAGGATTATGCTACTGATAGGTAAACTTGTCCTTGGCTCTGTTTTAATAATGACCTATCATTGTGATGCTACTTTGGTTTACAAAAAGAAACAGAAGCACAGTTAATCTCATACCAGATATGAGCTATGTTGTTGTTGTTGTTGTTATTATTATTATTAATTTTGGTACTGCACTAAGCTATTCATTCTCTGTTAGGAATGGATTGCAGCTCAGTAACAGACAGTGCACTTTTCATGCAACAGTTCCCAGAATCAGTCCCTGGCATCTGGAAAGATTCACATTTGAGATCCTACAGAGCTGTTAGTCAATATAGACAATACTAAGCTAGATGGCCCAAAAATGTGATTTTTGGATTTTGTTTCCAATAAGCTAAAATTTCAATGAGTGTTTTTGTGCTTAGGCTTAGATTCAAATAATTTGTAAAATTCCCTTGAGTCCCTTGAGTTGAGCTAGACTCTTGGTGATTATATGGATGTATTTATGTTGTTTTCTTGATTACAGTACTGAAGCGATTTGCCATTGCCTTCTGGATTTTTTTTTTAATTCCCTCTCACTCTAATCCACAGCCCTGGAATTTTGTAATTTTCTCCCATCCAAATACTAACCAGGACAGACCTTACTCAGTTTCTTCAAAATCAGCCAAGGTCAGCCACCTGCTGGTGGCTTATTCAAATCACAAATCAGCCATGCAATGGCTAAGTGGCTATTGCTCTGGGATTCACACTATCAAATCTAAGTTATCTCAGAGGATTTTTGGACAATTCAAAAGGGTGAGTTTAGAGGAAAATCCCATTTAGCTATTCTAAGGATAAAAATGAAGGTAATGTGTGAAACAGACACAGATCATATTAATTCTCTAAAGTAAAAAATACTCCCAAGGGATCTTAGACCAAAAAAAGAAGAAGAAGGCGGCACCATAAAGAATAACAGATTTATTATTGCATATAATTTCATTAATCACAATCTACTACATCAGATGCAACAGTTCCCAGATTATATTTATAATCCTGAGAAATTGAGTATAATCCTAAATATTACTGCAGCAACAAAAGGGAACAAATGGTAAAAAGGAAGCTTAGAGATATAAGTAATACAGGTAGTCCTTGCTTAACAACCTTAACTGGAACTGAATTTCCATCGCTAAGCAATGTGGCCATTAGCTGAAACATCATGTGACTGCACTGCTTAGTGAAATCCATTTCGATAGTCCCAGTTATGGTTGTTAGGCCGCAACTGTGCCTTCATTAGGCAAGGACCTCATGCTTCTCCTGCCCTGCCACACTTGCCTCTGCTTTAACTCCCCTACCTGCCTATCTCTTCCCCATCTCTGCCCTTTGGCTGCTCTGCACTCTACTGCCCCTGTGCCCTGCTACTCTGCACCCCACCTTGCACCCCCATCACCCCTGCTGTCCCCTGCCGCCCCAGCTCGCCTTTGCTGTCTGCTTCCTCCTGCTGATGACAAGGCACATCTGGCTTGGCCCTTCATGGGGCAGCTGCAGGCAGCACAAGGCCTTCCTGAGGCCACGCGCAGCCTTCCCACAGGGGGCAGCAGGGGCAGTGGAATGCAGGGTGGCCTAAGGGGCAGAGGTGGGGGAGATGGGTGGGGGGAGTTGAAATGCACCCAGAGGTCATCAATGTGGGTGGGCTGCCAAGCACCCAAATTTTGATCACATGGCTGTGGGGATGCTGCAATGGTCGTAACTTTGAGGACCAGCTGTAACTACCATTCGTTCAGCGCTGTTGTAACTTTGAATGGTCACTGAATGAATGATCATTAATTGAGGACTACCTGTACGTCTTAACAAAACTATCCTAAGATATTGATACAAACATTCTTACATTGATGACCAGGTTAATATATGATAGTCATCTGAAAGAAATGTCACCCTGAATATAAATTGATCCCCCCCAGAAGATTATTTATTAAAAACCTCATTTTCCTCTGTTATCATATTTTCAGTGAATCTAAAATAACCCTCTATTTTAAAGGTAAATTATTTGGGAGAAAAAGTCTTCCTTTCAAACAAATATAGTATGTAGTATAATTCATGTTTAATCCATTAAAAAAACAACATAAAAAGTCTTAATAACTGCTAGTTCAGCTGTTATGTAATTCCTTTACTCAAAGATGAACAATTAAGGGCAGTGGCAAAGTGTCCTGGGAAGCTGAAATGTTCTTGCAAATGATACTGCAATTTTTTATATCAAATATATTGATAATACATTTATTATTTTGTGGAGACATAGATGATTTGACATTTTGAGTAGGGAAATTGATTTCCACTTTCTATTTAAATTTTAAATTTCTATTTAAAATCCAGAATTAATGGAATGAAATACAGTATACATCCTCAGGTAAGGGATCCATTACTGAAAATGTTTGATTGATATGACAGAGTCACTTCAAGCCCAAATAAGTTACTTCAAGCCCAAATAAGTTATTCGGGGACAAGGCAGGTGCCCAGGTGACTTGTGCCAAAGCGGTTTCAGGGTTTGAGGATTAAAACCAGCACTTTGATCTGGATCTTGAGGTGCCTTGGTTCTATTACTTCTGTAACATTTTCTCAGTATCAGTGCTGACATAGTGGGGTGGAAAATTTGATGCCACTGAACTTTTCAAACTCAAACACAATACTTTTAAAGACGTTATACCTCTAATCCATACTGATCAATATGATTTTTGTTGTAGTTAATATAGTTTCAGTTTGTGATTAAAGCCTTCATGACTAATAGATTCATTGTCACATTCACTGTTCATTACAATGAACTTATTTATGAGACTTTAATACTGCTTCAAGTAATAACTGATTCCCTTCCATTCTCTATTGAACATATAATATGCTTTGCAAATGAAATGTTTCTTTTTCCACAGCAGACTTGAGCATTTAAACCCCTCAAACCTGAGGTGTTTCATTGCATTAAATCCCACACCTAATTGTGGCTTTTGCATTTATGCTTTATTATTACATATTACTCATGCATATTTTTCACTTCTATTGATATCCCACAGCTCAGTGTTTTTTATGTCTGAGAAAAAAAGTGTATGCTTATGAAAGCTGCATTCATATTCACACTAAACTGAGAATAGGTTCTGTTGACATAAGTTAGCTTTATTTCTAAACAAACATGAAGTAGGGTTCTGGTGCAAGTTCATTATGCTGCTGTTGCAAGAAATGGTCCTATAGATTTTTCTCTATTGTGCTGGTAACTTATAGAATCTGTTGTATTGCAATCCTATATTAGAGCCCTCCATGTCACATAAATCCATGCTGTGCTTTATTCTGGCATGGACCTTTTTTATCTTGTTCTACAGTTTAAAATGTTTCCAAAGTGGCCCACTAATATTATGGGTAAAATAATCTCTGCCCTCAGGCTTTTAATATAAGAGATATGGTGCACACACACAAAAACACACAGACACAAAAACAGGATGAGGAAGAAGAAAGAGTAAACAATTTTGGACACTGCTCTTTAAACTCACAGTTCTTATCTTTTAGGGGAATTGGAAGCCATTTTGTCAACTTAGCTGAAATCATTGTACAGCAGCCTTTCTCTAAACTGGAAAACAATCAAACCTTGATAGCTCCATGGTAGAGTTCATACTTAGTATTCAAAAGTTACTAGATATATTTTCTGGCCTCTCTAAGGACAGATAGGAAAGATTCCTCTCTGACTTTGTTTGGGCATCTTCCATATGCATGGAAGTCATCCTCCAGAATTATCAGTTTTGGCTGTGCTATCTTAGGAATTCTGGGACTGTATATCTGAAGAGTGCCAAGGCTGATGGAGGCTGGTATAGATGGCACTATGCATCAGGCTTGTGAAAAAGTAATATCTGGTATTTTTCCTTCAGTTAAGAGAATTGCCTAAAGATTTCACTTTTTTTTCTTCCTAATGTTTTTCCCGTGGGTGCAGGATCTGTTTTTTCAGATCAACTGAATGTTGGTATGTAGGCTGTGACAGGAATTGACAGACTGGCTTGTCCCCTGACCCTGACATCGTGTGCTAAGAGAGAGTGACTGGCCTAAAGTCACTCAGCCAGCTTTCATGCAAGTTCCCAAAAGGCGGGACTAGAACTCACAGTCTCCTGGTTTCCAGCCTGGAGCCTTAACCACTAGACCAAACTGGCTCTCTGTCTACAGATTTCACTAAGGGAGGGATAAAATTTTGAACAGTGGGTCAAGACTCATGACTAGGTTCCCAGCCTACTGGTAGGAGTTCTCAGCTCTTGGTTGAGGAAGTCATGCAAACATTCTGCTCAGACACACTATGGAGTTAGTTATTTATATATTTATTTATATTTCAAATTTCATCATCGCCCATCCCACTCACAGAATGACTCTGGGTGGTTTACAGTAAAACTAGTATAAATACAGATTAAAATACAATAAAAGCAATATTCTTAAATAAAATTATAAATATAAATATAAAATCCAAGATAGAGATGTTAAAAGTTCTTAATTTAAATTCGTTTAATTCACGGGGGCCTCTTCAGGGCGCTAGCATATGTTAAACATATGTTTGTAATTAGTCTTTCTCTGAATTCTTTACATTTCTGGGAGTGATTTGAAAAGAGATGACAAATACGCAATGAAATTTTTGCTGTATAGTAAGGCATCAGATTTAAACTAGGCCCTCAGGTTTGATGCAACATAGGTTCATGTTGAAGGTATCCTACAACTCTGTATTCACAGGGAAGCTTATCTGCTTTAAATGAGCTTTAGACAATGGGAATAACATGTGGGCAAACTATACGTACATACCTGTTGTCACTGATCTATCTTCAGACGCCTCCCTTGGAACCCAATTAATTTTGCTATGCTTTTAAATATAAATAAATAAACAGCAAGCTAGCCTACTGCAAAAGAAAGCACTGGTCTACAGATTGCCTTTATTTCAAAGGATACACCTGGGCCCCAGTTTGTCAAGGTTTCATTACTGGCTATTGTTTTCCCAGAGCAGAAATGCAAACAATGTAAACAGGCAACTGCCATTTAAAACTGAGCGTGGAATAAAGAAAGGTCGGATTACCATTTCACGGAGGGAACCATGCGAAGGGAGAGTGCTGGATTTGAATCCAAGGATGATACACACTTGGAATCAGCCTAAATGTCATGTTCACTGTTTCAATGTGCACTGTACATCGTAACGTTTCACATGCCATGGCGCTGACGTGCGCTTCTGTTTGGGAGGGAGCTGCTGTGAGACCTTGTACCAAGCTCTGTATCTGTATTCATTACAATGGAACGTGTTTGGGTTATGTGCTCTGCTCAAGGACTTTTCCCGCAGACCATCAGAAGCCGTTAGGAGCACCTGGGATTGTGAACTTGAGAAGATTCTACAGGGGAGGGATCTCATTTGCACCGAGGGTTTTTAGTTTGCATTTGGCCCGCTTTTATCATTCTCAGCTTTCTTTGTGATCCTGCATACTATTCTTTAATAAATCAGATATCTTTGAATTCCTGCTTATGAGTCTGATAGTGCTTTAGAATAGGCAACCGTTACACTAAATGGCTCATTACTGTTTGTAACGGCTACTATTCATGAATTACAATAAAGATTGAGTCCTAGCCATATAGACTCTCTGGGAAGTTGTGCTTGCCTTGGGGGAGACTGACATAGCCATAATTGTTCTTCGAAAAATAAAATAAAACAAAACAAATGGTTGCCTGCAGCTCAGTGTTTTCTTTGGAAATGTGTCAGCCTGCCTAGGAAAGACAAAAAAACAAAGATAAGATGAGGTGATGGACAGCCTCCTAAGGGGATAAAATAAGTGAATAACATCCTCTATATAGCTTCTGGTAAATGGGAGTTTAGAGAATTGCGATTTTATGAATAGGCCATCCAATTTTTAAGCATGCCCATGAAATGCCTGCATATGTCAAGCAGTCGAAATATGTTGATTGTCCCCAGTAGAAGAGAAAAGTTAGATCTCAGACTTTCTGTTTCTTAGACCTCTTTTGAAACATTTTCAAGTAAATGAAACCCATTGATAACCCTAGCATGATATCTGTAATAGACTGCATAGAAACAAAATATAATCTGAATTATTATCTGGGGAGGGTAAACAAGAAAATAATAAAAACTGATTATATAAAATGACTCATGGTTGTTCTCTGCAAATGTCAAAAGCCTATAGTCCACACTATACCTATCCATGGGAAAGAAGAATATGAATTGGAATGAACAAGGTGACAAATTGGCTTGATAGAATATATTTCAGTAGTTTCAGCTAAGAATGAGCTAAAGAGTAGTCCATGCCAGAATTCTGTAGGATTAAGAATCTAGAGATAACTTTTCTAGATGAAACTGATGAGGTTCTAAGTATATTGGAACAGATTTTCTGAATTGGGAAAAGTTGTAAAATACTAGGAAACTAAAATAGGATTTCATAGAATCAATGAAATTTAAAAGTATGAGTAACATCTGGCTGAAAAATTAATACAATAACAAAGAGCTTTGAAAAACTCTATAATGAAGAATAATTATATTACTGTTTATTAGCTATATTAAAAATGTTCCTAATAGATTATCATGAACATATGGGGCCATCTATCTCTAAGGGTTTATACATGTTGCACCATATCCAACAGGATGGGCACGCTCCAGATCCCTTCTCTCTTAAACTCCCTTAACTAGTGTCATCTTGTGAGACCAAGGAGGTATTCTTTATCTGTTTTAGCACTAGCCATATGGAAAACCTTGTCCCGAGATTTGGATGGTCCTGACCTTCTTACATTCCTGAGGACTGATAAAAATTGGCTTTTCCCCCAGGCGTTAGGGCCAGGATGATGGAGAAGCCCAATAGATGCATGTGTTTGATGGAATTGGTTTTTGGTGCTTTGGTTATTTACTTGTTTTTTGTAATGTTTAATGGGTTAGGAGTTTTATATTTGTATATTGTTCATTATCCAGAGTTATACACTTAAGATAGGCAGCTATACAAATTTTTATTATAATATAATATAATAATATAATATAATATAATATAATATAATATAAATTCAGTATAGAAATACTGAATTTCAATGATTAGATTGTTTTTCAAAAAGTCTGCTACATTATGTGTAAGCTTCGCCTACAAATGGTTGCTAACAGTTATTGATACAAGGGGATAACTTTGCTTGTTTTATAGAATGCATTTTAAAGTTTCTATCTAGGTAGCCTTTTCTACATTCTGGATGGATTGTGTGTTCAGGACATTAAAAATAGACTCAAGTAAAGAACTGTGAAAAATTAATTTCAGGCTGATTTTACTCTTATTCTGGGAATAAAGCCCAACTAAACAAATAAATTTACATAGGATTGTGCTATCAGGATTTGCTTCTTTGTCAAATACAAATATACAAGCTATTTGTATAAATATAGTTGCATTTAAAGTGAGTTATGTTACAATCCTAGGCTGGTTTATTCAGAAGTAGATCCTGCCATTGTCAGTTGTGGTTATTCCCAAGTAATAGTGCACAAATCTTTTTTTTTTAATTATAAGCTGCCCTGAGCCACTTTTATAGTGAGATGGGAGATATATAAACTTAATAATAAAATAAAATAAATAAACAAAAATTTTATTTGCAGTTCTAAATTACATTGGCAGACACCAAAGCAGTGTTAAATCAAAAGTCAGTGCTTTTCAGTGAAAAATTTAGGCTCTCATTTTAAAATAAAGACTCTCATGCATTCAGTCTGCCTATTTTTCTTTCTGAATTGGGGCTGTACTGATAAAAATGGTATTTTGAGTCATTTTTGTTTATTCGTTTAGTCGCTTCCGACTCTTCGTGACTTCATGGACCAGCCCACGCCAGAGCTTCCTGTCAGTCGTCAATACCCCCAGCTCCCCCAGGGATGAGTCCGTCACCTCTAGAATATCATCCATCCACCTTGCCCTTGGTCGGCCCCTCTTCCTTTTGCCCTCCACTCTCCACATCAGCATCTTCTCCAGGGTGTCCTGCCTTCTCATTATGTGGCCAAAGTATTTCAGTTTTGCCTTTAATGTCATTCCCTCAAGTGAGCAGTCTGGCTTTATTTCCTGGAGGATGGACTGGTTTGATCTTTTGGCAGTCCAAGGCACTCTCAGAATTTTCCTCCAACACCACAGTTCAAAAGCATCGTTCTTCCTTCTCTCAGCCTTCCTTATGGTCCAGCTCTCGCAGCCATATGTTACTACGGGGAACACCATTGCTTTAACTATGTGGACCTTTGTTGTCAGTGTGATGTCTCTGCTCTTAACTATTTTATCGAGATTGGTCATTGCTCTTCTCCCAAGGATTAAGCGTCTTCTGATTTCCTGACTGCAGTCAGCATCTTCGCACCTAGAAATACAAAGTCTTTCACTGCTTCTACATTTTCTCCCTCTATTTGCCAGTTATCAATCAAGCTGGTTGCCATAATCTTGGTTTTTTTGAGGTTTAGCTGCAAGCCAGCTTTTGCACTTTCTTCTTTCACCTTCATCATAAGGCTCCTCAGTTCCTCTTCGCTTTCAGCCATCAAAGTGGTATCATCTGCATATCTGAGATTGTTAATGTTTCTTCCAGAGATTTTAACTCCAGCCTTGGATTCCTCAAGCCCAGCATGTCACATGATGTGTTCTGTGTACAAGTTGAATAGGTAGGGTGAGAGTATACAGCCCTGCCATACTCCTTTCCCAATCTTAAACCAGTCCGTTGTTCCGTGGTCTGTTCTTACTGTTGCTACTTGGTCGTTATACAGGTTCTTCAGGAGGCAGACAAGATGACTTGGTATCCCCATACCACTAAGAACTTGCCACAATTTGTTATGGTCCACACAGTCAAAGGCTTTAGAATAGTCGATAAAACAGAAATAGATGTTTTTCTGAAACTCCCTGGCTTTTTCCATTATCCATCGAATATTGGCAATTTGGTCCCTAGTTCCTCTGCCTTTTCTAAACCCAGCTTGTACATCTGGCAATTCTTGCTCCATGAATTGCTGAAGTCTACCTTGCAGGATCTTGAGCATTACCTTACTGGCATGTGAAATGAGTGCCACTGTTCGATAGTTTGAACATTCTTTGGTGTTTCCCTTTTTTGGTATGGGGATATAAGTTGATTTTTTGAGTCATTTGTCCCACAGTAATTCCTGTATAGTACAATAACACTTAACCATTTTACTGTAATAATACTAAGCCAGTTGTGATTCATAGCCCCATCACTCCTTGTTGCTCATGTGCTGAATAATGCCTGAGCTTTTTAATATTTATTTATTTATTTATCACATTTCTTCACCGCCCATCTCGGCAAGTAACTCTGGGCAGTTTACAATCAAATTAAGATAATAAAAGATTAAAATATCATAAAAACAGATTCATTATAAAAATATAAATATAAAATATAAAATCCAAGATGGTGAAACAATAGTCTCAATAAAATTTCCCAGGAACTCATCAAGGTGCCAACCTCCCCCATGATTGACTATCCCCCCTCCCACCCCAAGCAAGGTGGCACAGCCAAGTCTTGACTCCCTTTTGGAAGGCTGGGAGAGCGGGGGCCTGCATCACTTCTGGGGGTATCTTATTCCACAGGGTGGGGGCCACGGTAGAGAAGACCCTCTTCCTGGACCCTGCCAATCAACAATCTCTCATGAACAGGGTCTGTAACATGCCTCTCTGCCTGACCAGGTGGGATGGTCGATGAAATGGGGGTGAGGTGGTCCGCCAGGTAAACTGGACCCATGCCAGGTAGGGCTTTAAAGGTGATAACCAACACCTTGAATTGGATCTGGAAGCAAACTGGCACCCAGTGCAGCTCCCGCAGTAAAGGTGTTATATGCCCCATCTTTGGGGCTCCTAAAACTGCTCACGCATTCTGAACCAGCTGTAGCTCCCAGATGCTCTTCAAAGGTAGCCCCATGTAGAGCGTGTTGCAATAGTCTATACAGGAAATGTAGGGCATGAGTGACTAAACAGAAGGCTTCGCAATCCAGGAAGAGGCATAGCTGGCGCACAAGACGATGTTGGGCAAAGGCTCCCCTAGCCACAGCTGCCACCTGCTCTTCGAGCAGGAGTCGTGAGTCCAGGAGAACCCCCAGGTTCTACACTGGATCTGTCTGTGGCAGTGCAACCCCATCCAGAACCAAAGATGTTAAGTTTCTGGATGCTGAGGAGCCCTCAACCCACAGCCACTCTGTCTTACCAGGGTTCAGCTGAAGCCTGTTGTTCCCTGTCCAGACCCCTACAGCCTCCAGGCACTGAGAGAGGGTGGTCACAGCATCACTTAAGTCACCCGGGATGGAGATGTATAATTGAGTATCATCAGCATATTGATGATACCTCATCCTGTGGTGATGGATGATCTCACCCAGCAGTTTCATGTAGATGTTAAAAAGGAGCGGAGAGAGTACTGAACCCTGTAGCACCCCACAAAGGAGGGGCTGTGGGCTGGATCTCTCACTCCCTATCAACACTGATTGGGACTGGCCTTAGAGGAAGAAGGTGAACCACCACAAAACCACGCCACCCACCCCCAACACCTGAGCTTACCCAAAAGGATACCATGGTCGTATTGAAAGCTGCTGAGAGGTCAAGAAGAGCAAGGATGGAGGCACTCCGCCATCCCGCTCCCACCAGAGATCATTCAAAAGTGTGACCAAAGCTGTTTCTGTCCCATATCTGGGCCTAAAACCCAACTGAAAAGGGTCCAGATAATCCATTTCATCCAGGATCCTCTGGAGCTGCAACTCCACCACTTTCTCAATTACCTTCCCTAAAAAGGGAAGGTGGAAGACTGGATGAAAATTGTCCAGCACAGTGGGATCCAGTGACGGTTTCTTGAGGAGGGGGTACAGCAGCACCTCTTTAAAGGCAGCTGGAAACAGTCCCTCCCCCAAGGATGAATTCCGAACCTCCTGGACCCATCCACACATCAATTCCAGAGCTGCCTTCACCAGCCAGGAGAGAAAAGGATCTAATTGACAAGTGGTGGCGTTTACAGTCCAGAGAATCCTGTCCACTTCCTCACGCCCAACAGGGTCAAGCTGTTCCAGATAACCAGGTAAGTATGCTCCCCGGCATCTCCACAGGCCATGCCGCATGCTTGTCATCCAACTTGGAATGGATCTGAGAGATTTTATCTCCAGATGCCAAGAAAACTCCTCTGCACGGCCCTGTAGGTGAGTTACTGGACCCACCTTCCCCAGAAGGGATCAGGTGATTTTAAACAGGGCCATCGGATGGCATTCTGCAGATGCAATAAGAGCGGACAAATATTGACATTTCGCCATTCTTACTGCCACCAGGTAGGCCTTAATAGCAGCTCTAGCGTGCGTTCAGTCTGTTTAAGTCCTTGTTTTTCTCCAGCGGTGCTCTAGATGTCTCTTAATCCTCTTTAGAAACCTCAACTCCTTCGTAAATCATGGTGAGTGTTGAGTTCAATGGGGCAAGACAGGTCATTTGCCCACTCGCTTTGCCGTGGCTCTCTGTTGTGGGCTGCACTCCTGCTGCTCCTGGAGGTTCCACCCCAGTCTCTGTTCTGAGGGGCTCATAGGCTACCCCTTGCCAGGTTGCTCCTGCCCGCAGTGGTGCTTGGCTCCTTACTCCAGCAAGCTTGCTGGCCCACTTAGCTCTTTGGTCCAGGGTGTTTGCCAGCCCACCCAGTTTGGCATGGTATTCAGCTGGTGGGCTGGGGTTAGCAGGAGGCTTATAGTTGATGCACTAGGTCTGCTGGGCTGATCTAAGGGTTTGTTGCACTGCTCAACTGTTGTGCAGTGCCTCCACTGCTCTGAGGGATCCATTTGGGCCTGCTAGGCTGCCCCAAGTGTTCATTACACTGCCCAGCTGCCATGCTGTACTTTGCTACTCCAAGGGGCTCCATCTGGACCTGCTGGGCCACCCCAAGTTTTCACTGTGCCACCCGGCTGCCATGCATCACCTCCACCACTCTGGAGGGCTCAGTCTGGGTCCACTGGGTCCGCAAGGCCACCCCAAGGGCTCTTTGTGGTGCCTGGCTGCTGTGACATACATCCTGAGCTCGCTGCAGCTGCCCACTGCCTACTGCACTGCACCTCTGCAGCTCTGCTGGTCCGCGGAGCTCCAGTGGGTTTCATTCGGCTCCTCCAGCACCCAGTGCATTGACCATGGGAGCTGGGATGCCCCCAGACATCCCTACCCAGTAAGAGGGGGTGAGGGGGGTCTTCAGGCACCCAACAGACATCCCCCCTTAACCTGGCAGCCAGCTCCTGGTTGCACAGTATGTGCAAGCAGCTATTGCAAGCAATCATAAGATTTGCTATGCTGTAGTGGATAAAGTGTTTAACTGGGATTTGGGAGACCCAAGTTTAACTTCCAAATGGTCTAGAATGAGTTAGGGGCAGTCATTGTCTCCCATGCTAATATACCTCACACAGTTATTGTAGATATGGGACAGGTTCCCAGAAAAATGTATTAGAAGTCAGAGCACTTTCTTAGGTCATATCAGTAGCATAGGAAGTAAAATATCTAAATAAATAAAGTACTTCCACAATGGTATCTTCTAGTAAAAGCTAAATTTATTGCATATTTGCTTCGATAGAATCACTTTTAGGCTGTATATCTTAACCCTTCAAACTGATTTGAACTTACTGATGTTAGTATAGTTGGTGCATGACTTGCAAGTTTACTGATTCCATGCATGTGCTTCCAAAGGTATTCTTGTCTGGCAATGTTTGTGAACAATACAAACTAACCCTCAAAAATCAACACTTATTTTTCTAGATATAAAGAAAAAGAATCCGTCTCTTTTTTGGATTCTGACAATTCTTGCCCATATAGATCATGACTTTCAAGGAAGCCATTTAATAATTTCAAATGTACAGGACCTATATAAAGTGTGGACTTAACAAGAATTTAAGAGAATTCATTCTCAGAATTCATACATCCTTACTATTTCTGAAATGTTACAAGATCAAGTATCAGTTCCATTATTGACTCATCATGAAATCCAGAGGAAGTTCAGATTTCATCTCTCTGAATTTGATCTCTGGAGGAAATAGTATATGAAACATCCAGGATGTTATATTTAGTACAAGTGATAAATGCAGCTCAGTCCTATTTGTTTCCAAAGCAGATTTATGTAACTTGTTCTCTATTAAGTAAGAAGTAAGAATTTGGCAGTCTAACTTTATAATCCTGTACATGTCTACTTGGAAGTAAATCCTAATGACATTATAGGACTTAATAGTGCTAAAAAAATTATATGCAGGATTGCAACCTCATGGGATTGCATGAAATACTTGGGAGCCTGGATTTTAAATGAATAGCTCAAGCTACTCATCATAAATTCAGTTTAAAACACACTAATTAGCATGTGAGAACCAGTTTGGTATAGTGGTTAAGGCATCAGCCTAGAAACTGGGAGACCATGAGTTCTAGTCCTCCCATAGGCACAAAGCCAGCTGGATGACCTTAGTGACTGAGTGACCAGTCACTCTCTCTCAGCCCTAGGAAGGAGACAATGGCAAACCACTTCTGAAATCCTGCCAAGAAAATTGCAGCGACTGGTCCAGGCGGTTGCCAGGAGTCAACACTGACTCAAAGACGCACGCGCGCGCACACACACACACACAAAAGCTTGTAAAAATTGCACCAGTAAAACCCAATGGTAAAGATGGATTTTTCACCATGTATTTCCCCTTTCCCTTCCTTTCTTTTACAATACGCATTTACATGTACAAGCTGCCCTGGAGAAAGGAAAGAATCAGCCATGGAATATTTTAAGAGGTTAAGCTGAACTATCTCAATTTTACAGGAATCTAGATGCTTTGCTATGCCGATATAATTTAAAAATAATTATTTGATGTCTTAAGAAGTGATCTATAGAAAAGTAGCAGTAATAGACCAGAATGAGTTGAAACTTATGAAAAGATTTCTGCTAATGGAATGTGGGCAGCCTCCTAGGTGCTCTTTCAGCCATCTAACTTGGTTTAAATATCAGTTTAAGTTTCGGTGTTTCAACTGTGCTCCAGATGAGGAAGTTTGTTATTATAAAAAATACCATTATTTTACCCCATAATTGCTTACCAGCTGGAGTTGGCACATATTTACAGAATGTGAAGCTCAATAATTCACTATTTAATTTATTCTCTGCTGTTCCATCCAACAGCTTACAGAAATTTAAAATATCAATTCATTAAAACATAGTTAACTATACACCTAATATGAAAACAGTTCAAAAGACCTGGTTGAATTCATTTTCTAACAATGAAGAAGAGACAAATACAAGTTTTGAGGAAGTTCTTCCATAGAATGAGAGCTATCTTCAGCATGCTGCATGAATAGGTTTCTGAAAGCAAAGCAATCTTTAAGAGAGTTCTGCAGTTCTTAATGTCTGGATATTATTTAGTCTGATTTGATAGATGTGAAGTTAGTAATTGTTCTAATGAGCCAGTGTGGTGTAGTGATTAAGGCACCAGGCTAGAAACTGGGAGACCATGAGTTCTAGTCCTGCCTTAGGCACAAAGTCAGCTGGGTGACTTTGGGCCAGTCACTCTCTCTCAGCCCTGGAAAGGAGGCAATGGCAAACCACTTCTGAAAAACTTTGCCAAGAAAACTGCAGGAAGTTGTCCAGGCAGTCACCAGGAGTCAACACTGACTTGAAGGCACACACACACACTTGTTCTAATACTGAATATTATGCTGGAAGTGGCTTTTTGAGGTTTTTATTAGAATGCAGAGGGGCTTTACTAATCTGTATGAAAGAAGTATTCATTTCTAGCCCCCTTTAACTTGGGTTTTATTTATTTATTAAATTTATTATGGCTGCCCCCCTCCAGAAAACTCTGGGCAGCTTACAATATCCAAATATAGGATTAAAAACACTTTAAAAAAACATGAAACAAGACATGGCAAACAATAAAACATGCCAGGTGCTCCACAAGCATACTACCCCTAGGCCTGGGAACAGAGCCAGGTCTTAAGGGCCTTCCAGAAGTCCAGGAGAGTGGGTGCCATATGTGTCTCCAGGGTGATGATGTTCCAGAGGGCAGTGGCAGCTACAGAGAAGGCACATGTCCTTGGTCCAACAAGACGTTTAATTGAGAGGACCTCGGGTGGGCAGAAATGATCGGAGATAGGCGGTCTCTATGCCATGGTTTAGCTGTCAAACTGATTTTTATACCATTTCCCTCTCTAACCCAGTTCTTACAGGGCCTTAAGATCTTTCTCAACATGGGCACTTGAGATCTTGGAGTTTAACCCTGCAACCTTAGGCATGCAAAGCTTATATTCAACCACTGAGCTATGGCCTTTCCACTTCCCTCCCTGTGGCTCAGTTCACATTTCATAGTAAATCAGGATTTATTTAACCAGGCTTGCTGAATAAGCCAGGGTTCAACACCCATGTCATGATAAGTCCCAAATAAATCATTCTATGGCTTTGTGTCATGTGTGAATCCAACCTCTGTGTCAGCCTTGAAATCTAATGCACAGGTTGGCCAATTCAGTCTCTAAATTAGAGCACTTACCCTTAAATTGCCTTCATTAAATTGAAAGTACTGAGAGTCATGCCAAGAGAATAATATATTAATTGACACTATTTGCAGCCTTGGTCTAATGGAAGCAAAAGTGAAGAAAAGGAGTTACAGAGAAAGGGGTTGTCTCGTTTTACACAGACCACTTCTTAATTTTGCCAGAAGGCATCTAAATTTAGAGGGAGCTCAGATGGTTTAACTTATGCTTTCTTCCAGGCATTGCTTGTATGTGCTAGCCAACCTAGATTCCCTTAGATTGACTTAGACTCCCTTAGGCTTACTCACTTCCTTAGACTAACTGACACTTGCCAATTTACACCTCTTTTTACATATGACCTTTGCAGTTTGGGCCTATTATGTTTCAAGCAGTTTTATCTATTTTTCCATGCTTCTTGCCATTCTTCTGCAGAAGACAATCACTGAGATATGTACTCTTATGAGCAGAAAGAAAATTAGAGTCTGATTAGAATTGACCAGCCCAATTTTTCTTCCTCTATAGAATGTTGCCATAAAGAACTATTACTAAAACTTGTCTAGACCTGCTCTCTCATTTCCATTTCCTTGTGTCCTCAGAGGTTCCTTGCCTTGATCCTTTTTGTGTATGTGCTTTGCTACAGCGAATTCAGCTATACTATCTTTAGCTGCCCTGCGTTTGCCGGATACTACAAATCAGCTGGGATACCATACATCACCCCAAGGTGCAATTAAAAGTAAACAGCATTTGCTATTTTACATGTATAATTACATTTTACAATATTATCAGTTTCTTCCTGTTCACATTCAACCCCACACTCTTTTTCTTCCTTTATCATATGAATGCATATACAGAATATTATTTTTCCTTCCCCTCACCAATAACTTTTTAAAAATTTACAAAATTTTAGAACATCTCTGATATTTCATCCATCATCCTCACAGGCTGTGATCATCTACTTCTGAACATAATTAAGGCTGAAGTTCATCGACTGATTAATCTGAGAACTATTTAGTTTGAACAGGCATCTGCCCTTTGGTACTCCTTGTAGCGTCACTATTCCAAAACACTGGTTGATCTTGTATTTCTATTCCTTTGTGGTGTAATTCAGATTCTGCAGGGCTGTATCAGATTTCTTTCTGTCAAGCTTCAATATGATTTTAGGGTCCCCAATTTAGGTATTTTATAGCTAAGTTCTGACATAATGGAAGATTGCTGTTTTTTGTATCTTTCAGTCTTTGTTTCCACTGCTGAATAAGGGTATAAGGTTGTAATTTATCATAATGATAGTAGGGTGGTTAAATTTTTAATTCTTGATTTGCTCATTTCTCTTGAGCTAAACATGGTAAATTTTTGTTATATTGTACATTTTATAGAACGTTAATTGTATACTGAGAAGCTTAATAAAACATGTATGGTGTCATTTTGGACAAAAATGTATGTACCAGGGTACCTTTGATTTCCAGTTACTATAGTTATCCAAAAGGAAGACAACCTTGAATATAACTTGATCATCACTCCAAAAGAATAGTAGATAGAAAACTTTAAATAAATACAGTAAAAAATGGTGCACAAAGTCTACTTTTTCCATCTTGTCAATTTAGAGCTGACACTCCAATTGAAATCCATCCTTTGCCCAATAAATATTTGCATGTGAAAGGCTTGGATATGTAAACGCATATAACTGTGTGCTATGTGGCTGTGCATGCCTATCAGATGCCACACTTCAAAAAAGGACAGTCCAGGAAAAGAAAATAATTGAATTAGTAACTTCTTGCTTATTAATATAGTAACTGCAGTCATTTGCACTTCCACCCATGTATTTGTTTTCCACAACTATTGTCCTATATCCCATCCCATCCCCTCCCCCTAATTCACAAGTTAATGGTGGGGGGAGGAGGGAACTTTTTCGTCCTCTCAGGTAATACAGTATGTAGAAATAAGACAGTGACAATTGAATGTCTCCCCCACTCCTCCAAAAATGTCTTCTTCATTTGTGGGTGTATGCAGAAATTGATAAACTTTATGAAAACAGATTTTATAAATTACCAAGATATGAATCAATCCATAGTTCACTAAATTCACTGGATTTATATCAAAATAATCATCCCAAGCATTGTAGTTAATGCAGAGCTGGCATTAACCAACACATCAACATTTTACTAGGGGAAATTCATTGTGAAAAGTGACATATATAATTTACCAAAAGAAGTACATGAAGAGTACAAACATTATGAGCCCTTTGACATTGTTTCTGGGAAAGCTTTTGACAGATGGCGTAACAGTATTTCCTAACTTCAGAACAGCTAGCAATAAATACTTTCCTCCTTAGAGTAGATTTATTTTACTAGCCTGCTTCTTTGGCTGCTGCAAGTTGTGTAGAAGAAATGATGGGCTCGGCATGACTTAGCAGCTTTTAACTAATCTGGAAGCTCCATGCCCAATTTCTAGATACTTCAGTTTAGTTACAATAGAAATGTGAACATAAATAAATAAATTATACATAAGAAGTTTCATAATCAGTCTCAACTTTGAAATTAAAGTTAGAAAGAAAATCATCTTTAGTAGAATTTAAATTAATGTCCAGAATGTATTCTTGATCTATAAATTTCATGAATATAAAACATGACTTTGGAATAGATATATTGTGGCTCTTTAACTAAGGTATAATGTGTCATGCTGCAAAAAGTCTTTGAGGTTGCCTTTTTAAAGCTCTAAAACAAGTATCATTAACCATAGCCATGGATATGGCAACTTTTCCCTTTCCACAACTTTCCACTGTGCAGAATTTTCTATCCAGCCCTTTCTCCCTTAAGTATGACATATTTTGGATATCCCAGGACCACAATATAAATAATATATATTTAAGAATAATAAGGCTGTCTGCTTTCAGTGGTGCAAATGAATGTCTGTGCTCCAACACTTTATAACAGTGGTGAGCTAATCTGTCACTTACTGAACGGTGGTGAAACTAATATTAATAATGGCATATTGGTTAATCTTGGCAGAAAACTCAATAGGTTCTTGGAACTCTTTTCAATCCTCAGATGACTCAAATGTATTTTATAAATTCTTGCTAACAAATACAATGCTTGCACCACCAGACAACCACTTGGAATCTATAAATATACAAGTGGAAGCCCACAAAAAATAGTTATATAAAAGTTTATTCAGATTGGCTTATTCTAAATTCAGTTTTCTGTTGCCAGCTCTAAGGTTTTAAACAACATACCCTTGGCAAGGCATATGAACATGAAATAGGCATGCAATTTTATAAATATTTGCTAATAGATATAATAGTTACAATACCAGAAAACCACTTGAGAACTATAAACACATAAGTACAAGAACGTTTAAACAATAAACATTTTAGTCAGATTGGTTTATCCTAACCAATATCTTCCAGTGCATTTTCACAGGAAGCCATATGCTGAGCCTGGCTGAAGCAAAGGCACCCATCATGTCTTTGATACCGTGTTCTGACATTTTCTTTTCTCTTTTCAACAGGACACAGGGACCAACCGCTAACTCTTACCAGAGATCTGAATGGATCTTCTGAATATATCCACTGAAATTAGGCATAGGCCCCATCAAGCCCTAGGGCCATAGGTTGCTTAATGCCTGTTTTAAACAATTTAAAACATAAGGAGTGAGTGCCAGCCGTTGCTTTTTCCCTTGGTGAGAGATGAGTATCAGATGTGCGGCCATTTACTGATGGTATTCTTGTTTGTTTGCATGTTCTGATTGAAGGTAAAAGTTTGGTTCCAGAACAGACGGATGAAATGGAAACGGGTAAAAGGAGGCCAACAGGGAGCTGCTGCCCGAGAGAAAGAACTGGTGAACGTGAAAAAGGGCACCCTGCTCCCTTCAGAGCTTTCTGGCATTGGTGCCACCAGCCTCCAACATACGGGGGACTCCCTGGCAAATGACGACAGCCACGACAGTGATCACAGCTCTGAGCATGCACACTTATGATAAGACATGAAGGAACACTAGCTCTGTTCTCAGGAAAGCCTTGCTAACACAGCAGGCTTACATTTACATGGACATTAAAATATGCAAGTGACTGACTCTCTGACAATCAAAACAAAACTAAACTTAGGACTTACTATTTCCACTACTCTTGAACTATTATTATTATTATTATTATTATTTGTGCTCAGATTCAGTAAGTGCCATGCCTCCAATGTGCCTCGTGAGCAGAAGCAGAAGATATTTTTGCTTTTGAACATTCCAGATTCGTCTGTCCTTCCAGTGACAACCGAGCAGGTATTTTTGCTTTAGCTTTCATTGAACAATGCCGTTGCTTTCCACAAATTTAGTATTTTGAAAAAATACACCCACACAGTGTCAACAGGAACACGGCCTCAAGAGGATGAGAATTGTATTTTAACTCTGTATATATCTACTTTGCAGCATTTTTACTTTTCACTCATTTTTAGCAGTGCATTCATATTAGCTGACCACAATAATCACTCATGAGAATAAATGGCTTTTTTTTGTCTAATTTTTGTTTTGTGTTCCAGAGTTATAGAAAACATGCAGACATTTGGGTTCACATAACAAGTGATACAAATGAGTCTGCTAGATGAAGTCCTTATACCACAGACAAAACAAATCTTATGTTGCATTTACTATCAACTGCTGCTAATAAGAAATTATTAAACCTTGTTCCTCAAATCATCTTACTTTATAATAGCAAAGGTTTTTTTTAAAATAGAAGAATCATGCCTATTATGAAAAGAAAGCTGATTCTTAATTCATAATTAGAATTTATTACTAAAATAATATAAAAGGCATATGATTCTTGTAGCTGGATATAATCCAGAGTAGCCCCAATACATTCAGTAAAGCTACTTCAAAACAAATTGTGAACAGTATTTTCTTACAAATGGGAAAGTGTTTTATCTTCCATTATTTTGTGTTAATATTCAGGTATTAATATTACAATATTAATAAATATTCAAATTAATAAGGCAAAGTTGTCTGTCTGAAAGTCAAGTTTTATTAAACATGTTTGCATACAGAACACAAAAATCAGAATATTTTCTCCCCTCTTTTAAGCTTTTGTGTACATACAATGAAATAAGAACAACCGAAAAATTTACACAAAACATTGATTGTACTTTGTAAAGGAAATGTTTAATAAATGATCCTTTTGAAATAAGACTTGTTCTTCTTTAGAGTTTTCATAGGCAACTCAAAATATCAGAATTATAATGTTCTCTAAAATGGTACCTTGTGTTTAAATTGTACAAATGGTACATTTCATATTGGATAAAGCTTTTACTTTGATATAGTGGGGAAATTCTTTCCTCTAGCAGGAAAAAGCAACCCTAAGGAAGCCTTTCGCCAAGAACAACAAGGACTATGCTAAACCATTTCCCCAGATCTCAGACAACTCTGAAATGGATATTTTTCTTGCACCTATTTTCTGGAAATGGAAGGAGGGAAATGGCAACTTTAAAATGTGGTGTAAATTAAACAAACATATTATGATCACAAATATTTGAAAAGACATTAGTCACCCAACATTTTTAAAGAAAACATATTTTAATAAACAAATATTATTTATTTTATTTATTTATTAATCAAATTTATCACTGCCCATCTCCCAAAAGGGACTCTGGGTGTTTTTATATTAAATGCAATATTAAATGCAAATTTAACACTAATAATAATGTAATATCCTATCTTTTCAGAGAACTCAAGGCAGTCAGTTTTATTGCAATTCAGCAATTACCTAAACACTAAAAGGAAGTGCAAACAGTAACCAATATTGTAATTAAAAGTTAACTTTTTTTTCAGTGTGACCCATTGGTCTCAGTATTCTATTCTTTTGCTATATTGCTATATGAGAATAAACTCTTTACAATCTGGATACCTTCTAGGTTCTTCCTATTATATTATCTGGACCACCTTCAAATTTGAAGCCATCCTTTCAAGGACTTGAGTCAGGTTACATAATTACCAGCCGTAAGCTATCCATCTTTTCAGGTCAGCAAAGCTGACAAAGGATACCCTTTAAATCTCTGTTCTGCCATGCTGTAATCAGTCTTGAACGTTGATATACTCTGCCCATGAGTGTTGTCTCATGGTGACCACAGGGAGTTCCTGTTATTATTTTCCTTATTTCCCAGCTGGACCAATGATCAAGAACCTATTTGGAACTTAATTATTTCTGGTTCATTCTGTGGCCAGGAATGTAATCACAAATCTTAGATGCAGTAAAGTAAACTTATTTAGCCCTCATAAAGTATGACCAGTCTAGTTAATTCCTCATCATGACATGTGGTGATTGGACTTCCAAGCAAAGCATTGTTTGGACTTCCAAGCAAAACATCCAGAATCTGGTGAGTGTAGAACCTGGCAAACATTATTTGGTTCAGAAGTAAAGCAACAGTTCCAAAACAAAATAATTACTTCTTTTTAAAAAAGAGTATTCCCCAAATGTAACAAAATAGATCAGGGCTGGCTTGTTGTATGACAAAAGCAGGACCCCCTAACATACAGCCACCAGATCTGAGCTGCAAAAATCACTGGGATTTAAAGTGCGGATTCTCTGCTACCCCCATTTCAGTGGTTTCAAGGTCATGCCTCTTATGGCACAACTGAACTTACAACAGTCCCACGTCTTTTCTGAAGAATGGGGGAAAGCCTCCTCGACCAAGTATCTGTATATGGAAGAAAACAATAGACATAACTGACATTTTTGTCTCTACAGATCAGATTTTTAAACTATCATATAAAGATAAGTTATTTGACATAATCAGATGGCAATTTTATGCACTTGAATTCAGTGCACATATTTCAGCCAGAGCATCATGACCATCTGAGCTTTGTGCAATTAAATTTTGACCAAGCACTAGAAAAAATCCTCATTAGTATTGGTTCCTTAATTAGGTCTGGGGCACTGCAGGCAATATACCATCTATGCCAGATAAATAAATGTATATGGTTTGGATTCTGCTGTTATGTGATGAAATTTCAGTTTTGTTAAAAAGTTCGACCTTGAACTAGGTCTTCTCTTCCTTTCTTGACAAAGAAAAACGGAACAAGTTAAGAACAAAATATTAGTCCAAGCCTTCATGCTGCATTTTCTGGATTTTCTCCAGCTGAGTCTCTTGGATCAATATATATTTTGGATCTGTACAAACAACCCATACATATAATGGGGGATCAGCTTGAGATCTGGAGCAACATTTAACAGTTTCTCTGATGTAACTGAATGTACTGTTTATTGTTTTTTTCTAGAAGATTTCTGTACATAATTGGCAATGAACTTAAACAACAACAAAAGGCTTTTTTGAGGATAAACACAGAACAAGGTCCCTAAAGTTGTTACTATTTCAGAAGTTCTGGCAGCTATGTTTCCAATGGAGTTAAAACAGAGAGAGAGTGAAGGAGGAGATGGGGAGGTGCGATTTGAGACACGGTTAATGTACAAAGGCTCAAGGCTTCCATCTGGATGACCTTTCACCTTTGTTGTTCCTTCAATTGCCTTGCACATCTCAGGGGACCTACTAAGTTTATAGGCAAACTCCATGTGCTCCATGGCAATCTCTGGAAGAACGACAAAAAGAAATTCATCCCCAAGGATAAGTCTTCTTATTTACAGGAAGTTTTCCATCTGAAGACAGAATTACTGTCCTAGAAGTATCTGTGTAAGTGCCTTGATGCTTATTTTCTACTAATATAGCTATTAAAGCCTAGTTAGCTTGTACAGCTACATTAAACCATGTAATTACATAGCCATTTAATAGTGTTTTCCTTTGGTAGATATATTTTCATTCATTCAGGTTAAGTTGATAGTCACTTTGGAGTTTAAACTGTATAGAAGTGGGAGAGAACTATTTTATATAGGCAACAAATATTCTCATTTTAATCTACATTGAAACAATTGCATATTACAAAAATACTGTAGGCTATATTTAAAATCATTTGAATGGGTATCTATATTTGCAATTATATGTAATGCACTCTCCTCTTGACTGTCTCCCAGGAGTCTGTTCCCCAAAACCTATTCTGAGATTTCAAGAAAATCTATGGAAAGATCTGGTATATATTCCAGGGAACTACTGTGGGAGAGGGAAAGTGACAAAAAACCACGCAGAGCAGCTTGTATTCCACCTTTCTGAGAGACTCTTGACTATGTGACTTCTGGAGACTGTATATGTTCATTTGTACTACAAGGCTTCTACTTGTATAACTATTTAGCAATGTTTTCCAAAAATACTGTTTGACTCTGCCTGCAGTAGAAATGAGTGACATGGCCGAGCAGTGAAGCAGGAAAAGGCCCTCTCCCACATGGTCTGTAAGTGGCTCTCTGAAGCAGAGGTCTCTAACTATTATCAATTTCTCTGATCTTCTAGCATTCTTCCTAAAATCCCTGGGAACTGTTGAACACGTTGGAATTCACATTTCCATTTTTCCACATGAACAGATCTCCAGTTCTTTAAATTGTATGGATGGGGTATAACTAGAATTAGAATTGAACAGTAAGTCTGATGTCCCATGGTTTTTTGTTACACCAACCTTCTGTATAAAAAATATCTGTATGAAAATTGGGCAGCTGTATTCCAAGTAGAACAAACCAGAGTTCTTAGTTATGACACAGCATGGGTAATCAAACCTTTCCAAATTGGGAACTGTATCAAAATCATGCCAGAGGTCACAGTCCTAGAAATGTGGGGGGCCAAAGGGGAAAAATGGGGTTCATAAAAAGCCCACTATTTCTCATTGCTATCATTATTCATGTAGCAATTAATATTTTATATACTGTATATATTATGTATGTACTGTCAGCAACAATCACACTATTTTTTCATCAGTAGTAGTAGACTCATCAGCAGCTTATTAACACACATTTTAAAATTGCTAGTTATGCATCTTTATAATAAAGTTCCAACATCATACTAAGTCATGTTTTGCTTAACCACTATTTGTTGCGTTCATACATCATTCCTAGTAAAAAGCAAACTACATTATAGCTCATGATGACATGTGAAGCCATTCATATCCTGATGTCTTAACTGTAGCAACAGTTATCTGCCTGTGTCAGGTAGAAAGAGAGGAAGAAGCAGAAGTGACTCATAAATGGAAATTGTCTGGAATCCCAATACGGTATTCGGAGGAGCCAATATCCCCACCTCAGCCATACCTACTTAGGTACCAACTTACCCGATTTTTAATTTTTAATTTTATTAATTAAAGCAAACCACCAACCTCTAACATCATCTTCATTTCAAGAACTCTTCTAGGTCTCATATAGGTTTCCTTAGGAAATAAAAATAGTGGTTGGTTGAAACCTAAGGATTTGCTTAGAAGTGTGTCCACCTGCCACAAAGGAAAAGACAGACAAGTTGTGTTGATAGAGAGTATTTGGGAAGGGGACAGAAGATGGGAAGCAATGAATCTTCCCAGTTTGCCTTCTGGTAAATGGATGATGGTCTGTGAAGAGCTACCTGTTCCATGACAGCCATTATATAAGAGTGCCCAAATTCCAAATGTGCCCACTGGTGTAAAAAGGTTGGGGATCCCCAAGGTAATTCTGATTTTTAAGGCATTGCATTTAACCTTTGGTGGCTTTATTTACATTTTTAATATTTGCTTAAAATCATGCAACTGCTTTTGCTGTCACTTTGTCAGTCACACCCATTGGAAGGAGGAGCCAACAAGGCTTCCATGTGAATGTCCCATCCTGATGGTCCAGTTTGGATGGCTGTAAAAGCAGTAACAAGAATATAAATCAAAGCCATTTTGAATAAAATTTATTTAAAAGATTATTCTTAATGATCTAGAAAGTTTTATATGCCTTCTGGAGGCCAGTTCTCAACATTTCATATTAGCTAGTTAATTAATTAATTAATTAATATTTCATATTAACTCAAGCACCTCAATCAAGCAATTTTATATAAAAATTATGTATATGTAAATATATAACTTCACATTTTTACCACAGTATTAATACAATATGGAATGGTGAGAAACCTGCTGAACAATATAAGTACATCATTTCTTATTTGCATTTATTTGTGGACTTGTTTTCCTTTTCTGTTTCAGAAGAAGGTTCTAAACATTTGTAACTACAGCTGCACATGCCCAGCTGATAAAACATTGAAAGATGTGGTTACTAAGATACGTTTTATCTTTCAAATAATCTCCATAAAAAACTTGCACAGGAGTATAGGCATTCCAGCAAAGAAACAAATAGGACCCATCAGGAACAGTACATGATATTTCTCTAACTCTTATAAATGCTTGTACATATGCAACTCAAAGAGGAAATGTTTATGTGACCTTTTAATTCATAAAGCATTCCAGCTGGAAGTCAAAGTAATATTACAACTTTATATGAACAGAATTGCCTGTTTGATTGTACCATGCATGTAAGACTCCCCAAAGTAATTCTTGTAAGACTTCGTGTTTCAGAAAATTACTTTCAGCCTACTTTGAGGTCAGCGCAAACAGGATACATGAGTTCGTACTAATTTGGTAGGCAGAAGCAGCAACCTGCACACATCTAGAGCTCTCTGTATTCCAGGATTTGCCATTCCTTCTCCTGGAAAGGGAGGAATAGAGGTGCCAAATTCAGTAGTTTCCTCCAGACAAATATGCAGCAGACTCTGCTCTTACAGCATCCTGTATGCATTGGAATACATTTATCAGGGGTACAAAGCATTTGGCCAGTAGATTAAGGTAAAGGTAAAGGTTTCCCTTGACATTAAGTCCAGTCGAGTCCGACTCTAGGGAGCGGTGCTCATCTCCGTTTCAAAGCCGAAGAGCCAGCGTTTGTCCGTAGACACTTCCGTGGTCATGTGGCCGGCATGACTAAACGGAACACCGTTACCTGCCCGCCAAAGCGGTGCCTATTAATCTACTCACATTTGCATGTTTTCGAACTGCTAGGTTGGCAGGAGCTGGGACTAGCAATGGGAGCTCACCCCGTCACGCGGATTCGAACCACCAACCTTCCGATCGGCAAGCTCAGCAGTTCAGTGGTTTAACCCGTAGTGCCACCGTGTCCCTGGCCAGTAGATTACATGCAGCTAATCAGCACCCTTTTAAATAACCTCAGAACTTCCCCAGATTACCAGAGAGCGCATAAGGCTCTATTTTGGAGGCTCAATTCTTTTGGCTTTGGGGGTTTCAGGAGAGTTAAGTGGCAAGAGAGTCAGTTTGGTGCAGTGGTTAAGGCACCAGGCTAGAAACCAGGAGACTGTGAGTTCTAGTCCCGCCTTAGGCACAAAGTCAGCTGGGTGACCCTGGGCCAGTCACTCTCTCTCAGCCCCAGGAAGCAGGCAAAGTCAAACCACTTCTGAAAATGCTGGCAAGAAAACTGCAGGGACTTGTCCAGGCAGTTGCCAGGAGTCAACGCAGAGTCAAAGGAACAAATATATATAGGGCAAAATGGATGCTTTAAGCTTTAAGGCTTAAAACAGTCCTTTTGTACTCCTAATTCTCCCCCAATCAGGCCAATGTGTCCCATTTTTCAGAGGTTTTTAAGGGGCCAGATGGATGTCTAATACATCTGTAAGGCTCAACATATCCATTTTGTCCCATAAGCTTCCCTAAAAGCTCCCCCAAACACAGGAAAATGTCAACCTTACTTACCCTGGTGACTGTTTCTCTGGGAGGAGGAGGAGGAGGAGGAGGAGGAGGAGGAGGAGGAGGAGGAGGAGGAGGAGGAGGAGGAGGAGGAGGAGGCTGCTGCTGCTGCAATGTTTTTGCTTTTTTAATCAATAGAAGGATCAGAAGACAGGATGAGGAGTAATAGTGTCCTCTACTGACAAAGGAAAAAAGCTTCAGTTTAACTGGGGATACAGAAAAAAAATACAACAAAAATAGAGGGGAAAAATTAAAAGTGATACCACCTACATGTTGCATGAGGTACTTTTTAGCAATTTAACTCACTGAACAAACCTGACTTTGGGCAGACCTTTTTTTTTTTTTTAGTAAACTATGATTCTTTGTAGCTTGTTTTCTCAGGGATGGCAAAAGTTGTGGCAATTTTGTGGATCTGAAATGGTCAAACCTTGTATTAAAAATGAATCTTATCTTTATTATTTATTTATTTATTTATTTGTATTTAAAATTTAGTCACTGCCCATCTCACTCAAAGAGCGACTCTGGGCGGTTTACAATAAAACAAGAAGAAATAAATAGTTGTTAATATACAATAAAGACAATATACTTAAATTATATATATATATATATATATATATTCCAATATATTTATGATTTAAGATTTATAGCAAATATTATAAATGTATGGAGTCTTAACTAGCCAACATACCATAAAATCATACAGAAACAATCTCAGTGTCATTATTCTTGGAAACGAAAATAAGGATGGTGCTAACCTCTCACTTTCACTGTATGGCATCATTAGTAAGAAAGGGCAACTCAGTTTGTATCAGTATGGCTTTTAACAGATGTGCAAGGCTGGATAAGGGGGAGGAAAAGAAAGAAGTTAAGCTCTTTCCACTCAGATGTCTGTCTTGAATTTCTCAGTTTTTGCAGACACTTTGGACTGTTTCCAGCATACATCATTGGCTGTCTGGTATGAAAAATGCCATCTGTAGTGCATGGAATTCCTGTTATTAGGAGAGAGAGAAAAAGTGGACTAATTATTCTCCGGGCAGGTGTTATTACAGTGAAGTCATGTGTCAGGCATGGTATTACCTTGGAATTGCCTAAAATTGTCATATTCTATTGGGAAAGTACAGCATGGGATAATGTAAAATGGAATTAACAGGAGAATAAAATTAGGGAGCTTAGTGTAATACAGAACAGAGAGGAGTACTAAATTTAAAAACATTACGGGATATTTTCTCCCTATTTTTGGGGGGGGGCAGGATATTGTGGTACAAGTAGCAATGCATTTGTGTAAGAATTTGAGTTCCTCTGAGCCCAGATGGCCCAGATTCTGATACTGCAATATCCCTCCTTCCCTCCCTCCCTCCCTAGTCTAGGAAAGACACAAATTGTTATATTAGTGCATTGCACACAATACGCTATAAGGTATTCTACATATACATTCATAAGGACTGTGCAAAGCATTAGAAAGAGGCAAATTCTATGAGAAAGGCTTCACTAGTGCCTACTCAAATTTGTAAAGTGTCCCTTTCAAAGGCTTTCAAAGGCTTTATACAGTTATCTCTATATTAATAAGTGTATTAATTCATAGACATGGAGTTGATGTTTCCAAAAGAACATCAAACATAATTAATTCTTCTTGAAAAATTAGTAGGTAATAAGGAAAGAAATATATTTTCAGCTTTTCTGTCCTTGCCCATGCTGGATATTTTAGAGGAAGAAGTCCAACTGTTTAATTAAGTTGTTCTTTCCTTACTGTTTTGTTTTCAAGCCTTCAGTAAAATCACTCCAATAATTTAAAACAAAATAGTAATGCACATGAGCTGTGAATAAAAATAGCAACGAATAGATAAAGCAATAGAAAGCAGCTATTAAAAAATTCATCATAGTGAGCATGAAATGTTCAAGAGCAATTTCAAAAATAAAAATCCTGATAAAAAGCAACATAAAGGCATATATAAATCCAGATTTAAAGAAATGACACAAATGATCTACTCTTTCAACGGCAAAAGAATGATATCTGAAAGGAGGCCTGGCAAGCCTTCCTGGGGTAGGCATTTGCACAGATCATATGACTTGATTGAGCAGGCAAGTAACTCTCTGCAAGTAAGCCCTGTTGTACTGTGGCCAGCCACTGCTGTGTTTTAACAGTGTAATTCCGAGTATCTTTCCTTACACAAAAGCACCACAGAATTCAGTACATGCTAGAATGTACTGTATAGGATTTCAGTCTAATTCCTTATAATGATTTGTGATGTCGTGCATGTTTCCCTTAAACATTAGATGCTGCTTTCCAACGTGGAACTGCACAAAGTACAGACAGAGATTGGATGCCCAAGAGAAATTTTTCTTTTCTAAAAGAAGTCTGAACAGCAAGCAGATAATCCTGCGCTGTCATAAATTGCTTTTGGCATAGTCTGTACTTCCAAGACTGGACTTTATTTTGTTTTTTCTAGTTAAAGTCTACATACATCTGGATAATATCAAATGGCTACTCTTCTTTAGTGAAAAGTTTTTTTCACCCTTCCTTGACATACAAAAAGTGTGATACAAGATTGCTCCTAATGTTCTTAATATACTCAGAGCATCTCAGTATTTCAGTGGCTTGCAATAGTAAGATGCCCACAAAGGATTGGCTATAGGACAGTCTTTGGTAATGTGTGATTTCTATTCAAAGTTATAGTGGATGTTTTTCAAAGGTGAACATAGAAAATGATGGCTGGACAATGGATATAGATTTTCCATACCCTTCTCATTGTTAAGAGACTAGGCCTTCAGCATTGGAAAGATACATTTATGGCCCCAATCTTCTCAATGGATTGAAGACCTGATGTATGTTACTTGTGATTTATAAATACTGTGTTTACAGATTAGGTAAAGGTAAAGGTTTCCCTTGACATTAAGTCCAGTCGTGTCCGACTCTAGGGGGTGGTGCTCATCTCCGTTTCAAAGCTGAAGAGCCGGCATTTGTCCGTAGACACTTCCGTGGTCATGTGGCCGGCATGACTAAATGGAATGCCATTACCTGCCTGCCAAAGCGGTACCTATTAATCTACTCACATTTGCATGTTTTCGAACTGCTAGGTTGGCAGGAGCTGGGACTAGCAACAGGAGCTCACCCCGTCATGCAGATTCAAACCGCCAACCTTCTGATCGTCAAGCTCAGCAGCTCAGCGGTTTAACCCGCAGCATCACCGCGTCCCTGTGTTTACAGATTACACTTTGACAATTACAATGAAATATGGTTATCTTCTATTGAAACTGTTGTGAAAAATATATATACATATATACATGAATGAAAATTGCACACAGAGACACACATAAATTTGTGTTGTATTATTTTATCTTTTTCCTTCCTTTTCTTTTTTCATTATTGTTTTCTTTTTTCCCTTTGTTCTGTTTCATCAAATACAGGCGAAAAAAAAAAAAGAGAGTGGGACATGAATTTAAAAGGATAACATATATGCTGAGACTTACCTAGATAAAATGGGGGCCAATGTCCTACAAAAATGAAATAAATAGAAGCACAAGAATAACATTACTACTTGTAAATTATCTCAGTGGTATTGGGTACAACATAAACATTTCCCTCACAACAATCCAAATAAAGGTAAACTCCAAATTTTAGCTCTATGTGGTCACTTTTCTGAGACCTCTGCCTCCCTGTATTCAATTCCTATAAGTCTGCTTGTATTGTGTGATTAATATCTGCTGCTGCATAACTGTTAAAAGGACAATCTGTTGGATAAAAATGCGGAGAAACTAAGATGGTTGTTTCCATTATATACTATACATTCCCAGATCAATCCCATCAGAAAAATTGTGATGGGTTGGAAGTATATAAATACTTGCAAGTTGGACACACTGTATCTTAACTATAAAGTGGGCAAATCCGAGAATTGGAGTGGATTGTCATGTTTATAGGGGGTACTGATATTTGGTCATAGATTTCTGCCATTCTTAACGACTTCACTGATAAAAAGGCCTTGGAAAAAACAAAAGGATATGTCCTGCTTGTTATATTGAGTCAATCTTTTTTTTGACAGTGCTACTATTAAGGCTTTTAGATGAATTTGGTCATATGTAAAAAACAACTTAAGAAACTCAATCAACAGAATGAGAATGATAGGAAATTAAGTTGAGCATTGGGCAAAACACTTTGCAAGTGTGTCAAATACTTTTCTGTGAACAGGTTTTGATTCCTCTCTGCAAAATCTATCAGGAAAAAGCAAGTCTGTAGTATTTTCTCCACTTATTTTTTTTAAAGGAAAAATTATTGGAACCCCACCATAATATCACACAATGATTACAGGTTGAGGACATTGTAGAATTTGCAAAATGATTCCACAAGAGGCCAACACAGTTGTTGCATCAGCACAACACACAAATAACTTCCTATAGAAAAAGCACTATGCTACAGCCTTTGCTAACGGTGAACTCTACTTCAGAAAAAGGTGGGAGAATTTCTCTTCCCCACTAAAACCTTTAAAAGGCATGTCTTACCAGGCCTTAGTTTTTATCTTTTTCTCCTCCATCTCTCTCTTTCTCTCTCTTTACTGCACCTCCAACAGAGATGCTCTGTTGCTCCAGGATATTAGATCAATATTGACTCAAGGAGAAAAGTGTCAGCTTTTGAATCCCCAAACCAACATGCAATGATGCTACCTAGCTTTTCTCTTGGCCTCGTGCCAGCTTATTTCTGACACTTCCTGACCTTCTTCTCCCCATGGGATTATATAATATTGTTGATGCTTGGAAGCTTAAGACTCAGAAGTCCAAATACAGACACATACTGACAACATGGCCAAGCTAGCTTATCTAAGCAGTAATTTCACATGAAATATTTGGTGCAGTAGGTTTACTTGTGGGGAAAAAAAGGTGATTCATGTAATTCGGCACACAATGAATGACTCACCTGCCTTTTGTAATGCTCTTATTTATTTATTTTCACAGGTTTACACAACAAAACATCTATAGACCTAATCATTTGATCTCTGGAAGAACATATTTGTGGCATCTATCTCACCTCTATTCTGGGGAAATTAAGGCAGGAGCAACAGTTACTCCTGTACGGTGTGTACCATATATGAGAAATAGCTTCACATTCCTTATTGATATTTATGGAGACAGACTCTGTAGGAAAAAATGTCTCAAAGATTGTATACATTTCCTACAATTCTGAGCCAGCCCTTGCTGAAATCAGCAGGAGATGTCTTATTTGTAACGGGGTTTGGGCAAACTTAGAGGAACCGTACCATTCTGCACCTGAACACTTTCACCTTTTGGCAAAAGTCCTTTTGATGAGTGAAGGGAGGGAGAGGAAATTTGGCTTACTTTTCAAAGCTGACAACAGGCTCTTAGCAACTTACATGTCTGTGGAGCACCTGGAAAAATGATTTATGGCAAATGGGGTGCATGGTCCCACAAGGGGCCTCAATTAGACTTCAAAGTTAGTATAAAATCTTACTAGTTGTATAGAGCAACAAGTCTGCCTTCTGCATTTCCTCTGTTCTAGAGACTGTAGCTGCAGCTAAGATTTGTCTCCAGTTTGTAGGAAGGTTACATTGGCAATGCCTCCATGTAGCAGGCAACAAAGACTATATTCCACAACAGGCAATTTGAAATTGGTTTTCTTTGTATGGAAAAAAAAAAAAGATCCCACTACAGGATGGTTTGCAGAACATGCTAAGCCACCCTGAGATGTTTAAAAGACTCTCCCACCAAATGCACCTGAATGCTAGCATATTATAGCCAGAAGCATTATTTCTTTTAACTAAGTATTTCAGCAGGTACTGATAAGCAGGCACTTAAAAAAAGAAAATGTACTGGCAACCATAAAAGAAAGCCTGTGGTGGACGGATCCGCACCGGAGCTATAGCCCGCAGGATGAAAATGTAAAATTATCTTGAATTGAACTTGAGTCTGGTGACCACATGAACTTCTTGGCAACAATATAGATGTGATTTGTCATAATTCCTTCTGCAATCTAGTTTATAGCCTGGGATTTTCTGAAACACAATTATAAACCAAATCTGAGGCTGCTGCTAGATTATCACCCTCTCCACATTTCCAAGCAGGCTGAAGGTTATATAAGTACATTTACTGCAGAGAACTGGGAAGCCATCTTTGGAAGAAGTTCATCTAAGAACATCCAGGAATTCTGATCTTTATATATGTTAGTCTCAACATTTGAATCCTGTGTCTCTTCTTCCTGCTTTCTTGAGTCAATGGTCTAGTGGATGCTCATCTTAAAGATTCCTGTCATCCTACAAAACAGCTTTCTCTGGCATGAGGGACAGAAATTCTTCATACAGCACTTTCAACTCTTTTTCAAAATCAAGTTCAAGCACTTCCCCACTCTACTTGTTCCAAAAAAGATCTCCTTTGAACCCATGGCAGTGGAAAACAAAGCAGAGTCCCCGTTTTACAGTATTTCTTTATTCTACCCATCTGAAGGACAGGTAAACTGGATAAATCATGTGATCATTCTTTCTTCAATGAACAGAAAAACAGCTTGGTGGGTAGAATATTTTTGAGTGGTAGTAGATCAAAAACATACAGTATTTCAGTTTCTCTTGGAATTTTTTCCTACAAATTGCTTCAGATATTGCATTGTATAAAAAGACAAGCCGTTCCTTACATTTATTTTAAATCCACAACTCACTTGTTAATTGCATGCATCCAGTGCTAAGTCATGTTTTTTTTTCTGTTTTTGACTAGTGTGTTGCATGGATTCATCATTTGTGGTTTACTTAACAAACCATGTTAAAACAAATGTGACTTAACACAAGATGTGAGCCAAATCATTCTGTTGGACATGTGACAGAATGTTTTAAAGCCGAAGGAAGATTTGCCTCTCTCCCTCTTTCTAATTCACACTTCAGGACTTTTAGATATTTCTTGTATTTAGGAATGTGAATCAACCAAAAGCTCTTATGCATAAGCCAGCAATTAACCAAATGTTTTTTTATAACATGGATTGCCTATCACAGGCATGGTATATATTTCAACTCTGTATATCATTATCCTTTAAAATACAGCAACATGCTACATATATTAAAGTCTGCCAATGTCATCAATATGCCTTAAATAAAATCCCATATATTCAGACTTTCCCAAATTAGTAAATAAAAACACACTCAGAAAAATCCATCCACATTTTGATCACAGCTGCTGTCAAAACAGTCTGCTGCTCTGGAAGGATTCCTCCTAACTAAATATAATTTAGTAAATTCCAAAGTTATGATTTTTCCTTTCTAACTTTGTAATACTCTCCTCAATGGATTTGGAAACAGCCAGTGAGTATGTGGAAGCCTGTTACTTACTGCAGGAATGATAGAGAAAGAGAGAATTATGTGTTTTCCATGCTTGCAAGGGCTATAATCCAAAGCATTTTTAAAACTGAATTGCAGTTTGAACTTCCATCCTGGAGAATTCTTATTCTTTCCTGCTCATTGTATCTGTCAAGGCATTTGCCTGAAACAGGACAGCAATGGAGTGGTACAAAGTGGTGAGCATGTTATACCTTTTGTGGCTGGATACACATATCTCACCAAAGCATAATGTGGTTCATTCAATTTGTGTTAAGTATATTTGTGCATGCAGCCAAATGTGGTTTCTTCTATAAACTGTGACTAAGCAAACTATGGCTTAGCGTAAAGTACAACCAAGCTATGAAGCAGCGAGATCTGAAGAGAAGCTCAGCACCTATTCATCTGAACTTGAACATAACTTTCCAGATGATCTTGGACCATGATAATGCAGACTTATGTTTTATCCACTTTTCCCCTCCGACTCCTTGTTCAATACGGGAACTGAGAGGGCTGGACCAGGTGCCTTTGGAAGCAAATTCAGGTCATGCTCTATTGTGCTGCATAGAAGAGGGGATAGGAGTGCCATTCCCAACAAGAACCAAGCAGGAAATGCGGCAGAAGGATTACATGCACAACAGCTTGATAAGTTACAAAAATGGAATAAGGGAACCTTTTCCTAGATTATAGTTGTAATCCCAGACTGGTCTTTGCCATTAGGTGAAATGGCTTGGCTGTCTCAGGGAATGCATTTTGGAATTTTTTGGCATATGTTGGACGGTAAAACTCTGTGCACCATGTAGCACAACTTAAGCTGACTTGCTACCTAATAACACTTCTATAAAAGCAACTGAAATACAGCTAAAGCTTTTTCCAGATGGCTGGTAAACACTGAATCTGGGAAGCGCTTCACCTGTTTAATTCGTGTTTGTGTAGCTGCTGTTTGAAGCAAGGCAGGGAAAAATGGTGGCTCACCTTCATTAAAAAATACGATAAAAGCTTTCATTAAAAGGACATTAAATTATAAACTTTTACACAATTCCTGATGTATCTCTCAATAGTAAGTTGCAAACTCCAGTGACATAGGTATCTGTTCCTAACCACAATGACAAAATGTACATTGTGGTATTAGAATGTGAGCTCTGCCCTTTAGCATCTGCATGCAACTACAAAACAGTGGAGTCTGCATCACAATGCACATTTCATCACTTTCCCCCTTCCCTACACTGTTTCCTATGCTTAGTGATTATATTTTATCTAGAAGCCCTAACTGGAAGTTCTTCTGGTTTCAGAAACCAGTCCTGTGATTATAGGAAAGGGCCTTCTTAGTGGTGATACCTTTTCAATAGCCTTTCTAGACTTAACTGTAGGTAACAATCCAACTATCTTTTAAACATAAGTTTAATTAGAATGTAAAAACTATGCTGGCTATGTTTATATGCTGCACTAAAATACAACCAAGCAAACTACATAATGGCTTAGCACAATATATAAACCCAGCCAGTATGGCTGGTTGACATGGCCTATTAGTGCAGAATCTCCCTACATTAGTCTGAGCTCTAATAATGCTATGAAGAGGAGGAAAAAATCTTTTTCTGCCTGTATTTTTCATACCATGCATGAATGTATACATCTGTTCTAATAGAAACTGTATTTCTGTATTATTTTATATTTTAGAGCTTTAGTTTTTATTACAGATATTTTACTGATTATATTACGCAGATGTATTTTTTTATTACTTGTGTATTTCCACTATAATGAAAAAGCAGATCTTCTCGGTAAATAGATAGACTGATATAAACCCTACCAATTTCATATTTGTAATAACAGACTGCAAGGAAAAATGTATGTAGCTTATTTAAAACATTAACACAAAGTTTTCTCCAGGATACTATGCATACTTGACTGTGGTTATGGTAATTTGGACGTTTTCAGTTCTTGTTTACAAAGATTAATCATTTATTTAGGTGGCAAAATAGGTCATTCACTAACTGCAAAATATTTTGCTGGCTACAGCTGTTCAATCATGGGCAGATTAAAGGAATGGAATTAGATACAGGGTTATGAAATCTTTTAAGAAGTACAAATATATGACATGATGGTTATGTAATCATGAACTTGGAACTCTTTTGCAATTAAAGATATCAGCGTTATTGTACCAGATTAGGACACAGGGACTATGAACACACAATTCTTATCATACTAGTAACAGCCAGGAATAATTTACAGTATTGCCATAGTGCTAACCTAAATGAAGAGCTGAACTAGAAATGTATTTAAAGTATGTTTTTAAAGCTCTAATGTTCTTATTATTATGTAAAGCTATTGCCCATATTTACATATAACTTCAACTTCTATTCAAACAAACTATTCCCAGCTCATGTCTGGATCCAATTTCACTTTGCAACGAACTACTGCCAAGGCAAATGGTATTGCCCAACCCATTCTAACCCTACCCAAAATTTCTTTATGAGTTTCATACTTAATGCTGCTGCAGTGCTCTGAAGAGACTCAAACAGGAAGCCTCTGGGTGTTTTCTGTTCATAGAGTGGGTGGGACAGAGTTCTTCAGAGAAAACAAAAAACCATGAGCTGCCTGCAGATCACACTGGGCCATTTCCTTAATTTCCTCTAAGAGTTTAGTTTCCTTGGATACAGAAATAACTTATTAGTCAATAAGAGAATCCCAGCCTTTGAGATCCCTGTTCCTTTAATTGTAACACAAAGACAAAAGTTAAGCTTCAGATTGAGGGCACCACACCACAGACAAACACTGCTGCTACCTGTGATTGCCCACAAAGTTTACTGTATGATGGCTGCACGTGTGAACAGGCAATATGAGAGGTTCACTGGCAGGAAACTACTAGTTCCTTCACTAGTAAGTAAAGGGACTTTTTTTTAGGAAGAGTGACAATGAAACTACAGTAGTTGTCCCAGACAACACACACAGATGGCGTTCCCATTCACAGTATGGCTTGGCATTTGGACTGATCAGATGGATCAATACTTTTCATTCAAGGAAGCAAAACTAATAGATTATAACATAATCCCAACAGTCATGTCAAGATTTGGAGCTTATCTACACATTCCCAATTTACTGGGTCACTGACTTCACAGTCAGAGAAAGAAAAAAAGGATGCCTGAGAAGAAAATGGAAGGAAGCTTAAGGAGTATTCTAGCCATGGGGATATTTCAGGTAGCGCTGTGCTCAGTGTCTAGATTTCATTCGTCTGGTGATTAGAGAAATCTTTAGGGTTCTGATAGTCCTTCTTATCAAATTCCAGATTTGAGATCACACTCACAGAAACCGAAATTCTGATCATATTGTAAATATGGGAATACAGAGAAATCCCTCAGCCATTCATTGAAAGAAATGGCCGTGAAATGTACCTTTTGCCAGAGGGAAAGGTACCTTTTGCACCTTTGGAAGGAGGTAGGGGCCATCTCCCAGTGGCACTAGCCCATGTCATTTTCGTGAAGGAATCTACCTCATACCTTCAAAATGGATGATGCCGGAAAAACGTGGAAACTTGGATTTTTAACTGACAGGCTGTCTTAATTTCTCATAATATGTTAGCAGTGCCTCCAAGTCCTGTTTACAGAAGACACAACTTCTAAAAGACCTCCACTAGTTACAGATACTCGGCGGTGCAAAGCAAATATAAAGAAATAACATCCTCGAAGCAATGCACAATTGCAAAAATATTAAAACACTCCCACTGTACGGTTTAAAATGACTCTTAAATTAAGCCACAAACCGATAGCATTCATTCTAGTCTGCGAACCACCGTCTATTGAGCATATCTCTTTGATCTTAACGCCCAAAGCTTTCCTCGTGCCGGAACACAGAGAATCTAATCCTCCCTACAAGAAACGAGACGTGCGGTCCCCGCGAAACTAATAGCACTCCGAAAGGAATTGTTTTCTAGCCCGAGAATTGAACCTTCCTCCAGTTGAGCGAGCTACTGAGGTGTCTCCGTATCCGCGTCGGATAGCCTCTCGCTAGCCTCGCTTTAGAGAGGAGGGGCCAACTCCTAGAAGCCGCTGGGCAAACGTTTTAGGCCTGCAAACAATGGAAGCCACCGCCGCGTCCCCCGAACAGGCTGTCTCTGTTTTCCAGGAGTTCCGCGCCATGTTTTACGCCCTTGGGCCCAACGAGAGCTCTTTCCGCAGCGTCGAGGAAGTTCCCGATTACGTGGACAAGGTGAGAGCTCGTAACCCAAGCTTCCTCAGTGCGCCCCCCCTGCGCGCTACAAACTGTTACAGTTGCAAAGCTCGCTTCTTGTTTGGAGAACGCAGCCGACTTGCCGATGTTTGGGGTGAAAAGGGGACCTTGAAAACGCACTTTTGGCCCCTCAGCGTGGAGGGGAAGTTTCTTCGGAATTTTCTCAGATTTGGGAAGCGTTTTCTCCCATAGTCTTCCTGCCCGCCTCCTCCGCGAGTGCAGGGAGCGTCTGTGAAATCACCAGGTTGTTTTGAAGGAGACGGTGTCTTTTGAGAATCGTGGGGCTAGGCAGTAACGTTCAGCCAACCTTAGTTGGTTCCCAGAGAAGCTGCGTTTGAGTGGGAGAGCCTCAGGAAAACTCAGCTCATGGCTAAACTGGGAAGTTAAAAAAAAACAAAAAACATCCCAGGAGAAGAGAAACTATTTCCATATTGGTGTCAAGAAAACTATATGGAAGTGTCCTGCGAGGTCACCAGGAATCAGGCTCACCTGAAAGGGTGCATCTCCCATTCTCTTGAGGTTGATGGGGCCATAGTACAATACATCTGAAGAAGGTCAAGAAATCTCTTGGGTTAAGAGATGGCAACTGGTCCAAAGTATGCTGGACTGTGACCCCTGGTTTGCACCATATGAGTGTACAACTGGGTAGGACACAGTGTCCCTATTAATGTCACCCCTTCCCCTTTAGTTAGAAGGCGCATAATTTTTTTCTTATATTTTTACACATTTCTTAGGTCAGTGAACTTTTTTTTTCTTAGCTCTCTTAATCCCAAAATAAATAGATTGTGAGAAAGTGGCTGGATTTACACACTTTGGGCCAGTCACCATCTCTTAGCCCAACTTTCCCTTCAGAGTGTTTCGGAAAAAAATGGAGGAGAGATTCAGTATATGCTGTCTTAAGCTCTTGGCAGCAGTACCAAAGTGGGTTGTTGTTCCTTCTAGGGGAAAGGAGAGATAGACATCTAGCAAATAATTAAAATAAAATAAATGACAGAATTCTGGGCCATAATGTGGCTTGTATAGTGTTCGCTTGGTGGGATATGAACTTCACCGTGGCTTCTTTATTGTGTTTTTGGGTTTCCCTGTTGTGGCTTAGTCATGGTTAAACAAATCATGGCTTAGTATGATGTAGGAATCCAGTCCAAGCAGCAGCCTTCCAGACTTTCAGAATTTTTTCCATCCCTGCTTGGAAATACTAAGGATGGAATCTGAAGTTACAGGTATAGATGGAATGCAAGGAGAGACTATTACTGATAATTGAACCACATGTACTGATTGAAAAGAGACAAGGCACCTTTTTTGTCATGTTCCTTCAAAACATTTTTTTTTATTAATATTAGTGCAAACTGTGACGCTCCAGATGTTGGGCTGCCACTCCTTCACTATTAACCATGCAGGGTAAAACTTATGAGAGCTGGAGTTAAACAACCTTGCTTATTGCCCATATATTGCCCATTCTTTTGACTAGAATAAAATTGGTCAAAATTCAGCTGCAATCTTCTGAATTGTTTTCAAGGGTACTCTCACAGAATGCATTACAATAATCCAATACCATATTGAAGTTACATCTGGTTTCATACTGATTGATGACTCTTACCTAAACATGTTAACTATATGTATTAAAAATATTATTTGAGATTATACTGGTGATACAGGAGTTTGTGCAGTGCTAGATTTGTGATGGCCCTTCCCAAATGCAGAACATCTACAAAGTAGTTTGCAAGACATTGCATTAGTGGGATCACTTGTGGTTACATTTAAGGAGTCTTTTCCAACCTGTGTTGGACTTAAAACTCCCAGTATGGCAAGCTATCATGAAAATAAGGACTAAAGTAGGCCTTCAGAAATTCATAGAATGTAGCTGTGTGTCTGGTTTTGTTGAAACAAATTGCAGGTGAGCCTTATAAATGCTTTGTATGGAAGAGGAGGCATATGTTAGGAATCTAACCTGCTCCCCATTCCCCCTAGAGCTGAACACAGAAGGGAAACAAATCTAGTTGGAATTAATTGGGATCTTTTCTATATAGAGGAAAAAATCAGTTGGCATTAATTGGGATCTGTTCAGTATTCTAACCTTGGCAATAGTAATTTAGTTTTTAATTGCACTTTGAATAAAGTCAGTAATTGTCTCCCCTCACGTGGCACAAAATATTTTAATATATAAAGATTGTTTTCCCACCCTAGGTTAATCAGAATCAGACATGAACGATACAGCTGCATGTTACATGTTTTCAGAGCATCAAGGGCCAGAAAGTCTGTGGCTTAAGTCAGGCTGAATGGATGTGCATGGGCTGCACTTTCAGCATCCTTTGTAAAACCACATACAGTTTACCTACCATGATATGCTCATTAAGATATACAGATGATGCTGTAGAGGAAGTAATGGAAAAAAATGTGTATTCAAGTTTAGATCATAGTTGGAAAGCAAAAGCAGAATGTACATGATATGATTAAATCTTTACTTTGTTTATATCTCTCCCCTTTCATTTTAGGCAGTTCCCTTGTTCGTTACCCTGATTATGCTGGAGTTCATAGTTAAGTGGACCCAAAAGGGACGTTTGTCATCTTTGCTCAGTGATAGTATAACGTCTGTGTCCGCAGGTATCTCCTCTCGACTGCCAGAGTAAGTCCAATCTGTTGTGTAGCTTGGATGATTCAGATTTATAGAGGGAAAAAGATCCTTAATTTTGCTAATAGGAATTTTCATAAGCTTTGACTAATATGAAAAAGCTATTGAGATATGTAGCTAATAATATATATGCAATTTTAAGAGAATCTGGTTTTCCACATCTATTGTTTCATGCTGTGTTCTTAAGTAGAGCATTTATCTTTTGCCAAATATAAGAGTCCAGTCTCATACAGTGGAATTAATTAGCAGTTTAATTAGTTCAAAAGTAAAAAAGGAACTATTTCTTCATGCAGCTTTTAATTGTACAAACAAAGAGAGATCTCTGGAGTAAGAAGACCATTTATCTGCATCACTTTGTAATTCAGAAGTTTGGATCTTACAATATACTGAAGGCAATTTATGGAAGTAATTTGTTTCTTCTGTTTTCCTACTGCAATCCATGGTTCTCCAAAGAGTTGGGTCCTAATCAACATGGGTTGCAAGGTTGAGGAAGGGAGAGAAAATGGGAAACTTGCCTTTCATTAATTCAATTTAAATCATCTTAGAAATCAAGCCCAAAACTACTGAATATTGGGAATAGTCTACGTTTATGTAATGATTGCCCCAGCCCAAATACTCAGACTCACAAGAGGCTGCTATATGAAATCTGATTTATTAAGGAACTAAAGGCAAATACAGAGAAAGCTGAGAATGAGCAAAAGCGCGCCAAATACAAACTTAAACCCTTGGTGCAAACGTATCCCGCCTCCCTCGTAACAGCCCCGCCCGTCACAGGTGCTAGCAATCGTCAGAGCGCTAGCCTGGGAAAGTAACCTTGAACGCAGTAGATAATGCAAATACATTCCAGAGCAAAGCCAAAAGATAACTACTCCCATCCTCCCGAGAAAGATGAAACACGCATCCAGTTAATGACATGCGAAACGTTACGATGTATCAAAGACATTGAAACGGCGAACATGACATACCGCCCCCCTAAAAATACCCTTAGGGACCCGGTTTAGTGGGATAAGCCGAATGGAAACGGGCAACTAGGACAGGGGAAGCCACATCTGGTGCAGCGACCCACTCTGGATGAGGGAAATGTTTCCAGCGAACTAAGTATTGCAGAGTATTGCGAAGGCGTCTAGAGTCCAAAATTTCTTTAACTTCAAAGTGTTGCTGACCGTCAATCATGATGGGGGTTGGAGGTGGAGGTTGGCGATGCCAGCGGTCCGAAGGAATAGTCGGTTTGAGCAAACTGCAATGAAAAACAGGGTGTAAGCGTTTGAGGTTATGAGGCAAGTCAAGTTTAAAAGTCACAGGGTTAATTTGAGTGGTAATTGGGAAAGGACCCACAAATTTAGGAGCCAGTTTCTTGGAAGGTTGTGAGGACTTTATGAACTTGGTGGAAAGGTAAACCGAGTCCCCTACTTGAAATGCCGGCTGAGGGGCACGCTTCTGATCAGCATACTGTTTATAATCCAATTGTGCATCAGCTAGTGCCTTTTGAATCATTGGCCAAGAGTCTGCCAGTTGCGTTGCCCAATCACCCGGCGTGGCTGATCCGCCTGAAGGTTGAGGTAGATCAGGGATGGGTACAAAGTCTTTGCCTTGGGCCACACGAAATGGGGTTTGGCCGGTGCTTTGATGAACTGCATTGTTGTAAGCCACTTCGGCAAAAGGGAGGAGGTCTACCCAGTTGTCCTGCTGGTAATTCACAAAAGCTCGAAGGTACTGCTCCAGAGTAGAATTTAAAGCCTCTGTGGCCCCGTCCGTCTGGGGATGCCATGCCGTGGACAGGGCTTGCTTCGTTCCTAACAATTTGAGGAACGCCCGCCAAAATTGCGAGGTAAATTGTGTGCCCCTGTCCGAAATCAAGCGGGAGGGACATCCGTGTAGCCTGTACACGTGTACCAGAAATAGGCGGGCCAATTGACGTGCCGACGGAATGGACACGCAAGGGATGAAGTGGGCTTGTTTTGAGAAATAGTCTTTGACCACCCAAATGACAGTTTTGCGTTGACTGGGTGGTAATTCAACAATAAAGTCCATGGAAATTTCATCCCAGGGGCAAGAAGGGGCAGCCACCAGCTGCAGCAGTCCCTGAGGCTTCCCCACCTTGCGCTTCGACATTGCACAAACAGTGCAGGAGGCAATATAGTCCTTGACATCTTTGCGTAATGTGGGCCACCAGAACTGCCTCCGAACTAGGTGCAAGGTTTTAACAAACCCGAAGTGACCCGCTAGTTTGTCATCGTGTGAACGTAGTAACACCTCTTTTCTGAGGCTTTCAGGGACGTAGAGGCGGTTAGATTTCCAAGCGAAGCCTTGGTCAAAAGTAACATTGTCTTTATTTGCCAGCAACCAAGTATCAGTTTTCAGCTCTTTTAGAAACTTTTGTTGCAACTGGGAAGGAATTGACAAAGCGCTCGGCTGGGCGGCGTCCGCAGCGGGTGGCTGCTGCGCGCGCGTTCGGCTACGCGTCACAGCCTGCATACCCAATTGGGGCGCCGTCCACAGGGTGCTAACCACTTCTGGCGCTGCCCCAGAGTCCTGCGGTTGCCTTGACAACGCATCAGCCAGGAAATTCTTTTTCCCCGGAATAAACTTCAATTGAAAATTGAACCGATTAAAAAATTGAGCCTAACGGACTTGTTTTGGGCTCAGTTTTCGAGGGGTGCTAAGAGCTTCCAAGTTTTTATGGTCAGTCCACACCTCAAAGGGATGATTCGCCCCCTCTAATAGATGCCGCCAGGCTTCTAATGCAGCTTTTACTGCGAATGCCTCTTTCTCCCATACATGCCAACGTCGCTCAGTCTCGGAGAACTTGCGGGACAGATAGGCGCATGGCTTGAGGCATCCTGTTCCATCTTGTTGCATCAACAATGCCCCAATAGAGTAATCGGAGGCATCAGCCTGCACCACAAAAGGTTTTGAGGGATCAGGATGTTGCAAAATGGGCTCTTTGATAAAAGCTGCCTTAAGCCGCTCAAACGCCGTTTGACAAGCAGGCGTCCAGCGCAACAGCGCCCCTGGGTTCTTTACTCTCCGAGTATCTCCCAAACCCTTGGTTCGGAGCAAGTCGGTTAGTGGCAAGGCAATTTCAGTGAATCCCCTTATGAATAATCTGTAGTAGTTACTGAACCCCAGAAAACTTTGAAGTTGCCTGCGGGTGCGGGGGCTTTCCCAGTCCATGATAGCCTGCATCTTGGCAGGGTCCATTTCAATGCCTTTATCTGAAATTCTATACCCCAAATAGTCAATTTGTGTCTGGTGAAATGCACATTTAGACAGTTTGGCATACAATTCTGCTGATCTGAGTTTACTCAGCACCTTTTTTACCAGAGACACATGCTCTTCCATGGTTTCAGTATAAATCAATACATCATCCAAATACACCAATACCCCCTTAAACAGATGCTCATGCAGTACTTCATTGATCAATTGCATAAATACCCCAGGGGCCCCGGCCAAACCAAAAGGTAACACCTTATACTGGAATGCTCCCAACGGGCAATTGAAGGCAGTTTTCCACTCATTGCCTTCCTTGATTCGTACACGATAGCAGGCTTCTCTTAAATCGAGTTTAGAGAAGATCTTTCCCTTCGCCAGATGTGACAACATGTCCTTGATCAATGGCAGGGGATATTTATTGGAAATTGAGACGGCGTTTAATCCGTGGAAATCGGTACAAAGTCTCAATGTCCCATCCTTTTTTGGGCGAAAAAGAACCGGCGCCCCCACCGGTGAATTCGCTGGCTCAATGAATCCGCGCGCCAAATTTTTGTCCACAAAGTCTCTCAACAGAGTCAGTTCCTTTTGTGTCATGGAATAAATCTTTGGCTTGGGCAATTGTGTGTCTGGCAACAGCTCAATGGCACAGTCCGTTTTTCGATGAGGGGGCAATTGGTCGGCTTCCTTTTCGCCAAACACATCAGCAAACATCCGGTACTCCGGCGGCAAGCCTTCCAGAGGAAGGGCCAGGAGATGCGGAGTCGCAGCTGCCGCAACCCCCACCATCTCCTCTGGGGTACCCTTCCCCTCTGTCGCTTGGTAGAAGCCATCCCTAAACGTGATAGTCCGGTAAACCCAGTTTATTTGAGGATTTTGCTGAACCAACCAGGGCACCCCCAACACCACCAAGGGTCCCCCTACTGGGGCCACGACAAAAGACAAACCTTCCCGATGGCTGCCCAGCTGCAAGGCTACCCGCCCTGTGAAATGGGTGACCGGTTTGCCCCCTGCCATGGACCCATCCAGCTGTGTAAAGGCGATGGGTCGCTGTAACGGGAAAGTAGGTAGCTCCAGAGCCGCTACCACATCAGGGTGCATTAGACACCGGGAACACCCCGAATCAATCATGGCCCATACTTCTACAGTCTTGGATCGGGAGCCCAACTTCAACTTCCCCGTGAGAATACGGTAACTACCACTCACCGATGAAGGCTCGCGCCCTTCTTCCACCACCTGCCCTGCGACGCCCTTTAAAGCAGGTGGCTGGCGTTTCCCGCCGGCTGCAGTAGTTCGGGTTCACCTTCATCCTCGTAGAACATCACATCGTCTCCCTCGGTTTCAGCCACCGCGGCTTTCTGCTTCCTCGGCAGGGCAGGGGACTTCGTCGGCGGCTTGCCGATCCGTTCCTCTCCCTTCGCCTTCGGGCACGCCGCCACTCGATGCCCCTCCTTACCACATCTCAGACACAGGCCTTTTGCATACCGCTTCTCTCGCTCCTCGTCCCAGGGTCGTTGTCCTGGTCGCCCCCCGGTGCTTGGTGGGCGGCTGGGCTTCACCTCCCGCCCCGATTTGGCGGTCTTTCGATGGGCGAAGATCTCATGGGCATGCTCAGCCCTCCCCGCCAGCTGGATCCATTCGTACAGTGTATATGGGTCGTCCCTCCCCAAAGACCAGCGCAGCACCTCTGTGTTCAGGCCATCCTTGAATAACTCGATGATGGTAGCTTGGGACCAGTCATCCACCTTCCCAGCCAGCGCTTTAAACTCTAGCGCATAATCAGCCACGGATCTTGACCCCTGCTTAAGTTCTTTCAGAGCTCGCTTTGCCCTCTCTTTCGTCAGGGGATCCTCAAAGTGTTGTCTCAATGCCCAGAGAAACTCGTTGAATTTCTCCAGTTCAGGCGCTTCCGACTGGCACATCTGGACATACCAGTCTGCCGCCCTCCCTTTCAGTTTGGTGGCAATGGTGATGATCTTTGCCTTTTCCGATTGAAAAAGCGACCCCCATTCTTCCATGTAGGCTTTAGCATTCGTCAGGAAAAATGAGAGTTTGGTCGGGTCCCCATCAAACTTGACAGGGAAGTCTCTCATCCCGCCCCCCGCCGGGCTGCGCCCCGCCACCGGGGCTACCGGGGTTTGTGCTTCCCGGGCTCGCGGCGGCGAGGGGGCCCTGGGGCGGCCGCACCGGCGATGCTGCTATTTCCATCTGGACCGTCTGGTCTCCCTCGCGCCTCCGCGCCGGCCGTCGCTGCTCCGGGGACTGCCCATGGGACGAAGGGGTTGAATGCCGTTGGCTTGATCCTTCCCGGGTTTCTCTCAACGAGGTCACATCTAGACTCAGCTGCTTCAGTATCGTTTCTGACGAGTCCATTTTTGACTCCAGCACTCGGATACGATCCGGGGTGGGGGAGCCCTCCGTTGGCTGCACCTGAACCACGGTGGGGGATAGTGGGTATCTCTGCCTCCAGGATGGGCCCCCCGCCACCGTGACATCCCCTTGGGTCTCATCCCAGGTGACCAGCTCACCCGGAGAAGTTACGGTAGTCTCCGGGGCAGTTTTCATGCCCCCGGCTTCACCCTCCGACTCGGAGCTCGCCTCTTCTAGGATGGCTGACAGCTCCCCCCCTTGGGATGGTCGGTTGGGTTGCCTCACGGTCGAGTCCGGTTCCCCTTCTTCCATCATCACGATGTCGGGTTCGGTCATCGCTGGCGCTCTCCCTCACAGGGTTAGACAACTTGTCTTTTCCTGGACAGGGGCCAGCGGAATTGGGATCTTAGATTCTCAGCTTTATGTAATGATTGCCCCAGCCCAAATACTCAGACTCACAAGAGGCTGCTATATGAAATCTGATTTATTAAGGAACTAAAGGCAAATACAGAGAAAGCTGAGAATGAGCAAAAGCGCGCCAAATACAAACTTAAACCCTTGGTGCAAACGTATTCCGCCTCCCTCGTAACAGCCCCGCCCGTCACAGGTGCTAGCAATCGTCAGAGCGCTAGCCTGGGAAAGTAACCTTGAACGCAGTAGATAATGCAAATACATTCCAGAGCAAAGCCAAAAGATAACTACTCCCATCCTCCCGAGAAAGATGAAACACGCATCCAGCTAATGACATGCGAAACGTTACGATGTATCAAAGACATTGAAACGGCGAACATGACAGTTTAGGCATAAAGCTTCTATAAAACACACAGCACAAAATAATATATTTGGAAGGCTGATATAGTGATATAAAAACTTATGCACACTTTCAGAATATAAATATACATATATCAAGTTCAAAACCATGATAGACTCCTACGCTTTTGTTTTTAAACAAAAGTATGTATGAATAAGGCCTGTTCAACATTGTATTCTGTTAATAAGTTCATTGAAATGGCCATTGGATGTGCTTGTGGCTGATGTCTTAGGTGGCCTAGACAAATTAATTAGATGAATTAGACAAATTCATGAATGTTCAAAGGAGCTGCCTGTATTTAGAATTATTGGCAGTTTGACTTTTGGTTTGTAAGTTTTTGATTTCTCTGCAATTTTGTCTAATGTGTTACTAGGATTACCATGTGTGGATGGCAAAAATCTAGACAAATGCCGGAGGGCAGCAAACAGATATTGAAAACTTTAACCATTTGTTGCTATTTAATTTTGATCTTTGTAGCCTTCGTTATAACCACATTGAAAATTGAGATAGTGGAGTAAAGCATGGTATATACACCTAGAGGTGTGTCCCAACCCACCCCATTCCCCCCCAAATAGTTGAAGTGATAACAAAATGCAAAGCTACAAACCAGGGAGAGAGTCAATTTGGTTTAGTTTTTAAGGCACTGGACCAGGAGTGAGGAAACCTAAATTCTAGTTCTCCCTTAGGCATAGAAGCCAGTTGGGTGACTTTGGGTCAGTTATACTCACTCAGCCCTAAGAAGGTGGCAGCGGCAAACCACTTCCAAAAATCTTGCTAAAAACCTGCATAGACTTATCTGCATAGTTGCAAGGAGTTAAGATTCACTAGAAGGTTCACACATACACAGACTGGTCAGTTTGACACTGATATCTAAGAAGATTCTAGAGCAGATCATAAAGTGATTGATCTGTAAGCATCTTGAAAATAACAGGACTAAGAGAGGTAGGATTGCCAAAGGGGTAGTTCTGTCGAACTGAAGTCAAGCTATGTTGCATCCACATCTTTCTTACAATCTACCACCAGATCAAAAAATAATAATATGATTAATCTGAGAAGGTATGTCACATCACTCTGAGTAGCCAATTCAGCCAGTACTTAAGTTTTAACTGGCTCTACAGCTAGCTTGAAACCTGTGGTTCCCCAGCAAACTGGAGTGAAGCATTTAATGGATTTCACAGGCCAGTTCTAAAGTTGGTATTTCTCAACATTTTCTTTAATGATTTTGATGATGAAATACAGGGAATGCTTATCAAATTTGCGGATGATAAAAAGGGATGGAATAGCTAATTGTCAGGCTTCTCTTGACTGGCTTGCTGGAAACTGGCATAAATAAGCCTCCACATACATTCTGATAAGGCAGTGCATTGCAAAAAAGCTATGAAGCCATTATGAAAGAATTTGTTTCTCTGGGTATCTTCAGGCAGAGGTGGATAATGAGTTGTTGGATTCCTGTATTGAGTAGGGAGTTAGACTCAGTGGTCCTAAATGCCTGTTTAAGTCTTTGATCCTGTGAATCAGACCTGGCTGCTCTGTAACATGTTAGTGGTACGTTTTTGGTTGTATTGGTGGGCTAACCTTTAAAAATTTTTTCCTTCCGAAAATGTATTTTTAAATGTTGAATTTTTGAAAGGGTAGAGAATTGCTTTTTTAAAAAAAAATATAGAGACATCATTTGATTAACTGAAAATATTCTTTTTTTGCATCTTAATGAATTGAAGCGTCCAGTGGCTTGCTGGATTACTCACGGGATTATAAAGGAGACAGGTGCTTAGGCCTCACCAATGGGAAATTCTCAATTATGTATTTCTGAGGTAAATATGATCAAGGAAAAAGTTAATCAATTTTATATATTATAGTCCTTCTTAAGATTATGTGTGATCAATCTGCCTATTTAGCTTCACCCTGATCTCTCCAAGAAATAATAGTTACCATTAGTTCGTGGCCTAGATGGTTGTCCATTGAATGATATAAAACATATTGTGTTCTTTGCCTCAGTACTATTGGAAATCTGTAATGATGCCTTTTTAAATAATGGCTTTCCAGATTGCTTTAGTGAAGCTTGTGTAATTGTATTGTTAAAGATCTTGCTGAGTCTGCAAACTATCATAAATTTCCTAGTTAAACAATGAGCAGAAATATTCACAGTAACTCACAGCAACCCTGGCACAAAGATTACAGATCATATTACCTTCAGTTATCCGTCCTGCATATTCTGCCTTCATAAAACATCACCAAGTGTAGGATAATATTAGATTAGTAATCAACATTCTAGATTTTTAGGGGGAGATGGGCGGTGATAGAAATGTGAATAATAAATAAATAAATAGATATACAGCATTGAAACACTGAAACCAGTAGTGGATGCAGAAATGTTCTTTGATCTGGTGTGGTGAATATTTTTGAAAGAAGTCTTGCCTAAATATGGATTTTGTTCCTTTTTATTAAAGTATCAACTCTCTTTGCTAGAGTTATTACACACTGAGTTATCTTTTCATTTGTCAGGATGTCCGATGGGACTCTTCTTATTTTTCATTCAATATTTGAAGCGCTGATCTGCTTTATTAGTCAGGTAGAAGACATGAAGGATATAACAACAGTTTAAACATAAATGGGTAGATGGCAAGGACACATTATCATATGCTGATGATATATTGTATAGTATGTCATTATATCTTATGTCTTATTGAAAATTATGTACTTTATGCCACAATATTGTGCCACATTTTATACTTTATTAGGTTTTCAATTAAATCATTTATAAAATTCTGAAATTCCTATGGAAATCGTAAAAAATCCCACTGAATTTACAGAAAAACGATTAATTGATTGAATGATTATGATAAAACATGTAAATTATTTTAAGCAGATCAGTACCATATTAAGACATTTTTTATAAGAAGAATCCCCTAGGTTTTATTTGAATTATAATAGAAAAGGTTTTCACTTTATCAACTTTCAGCTTTATCATGCTTATATTGTTTACGTCAGTTTCTTTATTTAATGCAACTGATCAAGTAAATAAGGGCCACGGTGGCTCGGTGGTTAAGACGCTGAGTCAGAGGACCATTAAGGTTAGAAGGTCGGCAGTTTGAAACCCGAGAGCGCAAGCCACGTGACAGAGTGAGCTCCTGTCAATTTGTGCCAGCTACTGCTAACCTAGCAGTTTGAAAGCATGCAAATGCAAGTAGATGAATAGGTACCACTTTGGTGGGAAAATAACAGGGACATGAAAGGAGCCCCCTCAGGTGTCCCCTGGGCAACGGTGATGTCACTGGCAAATCCTTTCAGTACAGAAGTGCCAGTAAATAATCAAAACAAATTATGATCAGTGGCAGAATCTATCCATACATGAGCAAAGCACAGCCATTGTAAAAGCTCCCCACCATTGCCAGACCCCCAGGCATGGTGGCAGAGTCATGTCTTCAGGGCCTCTGCATGGTGGCAGAGTCATGTCTTCAGGCTGGGAAGGTCAGGGTCAATCTGAGGTCTAGGGGGTGATTCCCACAGGGAAATCATGTCAGAAAAGATTCTCTTTCTGGGATTTTTAACTGTGGTTTGTTAAATAAGTAGCAGTAACTAAATTCACACATAATATCATACATTTTAAGTACTAGTAAACCAGCCACATTGTGGTTTAGGACTGTGTATGAAATGAGCAACACAGAAAGTAGCTTATATATAATGCAGGTATATGGCTTGAATGAATTTTGAGACTGTGTAGTTACTCCCCATGTTGAGATTCAAATTATTATTTCCTCTTTACTTCGAACTAATGTTCCTTATAGATGAACTGGAAATACATAGTTTGAGTTTGGATTCCTAACTAACGTTTGGTTCCGGTTTAAGTTTATGCATTTGGCTTGGGAAGTTTCTTTAATTTCTTCCAGTTAGTATGTAGCTGACTGAGCATTAATCCCTATTTTAAATGAATTATGAGCCATAGGAAAAAACAAAACCCTAAGTAGACTTAAAAATTAAAAACGTGCTTTGTCCCTCCAAAATACAATGCCTTTCAGTGACTCCCATTCTCAGGTAACCCAGCAGAAACTGTTAAAATTATATTTCAGTCAAACTCAGTGTATCAAGGGAAATTGCAGTGTAAATCATTAACAGCTGAGGGTCAGATTAACGCACTATTGATAGTATCCTCTCCTAGGGATTAATTCTTCTTTTCTCAGCTAGCAGTTGAAATTTGCCTCATTCTTGGAAAACTTGTCATTAGTACATGGCCTTGTAGTTAAAGCAGAGCTTCAGGTATAGAAGAAAAGAAAAACTTTTTAGGTTCACTGGAAGAATGTGAAAAGGTAGATTTTAGATTCCAAACAGTGAGCAAATAAAAAAAAAACGCAGCAAAAGTGTTGAAGGCTTAGGGAAATAACTTTGGGCTATTGTGGAACTTATTATATTTTCTAGCAAATCAGCCCAACTGAACTTGATGTTTATCTTTAAGTGGGCATTCAAAGGATTGTAATTTTGATTCACAAGGAAATAATATGAAAACAAAAAACCTTCAAAATTGCTCATTACAATATAAAGGTTTTATTGAAAAAAATCCATCAGAAATGGATTCCACTTAAAAGATTTCATTCCTCTTAGGGTTCAGCATTGCTATCTTCAGAGGAAAAATGTATATTTGTGAGCATGTTGGGTCCTCCATAAGCAAAAAAACCCTGCCATTATCAGCATCCTTGCTCATTTGGAAGCAATCTACCTTCAGACAAATATTTTTCTCCTTTGCATGTGTGGATGTCAGCAGGGCCAATGATATTATTAGACATTTATTTATTTATTTTTCAAATTTCTGTCACTGCCCAACCCCCCACAAAGGGGAACTCTGGCTGGTTTACAACAAAATAAACAGATTAAAACCATAAAACGTAAGTTACAATACAGACCATCAGTATAAATAGACAAATATAAGATCATATTCAATGGGGAGGGCACTACAGCGCCAACCACCCCCAGGAAGAGCTGTTGCCCTTCCCATCCCAAGCAAGGTGGCAGAACCAGGTTTTCAAATTCTTCCAGAAGGCCGGAAGCTAAGGTGCCTGCCTCACCTCTGGGGGCATAATGTTCCAAAGGGCAGGTGCCACTGCAGAGAAGCCTTGTCTCCTGGACCCTGCTAGATGGAATTCCCTCGCCAACGGGGTCTGTAGCATGCCCTCTCTGCATGACCGGGTGGGACGGGACGATGTAATGGGGATGAGATGGTCCCTCAGGTACCCTGGCCCCATGCCATGTAGGGCTTTAAAGGTGATAACCAACACCTTGAATTGGACCCGGAAGCAAACCGGCACCCAGTGCAGCATTGATGGACGGGCAGAGCTGATCAGGAATATTTGCATGTTGAGCACTCCTGTTTTGAACCTCTGATTTTCTGTAGCAGAACATAGCTTTATCAGTGAGGTCTGCCACTAGGTCCAGGTTTGCAAAAAGTGAACCTGACTAGGAGTGTCTGACTCTGATTATGCAGGATTTCTGCAGTGATCTTCATCTGCACATAGTTGCCAGCTTTCCTTTCTTTATTTAAGGAGAGGTATGACAGCTCAGATAGAATCTGCCCATCCTATATGGCCCAACAAGGAGAGGATGTTCTGGGTGTCTACTCAGCAAGAGTTTGGTGGCCAGGGTCTGGAAACAAACATTCTTACTGTGAAACAGTATGCTCCTTGAGTTCAGGTTTGGCCTCCAACCTTGTGTCCATTAGGAAATGGGTGAAAACAGGCCAATAAGACAGGAATATCATAATTAATTAATATCATAATTAAGGCAGTATCATATTTTTATTTAATACTGAAATATGTTTATAGATGTTTTGAATATTGTAAGCCACCCAGACTTACATGAGTAGATGGCCTACAAATGTTGGTAAATAAATAAATAACACCCATCCTATAGAATGCCTTTATGTAAATTGTTCTGGATATTTTGTGTTTAAAGCACAAATTACAATAACATTTGCCATAAAGCTTGAAATACTTGCTTTAACATTCTCTTAGCAGCCATATGCCAGAAATAAATATCAGCTAGCTAGGATAGAAACATGTATTTATTTCTTATATTGTTCATTTTCATTTGCTAAATCAGTATAACATAACAAAACAAGTTTGGCACATAATCTTAATAAATATGCTTTAAAAATATTTTATATCTGAGTTAATATCCTATTTATTTCAAAAGAAGAATATAGGACTGCAGAAATAATTTATGCCCATAATTTAGGAAAACCATTTCTATTGCTTTGCCAATATCCTTTTGGACAAAGGCCAGAGCTGGAAACTTGTGGGACTCCAGATGTTACTGGGATTCAATCTTACATGTTCAATAGCATAGTAGTGATCAGGGATGATGGGAGATCAAGTCCAATAACATGTGGAGAGCAATAGAGTAAGGCTGTGTGGACATGCATATTCAAAGGGTAAAATATGAGTGTGCACATGCCACCTGTCGAAACACCATAAAGCAGCTGTATCTTTTCCTGGGTTTGTGCGGCTGCCCTCCACAGCTGGCTTCCCATGTCTGGGAAAAGACTTGTTTGGTTTAAGATATTTTTTACATACTCGGAGCGATAGCGGTAGAAGATTGGTTCTGGCAGCCATCAAAGTGTGCTAGTCAGACCACTGGCCCGGCTTCCAAAAAGTGTGCAACTGGGTCCTTACTCTAGTTGCAGAGTGTTTGAATAGAATCTATATTTCTCAAAACAATTTTTTGCCTTCTGAGGTGAGCCTCAAATGCAGCTTTGTGATTAGAGGCCAGAATGCTGAAGGTTGAAATCAAAACCTGTTTTGCAATTGCTAGTGATTGGCTGAAAATATTTTTCCCAATTGGTCTGGTGTCCCACATATGCATCAATAGCTTTGCATTCAGGTGGAAGCAGGTCTTAGAGTTAAAACTGTGTTCTACAGGTAGTCCTCGCTTACTGACCATTCGTTCAGTGATTGTTGAAATTTACTACAACGTTGAATGAATGGTATTTACATCCAGTCCTCGAACTTACAGCTGTTGGAGTGCCCCTGTGGTCATTTGGCAGCCCGCCTGCATTTACTATATGCCTGCAGGGTGTGCTTCAACAACCCCCACCTGCCTATCTTCCCCCATATCTGCCCTTTTGGCCCCCTGCACTCTGCAGCCTCTGCTGCCCTGTGCTCCACTGTCCCCAGCTGATCTTTGCCACCTTCCTGCTGCTGACGAGGTGTGCCTGGCCTGGCCCTTCCTGAGGCAGCTGCTGGCTGTACAAGGCCTTCTTCTTGAGGCCTTGGAAGGTTTCTGCTGCGGGGTTCTGTATGGCAATGCCTTGGTGCTGGGCTGGGCTGGGCTGGGGCAGCTGCGGCTTCGTGAAGGGCCAGGCCTGGTGTGCCTTGTCAGTAACAGGAGAAAGAAAACAGCGAAGGTAAGTTGGGGGTGCCAGGGATGGTGGAGCCTACACTTGCATGCCCTCCTACCCCAGCAGCAGCCACCCCTGACCTGGCTGCACTTGCTCTGGGCTGCAGCAGCCACTTACCCACCCACTGGTCTTCTTGTGAGCTGCTCAGGACTCACGACTTTCTGCTGGCTGCCCCATTGACTTTGCTTGTTGGAAGCTGGCAGGAAATCACAAGGAGGTCCTTGCTTAATGGCCCACAGTCCTTGCTTAACAACAGCAACAGGGACTGCCAGGATTGCCATTGTTAAGCAATGTGGTCATGCTCAGCGATGGAAATTCTGGTCCCACTTACCATAATTAAGCAAGGACTCCCTGTAGTGTCTAATTATGTATAAGGTGCCAAATGTGCTGATGCTTGTACGTAGTTGGGCTGTCATTAGTTGTTCCAATTTTAGGCAGTCCAAATTCTTTCTAAATCCTTGTGGTAATTCACCTAGTGACCACCCTCTTCTTCCAAATTTTTGCAATCTCTGTTTGGAAATACCAGTATTTTGTAATTGTTTCCCATTCTTTGTCTTCAACATTCCAGTCTCTTGGAATGGCTTCATCAATAAAGCAATCATGGTTCTTTTCAATTATAATAATGTTTGGTGTATTATATTTCAGGTATCAATCAGTCTGGATTGTAAGAACTCAAAATATTTTTCCTCTGTCATTTTCAATGACTTTCTGTGAATTCATATTACAAGTAATTCTTATTGACAGTAAAGCCATGCTTTCTACATAAATGCTGGTGTAATATCTTGCCAACTCAATCATGCCCCTTTTTTTTTTGTAACCAGTCTGTGATTTTGCTGCATCCAGTTATTAAATGGTCCACTGTGTTATCTCGTAAGTAGCAAAACCCCCACATTCTTTCTGTTTTGTTTTTAAATGTACCATTCCTAAGCCATTTACTATCCAAACTGGTATTTTCTGTTTTGACATTTGCCTAAGGTTTGTTCTTAAGTAGCAAAACCCCCACATTCTTTCTGTTTTCTTTTTAAATGTCCCATTCCTAAGCCATTGCCCTGTTCTGGTGCTGTCCAATTTTCCTTCAGTATTTTTCAAAAAATGCCCATGGAGTGCTCTAGCTTTCCAGTTTTCTAGTCTCAATTCTAGTTGTTGCTTTTTATTGTTGTAGTTAGAGTCTATTTCCACAAATAGCTCTTCTTTCTGAGATTCTTTCAATAAAGTTTCTTTAGTTGTCTTAATGTAATCATTAACCCCTTGTTTTTTCCTCCACTACAGTTTGTTTAACCTGGTAAAGTTCTCACTCACCAGTCTTCCTTTGAAGATAAGGTAGTAATAACAACAATAGTTTTAGAAGGCTTTAAAGCAACTCCAGTTGAAGCTGACTCTGAGCATTATTTTGTGTAATAACAGTTACACTGTGCATGTTAATGCAGCATATTTTAATTTTTTAAATAGTAATGTATTAATTAGCTGGCCTTTGGCTGCAATAAAAATGAATTTGACTAGACAGATATAATGGCAAATTGATTTAGGAATGAAATAATCTGAAGGAAGGGACCTAACATGTGCCTGTCAGCTTTTCATGTAATTCCAAAATAGAGTGTGCACTATTTTAGTTTTCAGTTAAATTTCTTTTTTCTGAAATATTCCAAAACTGATATGTCATTACAGTCCACAAAATGACTAACAAATAAAATTATATGTTGTTGACTAATGGGAATAATTAATTAATTGTTGCAACAAGCAAATGCCATGTACATTAATAATGTGCTATAAATACTAAACAATAATTGATAACATAAGGTTTCCTAAATACAGCACAACATTAGATCGTGATTTTAATTGTTTTTAAAATGTTATGGTCAATTATGAAAGCCATTAGGAATCCTTGTTTGTAATTAAACAAACAAATGTCAAGTGTTTGGTAGGAAAGCAAATATTTGGGAGAAATATTTTGAGTTTTCACTTATGTTTGGGCTGACTTTTCATGTTTGTGATGAGATTTTATCTCTTCTATGTGAGAGAGATTTTAGGCTAATTTTTTCCAGTGCAATACTCTTCCAGATGAAGAAGGGTTGTTAAAGTGCTGGTTTTACTTCCTGTAATTAAGAATTTGGATAGGCAAATATTCTAACAGTTTCCCAAGCTGTTGTTAGCAAATAGATCACTCTGTAGCTGTGTTTGTATATTAAAAATGGAAAATAATCATATTTGCCTTGCTGAGTGAAGACAGGGAGTAAAACTCCCAGATCTTTCTCACTCTTTCTGTCAACTTCTGGATTGTTTGGCTTCATAGTAGAGTGTAAAAAGCAAAAGGGTGAGAAGCTGTGACCATTATATGTCAGGGGCATTTCAAGTCTAATAAATCAGTTGACCGAGAAATAAATTGGGTGTCAGGTCACGAACTGGAACCTGTTCAGAAAAATATGAGACTTTAAATTGCAGGCAAGTTATTTTCCTTTTTTAGTCTGAGGCTTCCCAAGCATCCTACTCTTTCTCTTCCTCTTCTTTTTTTCATGGAGGCTGTATTACAGAATACAGTATTTATTGTGTGTGTGTGTGTGTGTGTGCGTGGGTGGGTGTGTTAAATACAGTATTTCACATGTTTCTAGTATTTCTGTGTGTTTAGGTTGGTAGATTTTAGTTAACTTTTGGTACTTGATGTGCATATGAACATTTAACAGATATCAAGAATTTATTTTAGCAAAATTATTTTATAAATTATATATAAAATGTATAAATCACAGATACCAGTCCATTCTTTTACTTGCTAGTTGTTTCATTATCCTGTAGATTTTTATCTTTTGATATATTTTTGAAGATTCAAAATTGGTTGATTGTTATTAATTCATAAGATAATATTTTTAGTACTTTTAAACATTTTTTATCCTACCTTTATTATTTTTATAAGTAACTCAAGGCAGCGAACATACCTAATATTCCTTCCTCCTCCTATTTTCCCCACAATAACAACCCTGTGAGGTGAGTTGGGCTGAGAGAGAGCGACTGGCCCAAAGTCACCCAGCCGGCTTTCTAAAATTAATAGCAGTTAATGTATTTTTATATGTAATTCATATATTTCACACTGTCCCATGCAGAGGTTATTTTTGATGAATTTTTGGTTCAAGATAGGGAAATTTTAAAATCAAATGGGAATTAATAATAAATCCCTTGAATTTTCCTGCTATTTTTCAGTGAGAATTTGTCCGATTATAAATGGAGTATATTTGTTCATTAAATAGCTTTACTTGCAATTAGCATATTTCTTATCAAAGTTCAGATTATTTAATATTCGGTTTTCTTGAGACCTCAGTTGGAAGGAAAATGAAGGTTTAAAAAAGCATTGTTGGAGTAACAATGCTCCTTTTGACTTTCATTATATGCTGTCCCAAAATAAAGCAATTGTAAATTCCTTTCCACATTTGACACATTCGATAACCGATTAACAATTCCAGTTGTAGTATGCTAATGATTAATTTAAAATAGGCAGATTTTACTTGTATAACTTTAAGAGAAAAAGTTGTACTGCAGAGTTAGTCTCTAGCTTTAGCTACAATTCATGGAAAAACGCTCAGTGACAAATTTAGGAAATTTTATCTCTTTCTCTGTCCGGATATGTTGCAAAAACAGTACAGTACTTAATAAGGCCAAAGTGAGAAAACAGTACCCAGTGGCCATTATCCAAGCAGAGTCAGGCACTCTTAAGCCCTCTTGATTCAATGGGCCTTAAGCATATGTAACTTTGTTCTGGACAATAGCCGGTAAGTGATACCACTGTATGCAGAAGATGCTTCTTTTTTTAATTTCCTGGCAAAACAGTGTTGAGAGAGTTTTCCTCTCTCCTCCCCAGTCCCTTTAGAGCAACATTAGTTCCTTTCTGGCCAGTTGTCTAAATGATTAAGAATTTAGGTTAAGATTTGTGGTAATACTTGAAGTTATAAATTGCAAAAATATGCTGGATTACATTTTTAAAAAACAATCTTTAGCAATATTTTGCAAGGCTCTTACAAAGATTAAACATCTTCCAGGTGTTTTGCTTCAGCAAAGGACAGATACACCTGCCATTGAAACTTGTGTGGAAATTCTTGGTTCTCCAGCTGCCAGAGTGAAGTTAAACAGATATCTTGGTTTGAAAATCAGGCCAGCTGTTAGAGGGCTATGAGTGAGGCACAGGTGGTGAATGACAGTCAGGGTGAATCAGGGTCTTTTCATGCCCTCCCTCCTGTTCTTCTCAAGGCTTTTGGGGATTTGGAATAATAACTAAGAAAAATTGAGGTCCTGTTTTCTCAAATGGTAGCTTAGTGATACCAGACTTTGATCACTGCGGGTCTTTGCTGGGATAAAAATCAGGTGGTCAGAGCATTACAGTTATATTTTATTCACCTTAGATAGCATGTAAATAGACATTTTATTCAGACCCAGCACTGCTGCAATAATTGCTAATGTTGTATTTGTCTTGTATCTCATTTTGATCTTTTGATGATTTTGCTGCCCTGTTGATGATGAGCAGAATCTTTTAGGAAAAGTTTTTAATCTTCCCTAACTTTTTTTGCTTGCTAAATTAAACAACTGTCTCTGCTTTTAGCTCCAGAAACCATTCTTCCATGACCTTTTTATGGAGGTGGTTAAGTCCACAACAAAACACTCTGAGGATGGTAGTCTGATGCATCTTTAATGTGCATTTTTCTGTTTTTGAATTTCAGCATTATTTCTAGAAGTATTGAAGTATCAACATATGTCTATGTGTGGAACAACTACAGAATCATAAAACTGCCATGGGATTCACCGTGGACATGGTATTTGACCTTAATTGGAGTAGATTTTGGATACTACTGGTTTCATCGCATGGCCCATGGTAAGATTTTTATGTAATCTCATTTTTATTTTGTGAATGGTGAACATTTTGAGCTGTCTTTTGAATGGTTGCCCATAAAGAAAAGTGACCAGTGACAGAACTATATGGCTATTAATGACACAGTTGCTTTAAAGAGTTGATTCCAAGGAAATTATTCTTGGGCTATAATCTAATATGTTGTTACCCCCCTCAAAACAAATTGGGTTTTTCTATGTATAGAGTCTATACTTTAACTTTTTAGGAAACTAGTACTGTTAGTTTGTAATTTTAGTTAGATATACTGTGTTAGTGTTGATAGGTAACTTAAAGCTTAATGATTCTTAATGATTCTTATGATTTCATAAGTAATATATTGGAAAACTATAATCGCTTTGGCATTTTTAGCTTTCTTATTTACTTCTTATTATTTGTACTTTACCATTTTATTTTATTTTGTTATATTTTTTCATGTCTTTTGACTTTCCTTATGTATATCCTTTTTTAAAATGTTTAATAATAAAAAAAGTTGATTCCTTAAAGGAGCCACATCATTTTCTTTTGCCACACTTGGATGATGTGGTGATCATATCACAAATACTGGTAGAGGTAAATATTTATAAAGCTAAAACTTTTGCCATGGACACTATTTCATTTTTGCAATGACCAGTTTTTCAAGTAAATACTAATAAAAGGATTTTTAAAAGTTCAGGTATTTGAATAATCAGTGGACCAAAGTAGGAACAAACGTAATATCTCATCTACCTGCTCCTTAGGCAAACATAAAGATCATAATGCAAAAAGGACTTCAGAAGCTTCATTGTCTTTCTGCATCGGGGAGTCATTATCTTCCAGCCTGCAATAAAGTTTTTTGTTGTCAGATTTTTGGTACATGTATTAAATAGTGTAAAACTTTGCTGAGATAAGGAAATTAACTGAGTGCACTTAAATGATAATTCTTTCTTTATTATCTTCTTGTTTTGCTTCAAATTAATGGGGGATCTTCAGTGAGCTAGACGATGCATTTCTGGATTTTCTTTATATAATACTTAATATCACTGGATTTTGTATGTGGAAAACATTGGAACAGCCTCTGAAAAATGATGGGAACATATAATAAATTAATGCAGACTACTGAGTGGAAGAGCGGAATAGTCTCTGTTCCTGATGAGAACAATGATGATAGAACGAGGGATGAGGTCAGAACCAGGCTAGTACAATGTGGGGAGAGTTTCTGAGTTAAGCAGAAGAGGAAGGAGGTAATCGGACATACAGCAATCCTATGGGGAGGAACTTCAGGTTTGATTTAGGGAGAGGGTGGGTGGGATGTAAGGAAGTGCATGGAGATGAGACAATAATATAAAGGGGAGGGGAATATTCATCATAAGGAGTAGCCAAGTTGGGTGTGTGGGTGTGAGAGAGACTGGGGATATGCTTCATAAACAACAGTGTTAGCTGACTTGGCAGCACTTAATTTGTCCTTCTGAAAAACTCAGATTTTCATCTTGGGAAGTATAACATTTATACCAAGATATAACAATATGTATCATGCTGAACACAGAATTCTTTCAACCAAACTCATGCTGACAGAAGGAAAATCCGTTCTGTTTGGCAAAATGGCAATTCTTCCTTGAAAGCTGGAGATTATGAAAGTCTTTGTCTCAGCTAACTTTGTGGTAGGCAGTGAAATTTTCTAAGGTTCAAACAGAGTAATATGACAGTGGCAAAATTATTTCTTCAAGCAGTTTCTTTTTTTAGTGCCTTTAAAGGCTATGATGAAGAATAACAAGAGCAGCTCTTCCTGCCATTTCCCTGTTTTCCTATTTGTGCAGGGTACTGGAAAGGAAATAATTACAGATTGAGCATGAAAAGAAGCACAAATTGAGCACTGTCTGTATTCTGTCTCTCAGTTGTCTTCTGAGCAAGGAGAGTATACAGATGTACTGTGTTCTGATGGTTTGCTTCCAACCTGTAACACTGGATGGGTGCCAGTTAACAAGTGGAGGAGTCTTATGCCATCATATTTGTATACAGTCTGGAAAGTGCTCTTAAAATATTGTCCTTTTTCCTAACAAAGCATAATAACATAGCATAAAGGCTCTGCTATCTCCATTTTGTCTAATATTCTATGTTAAATAGTAGCCAACCAAATACATTTGGGAAGACTCACAAAATTGGACAGGAAGGCAATAGCATCCTTTCATTTCCCAGCATGTAATATTTAAACAGACATCAAGAAGAGTAGCCATTAATATCCTAATCCCCCACGGATTCATTTAATCACCTTTGAAAATGTTCTGAACTATTGACAAGCACCACGAATTCTGTAATTAAGTCATTCATTGGCAAGGAAAGAAGCACTGTGGCTAGAAAAATTGCCTACACAAATATGCTGTTTTAGCCAGTTATTAAAGGTAGGGGATCTAGTCTGGTTATGGTTGAACTAACTATGGATAAAATAGAGACAAAGAGCTAGATCTATAAATCTGAATCATGCAGAATGAATCATGACCTGAAGCTGTGGAGATAATGTAATAGAGGCTTAAGTTCTGTGGTTTTCCAGAAAAGCCAAGATTTCAGGAGTCAGGATTTTGCTATTACAAGTCCAGCCTTTCCACTTGAAGCTGCTGAATAATTGACCTGTTAACTAAACTGTAATTTTAGAAATATGTATTTCACCTTTCCAGAAGTGGAAACCAAAACAGAAATGGCAAGACACCATCAATAAGGACATGCAAATTGAGGGTCTGCTTCCTGAGGATGCAGACGATTGGGCAAAGTGGCATTTCAGGATCTGAAAAGCAGACCCTGCGATAGCTGGAAAATGCTAGGAAGAAGAAGGAGGAGACTTTTCCAGAAGTGGAATAAATACTTCCTAATGCCACAATCTGTCCTGACAAGCAGGAACCACGCCGAGACGAGGAATAAGTCTCTAGTGTTTTATTACTGCTACAGTAGACAGAAAATCCTACCAAACTGAAGAAGTGTGAGAAAACCCATACAAATAAACCCCAAAAGTCAAGGCGGGTCTGTTCTGTGTCTCTTTGAATGACAGCTCAAATTCTCTCTACTACGCATGTGTTTTCCTCCCTGGATAGGGGCCCCCTCCTGCTCACCATCAGTGCTCATGACACAATCTGCTGTAAAAATGATCAATCTTTGATCTTCAAATGGAAGATGGGAAAAAATAGCTGAAGGCAGATACAGATAAAATAAACACAAATATTGTAAAACAAAATTACAAATACCCAATTCAAACAAAATCCAATTAAAACAAAAAATTTAACCCCCCCTCTCTCTGTCATAAATCACTTCAGGGTATCCAGTGCTTTTTAGAAGAAAGCTGATAGAGGGGAAATGCAGTTACAATTAATTTTGGCAGGAAATTTCAGGGTTCCTGGCCTTGATATGGTAAATCCATGATTTTACAATCCGTGATTTTACAATTTTTAGTTGAGCAGATATGAAGGATATATTCAAGGCTGCAACTGGGAGGGGCAAGTGGGACATGTGCCCCGGGCGCTGCGCTGGGGGCAGGACCAAAATGAGCGCTGGGGGGTGCCAAAATGGGCATGGAATCCATGTTTGCCCTGGGTGACACAGATCCTAGTTGCGGCCTGGATATATTTGATTATATATATTTTGGATACAAAGGACAAAATCTGAATTTGAGTCAATAGCAAACTTCAGCAAAGGATCGTTACCTTGTCGTGGTGCTGGAGCTTGAGCACCTCAATGATGCCATGAGATAAACCGTGAAGGGCCACCCAAGACGGGAAGGTCATGACAGAGAGGTCAGACTAAATGCGATCCCTGGGGAAGGTAATGGCAACCCACCCAAGTATTCTTGCCATGAAAACTAAATGGATCAGTACAACCAGAGATATGTCGGTATACCATCGGAAGATGAGACTCTCAGGTCGGAAGATGGTCAAAATGCTACTGGGGAGGAACAGAGGATGAGTTCAACTAGCCCCAGACGTGATGACGCAGCTAGCTCAAAGCCGAAAGGACGGCTAGCAGCCGACGGTGCTGGTGGTGAACGGTGAATCCGATGTTCTAAGGATCAACACACCATTGGAACCTGGAACGTAAGATCTATGAGCCAGGGCAAATTGGATGTGGTTATTGGTGAGATGTCAAGATTAAAGACAGACATTTTGGGTGTCAGTGAACTGAAATGGACTGGAATGGGCCACTTCACATCAAATGACCACCAGATCTACTACTGTGGACAAGAGGACCACAGAAGAAATGGAGTAGCCTTCATAATTAATAGTCAAGTGGCTAAAGCAGTGCTTGGATACAATCCAAAAAACGATAGAATGATCTCAATTCGAATTCAGGGCAAGCCAACTAACATCACAGTGATCCAAATATACGCCCCAACCACAGATGCTGAAGAAGCTGAAGTAGAGCAGTTCTATGAGGATCTGCAGCACCTACTGGACAAGACGTCTAAAAGAGATGTTGTTCTCATTGCAGGAGACTGGAATGCTAAGGTGGGCAGTCAGATGACACCTGGAATTACAGGTAAGCATGGTCTGGGAGAACAAAACAAAGCAGGACATAGGCTGATAGAATTTTGCCAAGACAACTCACTCTGCATAACAAACACTTTCTTCCAACAACCTAAGAGACAGCTTTACACATGGACTTCCCCAGATGGACAACACCGAAATCAGATTGACTACATCCTTTGTAGCCAAAGGTGGCAGACATCTATACAGTCGGTAAAAACAAGACCTGGAGCTGACTGTAGTTCCGATCACGAACTTCTTCTTGCACAATTTAGGATCAGACTAAAGAGATTAGGGAAGACCCACAGATCAGCTAGATATGAGCTCACTAATATTTCTAAGGAATATGCAGTGGAGGTGAAGAATCGATTTAAGGGACTGGACTTCGTAGATAGGGTCCTGGAAGAACTCTGGACAGAAGTTCGCAACATTGTTCAGGAGGCGGCAACAAAATACATCCCAAAGAAAGAGAAAACCAAGAAGGCAAATGGCTGTCTGCTGAGACACTAGAAGTAGCCCAAGAAAGAAGGAAAGCAAAAGGCAACAGTGATATTGATATGCCCAATTAAATGCAAAATTCCAGAGGTTAGCCAGAAGAGATCAGGAATTATTTTTAAACAAGCAATGCATGGAAGTGGAAGAAGACAATAGAATAGGAAGGACAAGAGACCTCTTCCAGAAAATTAGAAACATTGGTGGTAAATTCCAGGCAAAAATGGGTATGATCAAAGACAAAGATGGCAAGGACCTAACAGAAGAAGAGGAGATCAAGAAAAGGTGGCAAGAATATATGGAAGACCCGTATAGGAAGGATAACAATATTGGGGATAGGTTTGATGATGTGGTCAGTGAGTTAGAGCCAGACATCCTGAACAGTGAGGTTGAATGGGCGGTGAGAAGCAAGGCAGCAGGAGACGACGGTATCCCAGCTGAATTGTTCAAAATCTTGGAAGATGATGCCTTAAAGGTGATGCTGGAAAAAATCAACTTATATCCCCATACCAAAAAAGGGAAACACTAAAGAATGTTCCAACTATCGAACAGTGGCACTCATTTCACATGCCAGTAAGGTAATGCTCAAGATCCTGCAAGGTAGACTTCAGCAATTCATGGAGCGAGAATTGCCAGATGTAGAAGCTGGGTTTAGAAAAGGCAGAGGAACTAGGGACCAAATTGCCAATATCCGCTGGATAATGGAAAAAGCCAGGGAGTTTCAGAAAAACATCTGTTTCTGTTTTATCGACTATTCTAAAGCCTTTGACTGTGTGGACCATAACAAATTGTGGCAAGTTCTTAGCGGTATGGGGATACCAAGTCATCTTGTCTGCCTCCTGAGGAATCTGTATAACAACCAAGTAGCAACAGTAAGAACAGACCACGGAACAACGGACTGGTTTAAGATTGGGAAAGGAGTACGGCAGGGTTGTATACTTTCATCCTTCCTATTCAACTTGTATGCAGAACACATCATGCGATATGCTGGGCTTGAGGAATCCAAGGCTGGAGTTTAAATCACTGGAAGAAACATTAACAATCTCAGATATGCAGATGATACCACTTTGATGGCTGAAAGCAAAGAGGAACTGAGGAGCCTTATGATGAAGGTGAAAGAAGAAAGTGCAAAAGCTGGCTTACAGCTAAACCTCAAAAAAACCAAGATTATGGCAACCAGCTTGATTGATAACTGGCAAATAGAGGGAGAAAACGTAGAAGCAGTGAGAGACTTTCTATTTCTAGGTGCAAAGATTACTGCAGATGCTGACTGCAGTCAGGAAATCAGAAGACGCTTAATCCTTGGGAGAAGAGCAATGACCCATCTCGATAAAATAGTTAAGAGCAGAGACATCACACTGACAACAAAGGTCCACATAGTTAAAGCAATGGTGTTCCCTGTAGTAACATATGGCTGCGAGAGCTGGACCATAAGGAAGGCTGAAAGAAAGAAGATCGATGCTTTTGAACTGTGGTGTTGGAGGAAAATTCTGAGAGTGCCTTGGACTGCAAGAAGATGAAACCAGTCCATCCTCCAGGAAATCAAGCCAGACTGCTCACTTGAGGGAATGATATTAAAGGCCAAACTGAAATACTTTGGCCACATAATGAGAAGACAGGACACCCTGGATAAGATGCTGATGCTAGGGAGAGTGGAGGGCAAAAGGAAGAGGGGCCAACCAAGGGCAAGATGGATAGATTATATTCTTGGGGTGACGGACTCGTCCCTGGGGGAGCTGGGGGTGTTGACGACTGACAGTTAGCTCTGGTGTGGGCTGGTCCATGAAGTCATGAAGAGTCGGAAGTGACTGAATGAAAAAACAACAAGAAGCAAACTTCACCTCAAGGAATAAAGAAATTCCTTTGAAGAATCAGTCTGGGCATTTTTCGTATGTTTTATATACTAGTTTAGGAGATGTAAAATCTGGAATCGAGTTCTGGATTGATTTCTGGAGCGCAAATGTGGGATCCAGTCATTTAGCCAATCAGAAGTACCTTGGTCTTCTATGGATTAAGTTCAAGATATTTGCCCATATCAGTCATCCAGTGTTTAAAGTTAGCTAATATTTGGAGGGCTCAGAACTAAGCACTGTTCCTTTGTGTTCCCTCTCTTCTCCTTGTATATATTCCATTTAATATAATTTTTCATAGCTTTAACTATGATTTATTCATTTATTTTAATGTTGTTACCTTCCCCAACTGAAAGACATAACAACATGTAAAAAAATAAGGCATAAAATTAATACAAGTCACATCAACCCTTCATAAAATGCCACGCCTACAACAATTAAGGATAAATGCATGGTGTCTTCACTGCCTTACAGAACGTGGGGCAGAGCCTAAATGCATGTCTGAAGGAAATAAGTTCCAAAATGTGGGAGCTAAAGTGTGGTCTGTGCCCCATCCACATCTTGTTTGTATGTGCGTGGACTCCCAGCAAGCCTTCTCAAGATCTCCAGCCCAGGCAAGCATATTCACCTTAACAAGATGGTGTATAAAGTATCCCAATGCTATGCTATATATGGCTTTATAGTGCTATAGTGTTATGCTGTATAGAATTTGTCTTTCCTATGCACTTTTAAATTGAATTTTGTGCTGTTAGCTCTAGTGCTTATATGTCAAAACAGGTTTCAGAGGCCAAAATGTTTTTATTCAAAAAATGGGCTATTTTCCCATTAATACTGAGGTATTTCTTGGATGACACTATTTTGAATTGGGCCCTGAAACCCATTGATAACAAGTGCATCAATTTAAGAATTATGATTATCCTGCAGAGGTGGGGATGACATGCCAGCAGTCTAGCTGCAGCATTCTGGACCAGCTACATCTTCTGAGTTGTCTCCAAAGACTGCTCAACATAGAGCATGTTACAGTAGTCCAACTGCTTGGTGATCAAGGCATGAGGTACCATTTCCCTAGCACTGGTCCAGGTCCTAAGTGATACTCCAGTCAAAGACAAGTAAAGGCCTTCCTAGATACAATTTCCACCTGCTGCTTGAGCAGGAGGCATGAGTCTAAGAAGATTCCCAGATTATAAACTCCTTTTTTTAGGGGGAGTTTGACCTTGTCAAGAGTAATTACTGCAGCCAGTGGTATCAAATGTTTATTGTTATAGAGCGACTGAGTCTTGGAGAAGTTTAATATCATCTTGTTTTGACCCATCCTTGCTTTCTGTGACATACAAGGCTCAGCCTGATATAATGATGTATAACTGTAATGGTATGTGCGAATGACCTTGGGAGATGGGGGAAAGAGATGCTGCCTAGGGAACGATCGGATAAGAAAGGGCATAGCCTGCAGCTGCATAACGGGCAGAGGAAGAAACTCAGAAAGGAACCTCCCTAACTTATCAGGCTATAAAAAACAATGGTGGAAGATTTGTACTTTCAGACTTCCAAGATTCTCTTAATGTAGTCTTACAGTAAAGTAGAATTAGCTCATCTGGTCATGTTTCCTGTCTGGTCTATCTGGGAAGGCTGACAATAACTGAGTGTCATCTGCTTATAACAGTAGGATAACTAACAGATGCCCTTTGTCAGCAATTTCATATACTGTAGATGTTAAATAGAATACAGTAGGGGAAAGCTCTGAGCTCTGATGCTCTCCCCACTGGAACAAACAAGGGCTTCAGCATGGACTACAGGTGGGAACCTCCCGTTCGTGTAGGAGATGAACCAACTCTGATCCCTTGCTGATGCTCCTTCAAGATGCTATGGTATTGAAAGCTGCCCAGTTTGTATTTTGCTCAAACTAGGAAGCTTCTCTTAAAGTGAACACATTAAATGGGCAACTCTTTCCTGGTTCTCCAGTCTGAATGCAGGCTACATTTCAGTGTGAGGACAGCAGCAGAAACAACCAAAACTATGGTAGTGGAGGAAAAAATAATATGCTTTAAAGATTATAGAAATCTTGGGGAAACGTCTGTTAGTAAATGGTCAAGGATACAAAGAAGTCATTTGTGAAGAGAGGATGTTCAAATTAATTAGTGTTTTTTATATCTCCTCCTCCCCTCATTCTTGAATCCAGCCATTGAAGTTTTTGAAAAAGAGCCTTCAAAATTGTGTTAGTCATTAGGAATCTCTGAAAATAATAAGACTTCTAAAAGTTTTCAGAAAACAATATTGTAATCCCAGTGCCCTTGAAGTGTATAGTAATACTGCAGTCATAAATATACACAATGATGATAACCAGAAATGACTGCTCTGGGCAAGTTCTCGTAGAGGGATTTGTTTTGTGTTATTGCTGGTGCAGATGAAACCCTCCCTTAACCAGCCTTTCAGTGATTTGAGCTGTCACCAAGTATAGGATCTAGATTGCCTGGAAAAAGTCAGAATACACAGTGGATTTCAATGGTACAATAGGCAGCTTGTTTTGTATGAAATCTAACTCAATGAAGCTGTGTCTACAGGAAAATACATAATACTCTGCACTTATGACAGTAATCTAGCTTCATGCTAGCATCTTACTGTAACTAAGTGCAAAAAATAATTGTATCTGGGGAAGAAAACTGGGGGAATTTAGCATGCCAAATTTGCCCACAGAGGCAGAGGTCTGCACAGAGTGTCTGACTTCATGTCAGGCATAGCAATAAATCTAGACACTTCGACCCATACAGAGGAACTGGCTTAGAGCAGAAGTTCACAGACATGACTTGGTTAGATAAGTTCTTTTATTACAGGCAGATAAAAGCTCTATACAGTATACGTAAAAGATCTGGCTGCTGCAGGATGCAGAAGTTAAGCCATGTATCCATGTCTGTGTGTGTCTGCTGAAGGGTTTATATTCTGGGACTTTTTCTGCTGCTTTATAAAAACAATTTAAATGTGACCATTCACCTGCCAGCTTTCAGAGGAGACACCTGCTCAGTGTTAACTGTCTAGTCTGAGAACTGCTGGTTCCTGCCTGACCAGCATCAGCTCAGACAGAATGGCAGTGCTATTTTTATATTTCTTCCCTTAGTTGCGTTGTTTTGTTTCCCAAAAGTATATGTGAAACAGCACTGCTTATAAATACTTCAGTTTTCTTGTGAAGAGAATATTATGTGTCATAAGAATGTTGCAGCAACGATCGCCCCACTCCTAAGTTCTTTATACCAGGCAATTACTGCCAGTTCAGACTTTGCCAATGTATCTCTAAAGTTAGATTTTCCCCTTATATTTATGTTGAACCACATTTGCTGTTTTAATTAATATCTAATGCTTTGGTAATATTTTCTAATGTGGAAGAGGCTTTTGTACTTATTCTGAGAGTGCTTGAGATTTTATGTGTTTGTGTGTTAGCAAATTGTTTGTAGTGTTTTGCAACTTGCTTGATTGTTGGAAGTTTTAGAGGTAGTATTAATTGGTACCATTATTTTGCTTCATTATTCTGAAACCTACCTGGCTGTCCACCCTTCTTAATGTAATAAAGTCCAGTTCCTTCATCATGTCTTCCTTTGAGATTTAATGGAAGATGATTCTGCAATTTAAAAGAAAAAAACAGATTCACACACACTTCTTGGCCATATCATAACTAAATAATTGCAATTTCTTTTTTTGCTCTGCAAATTTTAACATGGTGGATGGTGCTGTCTTGGAGTTTATATGGCTTCAGTTTTAAGTTTTTAAGTTTTTCCTTGATGATTATATACCTCTCAGAGCCTGCAGGAATGGAGTGGCATAGAAATTCCAGTAAGTAAGTAAACAAACAAACAAATAAATATGATTATATTCTCCTTTGAAATAAATTTAAAAAACACATTTTCTTCTAGCTGAATGAGAGCTGATATGCAAAAGATTTTTTTCCCCTGCATATTAATTCCAATGTCCCTAGTTTCGAATGAGGCTTTCCAAAGTCTTCATTTGACTACATTTCTGCTCACCTCAATTCAAAACCGGATCTGTATATTTACAAGGCTTCTGGTGGGAATGGCGGACTGAACAGCTGTGCCCGTGGGTTCAGCGGGCGGAGCTGACATTGAGGTAATTTTTTTCGGGCTCAGGCAGGTTTTCCTGAAGCCCAGAAACGTTTTCCGGATCAAGGAGAATACTTGGAATCATCCCATCTGTCCTCTGGACAGCTGCTTGCAGCCAAAAGATCGCAAACAGCGTTTCACATTCGACTGGTAAGAACCAGCTGGGAGCCGGGGACTTCATCACTTTCCAAGCTGTGCTGTAGCGTTAAAAGAACATTAAGACCGGCCACTCCATTTCTAAGTCATCAATTTGTATTTTTTTTTAAGCGTATGTACCCCAAGAGAGGCTTTCTACAGTGAGGAGAAGCTGGTTCTCTTGGTGCTTAATGTTATTTTGGGGATTACTTTTTAGTTTTGGATTTTGTTTTCCTTCCAAATATAAAGGAGGATTGAGAGTAAACAATTGTCTTCCTGTTAATATTTTTCTATTAAATTTGAAGATATTAGCATTTTCCTACACATTGAATTGGCTGATTTGAACCTTCAGCTTTCTGGTTTCACTTTCCCTTGGGAACTGTCTGCTTATCTCACTTTCACTTTATGTAAACACACTTTGGAACTCTTTCATATCTTTGACTTTTGCTGGTTAAGCTTCTAGGTGGTGCCATAATCTACTGTGTGAGAGATGGAGGATTTCAAACAGATTCTTTCTGACTTCCACCAAGATTTTAAACAGATTTCTTCTGACTTCTATCAAGCTTATATGCAAGATATTCAGGACGTTGTAGAAAATATGAGATCTAAAATGTGCCATCAGGTTGGGGATGTGGTGGATGAAATTGAAGAATTTGAGATAGAAAGGTTGTTTTTTTTTAAGAGTGAGATTGGGATTTTTACTGAGATGCTGGATGAAGATTGGTTAGTGGAGTTGGAGAAATCTAAGGGAGAGAGTGATCTGCAAGCCGTAAGTAAAATCGATCTCCTTGTGGAATGCCATGAAAAGAACCTGGAATCTTTGAGGGGGGCAGTTGGGCTGTTTGATTCTTTCAAGAGAAAAGCTCTGTGTCCATTGTGGGGATATGTAACTGCTTTGGTTTATTTTGAAGTGGGATAAGGGTTGAAGAATGTTTATCTGGTTTGCTTTAAGGATTTGATTGATGGTATTTGCCTTTAAAGATCTGGATTTACTGTTTTGAATTGGCTTTGTTTTTGGGGTTTATTAAGATTAAAACTGTTGTATTAGGGTTAAAGAATGTTTATCTGGTTTGCTTTAAGGATTTGATGTTATTCATTTTTAAAGATATGGAATTATTGTTTTGAATTGTCCTTGTTTTTTGGGTTTATTAAGATTAGGATTATTAAAATTGTTGTATTATTAAGTATAATAGACAACTTATGTGCTTTTTAATTTGATTCTTATTAGACAGAAATATATAGAATAGTGGTAGGAAGGGAATAATTAAATATGTATTATCTTTTGGAGGGAAGAAAGATGTTTAGGAGGTTTATATGAACTTTTTTTCTTTATTTTAATAAAAGGGGGAGGAGTAACTGTACTTAGTGATTTTTATTATGTGCCAAAGTGGAATGATTTATAGAAATAATGTGGTTTTGGTTTAATATAGAGTAAGAGATCGAATATGGAAATTTTTGTATATTCTGGCTGTTAAAAGTCAGAAGCTACATCTTTTTGTAACTTTGAAATTTTTTTCTCTTGTGTTTCTGCACTTTTTTAGTTTTTTTATTTCTTTGTAGTTTTTTGTTTTTTGTAGTTTTTATTCTTCTCTTGAAACTTAATAAAATTTACTATAGAATAAAAAAAATCAGATCTGTATATTTACATATTGCAACTGTGAAAGCTGCTATTTATTCCCACTTCTGCTTTTTGCAGTTTAACTAGGTACCAGACTGTGAGGATCTCTTAGTTGTTGCATTGTCTGAACAAAATTTTAAAGCTCAGTTGTATAATGAATGAAATTAAATATATTTCCTGTGTGGCCCTAGGAATTCATATGCATAGCCTTAAAACCACAATAAAAATACTTCAGACTGCTTATATATATAGTTACTGGCATCCTAGGGATAAAGATAAAGTTCAGTTTATAAAACCTGGGCAAAAAAGGATGTAACTTTTTCCTTTCTCCCTTGGGGTGAATCTCAGCTGAAATAACTGACAATTTCTGGACTTACAGAAGGAAATTATGAGCTAAGATGAATATCCAGATGTTTGCTGGCCAGATGGATAATGTTACATTTTGGAAGACAATGTTATACCTGTATCGCCTGACAGGAAGTTGTAGACACACGTAGCTTTTTAAAAAAAATACATCTGTGTATCCTTGATTAAAAGAAAAAAGGTCTTCAATTTCTAAGAAGTTTGCAGTTTATTAAAAGTAAGCCTGTAACAGTTCTGAATAAATCTGTACAGTGTGGAAGTATTTTTACAATAATAATAATAGCATCTTTTAAGTTCCCTTGAATACCCTTTGTGCTTCGTTTTGAATTCACAGGCGGCTTGGCTTCTAGTGTTGTCTTTTCATCTTTAGAAAATAGGTATGCTATTAATTCACATTCTTCATATGGTCATTTCCCATGTTTCATGCTATTTATTTACAAACCTGAAAACCATGACTCTTCCTTTTTCACACATCCACACCTTTTTGCTCATTCCACTTCATATTTGTTTCTGTTTGCATTACTTGAAGCAGATGTCTGATATACAGTAAACGTTAAGCTCATGAGGAAGGAATACAAGTTTATTCAGCCTTTAATTTAACATTGCATGCTATTGTGGAGTTCGTTACTTATTTCTTGCCCCAATATCTTAGAAGACGTTTTACTAGAGCTCGTTTTGACCAATTAGACTCTATGGTAAGATATGGGAGGTTCCAAGGAATTCCATACAAAGAAACCTGATGTATTTGTGGCACCCCAGCTGTTGAAGGTAACACACATATCTTATTTGATTGCAAATTATACTCTGTAGAAGGGACTGACCACTTAGATTTATATTTAAAAAAACAAAAAATACTGGAGCAGCCAGCAGAAACTTTCTTACTTTTTACAGGGTAAGAATCAGCTCATTACCAGTAAGACTGCACTCTTCATATCAAAGGCAGTCTTAAAGAGGACAGATTACTTAGACCAGATTGGAGTTGACTGTAGGGGTGATATGAACTTGTATTACAGTTTTACTTGCATCTACTTGTTTTTACTTGTATGTTATTTTAATGTCTTTCATACCTGATACGGTCAAAAGACTAAATAAAGTATCTATCATCTATTTCTTAAAGACATTAAGTATATGTTTACGCTTATTCTAAAGGGGGGACACCATTGTTGAGCTGAAATGGAAACTGTTCTTTCTTATAGCATTTACCCCATTCCATTCCAAAAATTCCTCCTTTTGGTGATACTCAAGAGTTGGCTGTGTATGGATTAAAAGCATATGTCAATTCAGATTAAGGATATTCTGCCCACATTCTGTATTGGGTTTGTGACACTGCATAGCCAAATCTAACTGGTTACTTGATTGTGTGATGTCATATAGATTAAATGATCACTGGCTGACACACATAACAAAATGAGATATTAAAAATTGGTACTGAAAGCAGCATGACAGGCAACAAATTTGTTTCTTTTGATTGCATTGTCCTTTTTCCATAATCCTGGTTTGGCATTAGTAGTTCAGTTGGTCCTTGCATCCATGAATTATTTAGAGACTTTGGTGGGGATCAAAACAGGAATAAGTCATGAAATTATGAACAAGCCATATACTCTTCCATTTGCGTGCCCTACAAAATTGTAGTGGAAATCTGAATTCCACCCAAAAAAAAAAATGATTTATTGCTTCCAAACAAATACTAAAATTTTTATTTACTACCCTAGTTAACTCATTATTCTAAGTCATAAGTTAATATGGTAATCATGGCCCCTAAAATTGTTGCAGACATTTCCTGTAATGCCAACCAGGTCCTCTGCCTCCCCTAATATTCTCTTCTTAGATACTGTTAACTAAAAACATTAAATGAAAATGGCTGGCCAAAGCACCAGCATTTTTCTTCCCAAGAATGCCTCAAATGGTCAGTGTAACCAACAAGCATAAAAAACAATAATCATGGGTGGCTGCAGCACAGTGCTTTGTTTGGCAGTGTGTTTTTCTTCCCATTAAAACATCTGGGGCAGTAGGGACCCCTCTAGGAATCTAGGGGGCTGAGCATACCACTTTGCCTTTTAGTAAATGGGAAGTTGTTGACAGAACAAATATAGTATAGCTGGCATTTTGTGTGAACACTTATGGGATTATGGTAAATCAACAGCAAATGGGTAATCTTTTGAGCAAGATATTTCAACTGTTATCACAGGATTGTGTGGGTATTTTGGAGCACATCTGAAACATCAATAGATATTAGAGACAATTCAGTTAAAGAAAAACAGGAGAGCCACTGGTCTAGATGGCTTTCCTGTTGAATGATAATCTTTTATAATGTATTGGCCCCATTTTTTTAGAGGTTTGTAATGAATCATTTATATCTGGTGAATTGCTTTATGAGGCTTTTATAATATTGATTTTAAAACTAGCTAAAGGTTCTAAATTCTGCATAAATTATAGAGCCATATAATTCAGTAGATACTGTCCTAAGATATGAATTGCTTTGTTGGCTAGATGATTGCAGAGTGTGTTACTATACATAATTCATCCATCTCAGTCTAGATTTATTAAAAATCCAGCAAAGGCCTGGAGGAATTCATATAGTTTTCTTGGCAAGATTTTTACAACTGGTTTACCATTACTGCCTTCTTAGGGCTGAGCGAGAGCCACAGGTACAAAATCTGCCAGTCAGCTTTGTGTCTAAGGCAGGACTAGAACTTGCAGCCTCTTGGTTTTAGCTTGGTGCCTTAAACCACTACACCAAAATGGCTCTGAAAGAAGTACTAGTCTTTCTAATTAATAATTAGCAGATACCATAGCAATGATAAAATGTCTTCTATAGATGGTGTATTTTATACAATAATTTCAATACAGTATGCAGTAACTAAGGGCTAAGCAAGTTATGCAGAATTCAACTAGATCACCATCTGATTTTGTTCCAAACAAACTATTTCTTAAAGTTTACCATCAAAAGAGAGGATGTCTGTTTGAAAGAGGGGAAAGAATTAGCATCATTTTAAAATGTTTAACATACAGTAACCCTAGGAATCTGAAATTAAAACTGTTATGAGAAGCAGTTGAAACAAAGCACAGAATGAAAGCTGTGCCTTGCAGTCTTGGCCATTGTTATATTATTGCAGAGTCCCACAGGCAAGCCTAATATGAACAGTACAGAGACTTCACATCCTGGCTCTTTTGATTCTTTTGTTTGCCCTCCAACCTGCACGCCCAGGAACTTTCAGTTGAGAAAGATTTATGAAGCCCTCACTTGCAGGGTCAGCCCTGTTATATCATCAGAATATCATCCTTCTTAAAAAATAATAACATCCATCCACAGCTCTGTAGGGTGGCCTTTCTTGGTATCAGTGTTCTCTGTTTGTCTTCACAATCTGTGCACACAAACGCTTTCTCCCTCCCAGTTCCAAGCAGGATGTCCATCATTCTGTTAGGCACAGTAGCTTGGGCTCTTGTTATCTGTCAGCCCTGAGTCATCCAAGGTAACTGATATATTGGAGAGTTGATGGAAACTTCGGAGGGGTGGAACCAAGAATCATGAGGAGACATGCTTAGATTTAGTGGTTTCCACATCAGAAGACATAAACAGAACAAACTGAAGGCTTAAGAAAATTCACCTTTCATAGTCCTGTCAAAAACAAGTATATTAACATAGATTGGAAATATTCCACATTGATTCCATCCTTAAAACAATTAGCCCTTAATTGGAAGATGCAAATATAAACAATTAAATTATGAATGTCCAAAGTGTACTAGAGACTATAATAATATTTTTTTTCTCAAACTGCTAACTTTCGTGCACTTAAAACTTAATAATTTGACTTAACCAATCCAATGCCTTGTTATTTATATATATTTCACAATAGTAAATAGGGCATATAATAGCCTTATGTATTTATCTCTCACAATGTCCTTTAATTTACAATGATTTCATAAGCTCCTTTTTTCTTCAATCCTCATTTCAAATTTTCTTTGTCTGCTGTGTTGAGAACTTAAGCTTCAATAAAAAAAAATATATTTCTGGGTACTTAGCCAGGCATTGTTAAGAGTTAATATTCCCACTCTTCTTTGTCAGGAGTCATGGGATTTCTAACATCCGCAAAACAGACAGGAACTTGGGTTTATGCCTTAAACAAAGGATGAATTTTTTCCACCACATGATCTATAGTGCAATTACTTGTAAAAAAGCAATATTTGAATACAATAAACTGAACAATCTGTAAGGATTGTTTTTTTCCAGTAGGACACAAGCTGTGAAATTAAAAAGACATGCGGAATTTACATCATGCTTCACTGTGAATATATAGAATTAACAAAAAAAGTGCATAGGTAGCCAGGACCTGAGGGTGGAATGGTAGACAAAGGAATTATGGGAATGTTTGAAGCTCAAGGCACCAAGCCCTACAGGCCTTTTTAAGCTCTTCCTTCTCCTGTGTGTTGGCTTCTATATTTGATGCAGTGCTCAATAGGTGCCCCAGAGTGCATAGCCTGTTGGCAAGTATATCAAGTGCTGACCAATGGAGTAGGATTCACAATTCTTTTGCTTAGAGAAAGGGTATTGTTCCTATACAACTGAAGAACTGACGGTATTTGCTGGGAGCACATAGTATGATGATTCCTGTATTGCTGAGAAATAAAGGAGGAGAAATCGATCAAATTATGCTTCTGCAGTTTGTCTTCCAAAAAGGCTCATCCCATTTGGGGATAAAAACTGTTTCAGGGTCACACTAATTGAAAACAAGTATCATTCAAAGACAGCCTGGATTCTGTATATGCTAATTTAATGGGAGATTGCAAGGACTATTTCAATATTGATCTGCACTTGTTAAGACCTTCTGGGTCTAAATATTGCACTTTATTGCTTGCTTGGAGAAGAATCTACACAATAGCAATTACCTTTCCCCAACTCTCAAACTGTTTTATTATTGAGCCAAGATACACAGCTGGGAGAAACAGATTCCTCCCTGGTCCTTCACCTGAGTTTCAGTTGTACATGGAAAGCTAGCTTCCTTATTTGTGAGGGAAAATGTGTTTGAAAATTATTTGGGCTTCAAATATAGCTTTAGTTTTCTGACAACTTTCATAATAAGCTAGTTTACCAAACTCCATTGATTTACACTGTTTTAGTCTTATGAAGCCAGCTGAATGCATCTATGTTGAAACAGATCATTTTAATTTCATTAACAGGCCAAGTTAAAGATAAGGTTTTTAAAAGAAAATACTATCCTAGCATAAAAGACACCTCTAAAGTTTAATCAGGTGAATAATTTTAAAAAGTGAATTGTACAGTGTTATTTCAGGAGCTTAGCTTTAAAAATTGGACAGCAAACAGTCTTGCCATTACTGTTGACAGCATCTGACGTGAGCGGCATCTCAAATCTAATGGTGGTTTTGCTTGGCTGGATTGAATGATCACATTCCTCAAGTTTTTGTATCCCATTGACTGTGCTGGTGACAAGATCTCAGTCAACAGGCTGAAAGTCATCAACTATTCAGCATATTGCTCACATGTGTCACACTGTACTGTCTTTTTTTTCTGCCAGAGACTTGAAATACTTTATTAGAAGAGTTTTATAGGGATACATTTAGAAAACAGTAAACTATTTCCATCTTCTTTTCCCTTCTCATTCATTTGTTGATTAATTTATTTCATTTACTGACACCCTAATAGTTTCTTTCCAGTTTTTTAAAACATTCAAATTTCTAGCAGAAGCAGTGGCTTTCCACCAGCTCCCATCTTGGAACTGAGAATTAAACAAAATACAAAATAGAAGATAACCAGGCTCTCTCTGCTGCACAGTAGTGCCTCCTGACAGCTAATTAGCATATGTCAAGGGAGCTACAGCCAAGAGAACCATATAGCCAAGCTGAGAGGATGCCCTAGGAGATGGGGAAAGTAATGTTGAGGGCAGAGCCAAATGGGACTCCTGAGGCAGCAGTGCATGCAAGAGACAAATGGAAGTGCTTTGAGTCTTCCTGCAATGAAGAAAAACTGAAGACCTTTCAGAAACCTTCCCCTTTCCCAACAGACTAGGCATCAGGTGGCACTAACTGCACCAATCCTTTCTTGGTCTGAAACACCACCCCTTCCATACTAGCAAGAAGGAGCACAAGGAGGAGAGCCCAACAAGACAGCTAGCCAGCATGCAAACTCAGGGGCTAGAGAGAAGAGATAAGGTTTGGATGGGCTCTGGTTGATGTAATGGGCAGAAGGAATAACCAAGACAGTGGTCGGATAAAAATAAATCTATGAATGTAGAAATGTAATTTGAGGAAGCATCTCAGACATGGCCCTCCCTAGTTCTCATGAAGATAAAGAGACAGAGTGGGGAAGTGCATTCAGACTTTCAGGATTCTGTTACTATAACATAATAAAAGTTGCGTTAGCTTGCATGTCTTTGGTTTCCAAGTTTGGTCTACCTTGGAGGGCTGACATCAATCTTTCAAGTCTCAGTGCGCTTCCCTCTCCCTCCCTTTATCTTCATTATTGCTAGGGAGGGTCATGTCTGAAACACTTTCTCAAATTACATTTCTGCCCTAGACTCAGATTTATTTTATCTGACCATTGTCTAGGTCATGGCTGTTCCTCCTGTTCCTCAAGGTTATTCCCGCTGTCCATTACAGCTACACATGCAAGGCCTAGAAACCCCAGCCACATTTCTTCTCCCCCACTGATGCTTTTTCCAGAGCAGAGTTTGAGTATTCTTTTTAAGGAATCAGCTATGTGAGTACAATTCATCCCCATCACCCAGGGCTGCAACTGGGGGTGGGGGGCAACCGGGGCATGTGCCCCGGGCCCCGCGCTGGTGGGGCACCACAATGAGAGCTGGTGGGACGCCAAAATGAGCGCTGGGGGGGTGCCGAAATGGGCACGGAATCCATGTTTGCCCTGGATGACACAGACCCTAGTTGCAGCCCTGCCCTCACCTGCCTAACTGTAGGCAAAGAGAGGGACTGAAGGAATGAGATGAACACTATGATCTCACATTCAAGACTTTCAGCCGCAGATGCCCTAAGCAATGAAAAAGATCCCCTGTCCATGGAGCAAGACACAAGCCATGCCACTTCTTAATGGGTTTAGTCCAGGAGGACAGTTAGCCACCAACTAATATTTCCAAAAATCTGTCCATTAAAGCTTTAATATGGAGACATTAAAGTCAACAGGAGAAGCTATCCTTCTGGATGACTTATTTGTCAGAAGTCTACCAACACATTCCATTCAGAATACCCATTTCAGAGGTTCCTGATGTTTGCATACAGGAACAGAGTTTCAATTCAGACTATTCCTTTTAGTGTGTCACCTGTGTCCCATAAAGTGGCAGTCAATCATATAGAGCAGAGGGCACTGTGACTGGCCCTGAAAGCACTATCAGAGTAGGTAAGGGGTTATATTGATTAGTACAAATGGACATTCAGCTAAAGCCCATTTAAATCATTAGACCCAAAATAGATCAAAGAGCCTTCAGAGAGAGTCCACTTATCTAGGGACATAGACGAAGAAACACCTGCTGTCTATAGCTATCTGGTATTTCCCTATATGGGACTTGGCATTAATATTCAACGTCTTAATGACAGCCCTTCTTGAACTCAATAGATGAATTCCCACCAACAGTCTTGGAAACCAGGCATTTGATAACCTTGGAAGATTAGGAAAATAGGGTACTGTCAGGTGTATCCTGGCCAGATCCCTGCTTCATACCTAAATCAGTTTCGAAATTCCAGTGAGCACACAAAAGTGTTTCCCAATTTTCCTTGGATTTCTTCACCCCAGAGAACCCTTGATATGTGAACAGCTCTGAGGATCTACCTCAAATGAACTTTAGAAGGGCTAGGGGCTGGTAGTTTATTTCCTACAGAGGAGGAAGTTAAGGCAAGCAAATTTCTCATTCCAGAATTAATACATAGATTGGAAAATGCATTGCCTTGGCATTCACAGCCAGCAAGATGCTGCTGCTTTCTTGCTTCTCAGCGGTCTCTGTGAAAGAACAACTATTGGTGGCCTTAATGGCAGAAGTATAGACATTGTCATGCTGGAGCCTGAGCACCTCAATGATGCCATGAGCTAAACCGTGAAGGGCCACCCAAGACGGGAAGGTCATGACAGAGAGGTCAGACTAAATGCGATCCCTGGGGAAGGTAATGGCAACCCACCCCAGTATTCTTGCCGTGAAAACTAAATGGATCAGTACAACCAGAGATATGTCGGTATACCATCGAAAGATGAGACCCCCAGGTCAGAAGATGGTCAAAATGCTACTGGGGAGGAACAGAGGATGAGTTCAACTAGCCCCAGACGTGATGACGCAGCTAGCTCAAAGCCGAAAGGACGGCTAGCAGCCGACGGTGCTGGTGGTGAATGGCGAATCTGATGTTCTAAGGATCAACACACCATTGGAACCTGGAATGTAAGATCTATGAGCCAGGGCAAATTGGATGTGGTTATTGGTGAGATGTCAAGATTAAAGATAGACGTTTTGGGCATCAGTGAACTGAAATGGACTGGAATGGGCCACTTCACATCAGATGACCACCAGATCTATTACTGTGGACAAGAGGACCACAGAAGAAATGGAGTAGCCTTCATAATTAATAGTAAAGTGGCTAAAGCAGTGCTTGGATACAATCCAAAAAATGATAGAATGATCTCAATTCAAATTCAGGGCAAGCCATCTAACATCACAGTGATCCAAATATACGCCCCAACCACAGATGCTGAAGAAGCTGAAGTAGAGCAGTTCTATGAGGATCTGCAGCACCTACTGGACAACACGCCTAAGAGACATGTTATTTTCATCATGGGAGACTGGAATGCTAAGGTGGGCAGTCAAATGACACCTGGAATTACAGGTAAGCATGGCCTGGGAGAACAAAACGAAGCAGGACATAGGCTGATAGAATTTTGCCAAGACAACTCACTCTGCATAACAAACACTCCCTTCCAACAACCTAAGAGACGGCTTTATACATGGACTTCCCCAGATGGACAACACTGAAATCAGATTGACTACATCCTTTGCAGCCAAAGGTGGCGGACATCTATACAGTCGGTAAAAACAAGACCTGGAGCTGACTGTAGTTCCGATCACAAACTTCTTCTTGCACAATTTAGGTTCAGACTAAAGAGATTAGGGAAGACACACAGATCAGCTAGATATGAGCTCACTAATATTCCTAAGGAATATGCAGTGGAGGTGAAGAATCGATTTAAGGGACTGGACTTCGTAGATAGGGTCCTGGAAGAACTCTGGACAGAAGTTCACAACATTGTTCAGGAGGTGGCAACAAAATACATCCCAAAGAAAGAGAAAACCAAGAAGGCAAAATGGCTGTCTGCTGAAACACTAGAAGTAGCTGAAGAAAGAAGGAAAGCAAAAGGCAACAGTGATAGGGGGAGATACTCCCAATTCAATGCAAAATTCCAGAGGTTAGCCAGAAGAGATCAGGAATTATTTTTAAACAAGCAATGTTTGGAAGTGGAAGAAGACAATAGAATAGGAAGGACAAGAGACCTCTTCCAGAATATTAGAAACATTGGAGGTAAATTCCAGGCCAAAATGGGTATGATCAAAAACAAAGATGGCAAGGACCTAACAGAAGAAGAAGAGATCAAGAAAAGGTGGCAAGAATATACAGAAGACCTGTATAGGAAGGATAACAATATCGGGGATAGCTTTGACGGTGTGGTCAGTGAGCTAGAGCCAGACATCCTGAAGAGTGAGGTTGAATGGGCCTTAAGAAGCATTGCTAATAACAAGGCAGCAGGAGACGATGGCATCCCAGCTGAACTGTTCAAAATCTTGCAAGATGATGCTGTCAAGGTAATGCATGCTATATGCCAGCAAATTTGGAAAACACAAGAATGGCCATCAGACTGGAAAAAATCAACTTATATCCCCATACCATAAAAGGGAAACACTAAAGAATGTTCCAACTATTGAACAGTGGAACTCATTTCACATGCCAGTAAGGTAATGCTCAAGATCCTGCAAGGTAGACTTCAGCAATTCATGGAGCGAGAATTGCCAGATGTAGAAGCTGGGTTTAGAAAAGGCAGAGGAACTAGGCACCAAATTGCCAATATCCGCTGGATAATGGAAAAAGCCAGGGAATTTCAGAAAAAACATCTATTTCTGTTTTATTGACTATGCTAAAGCCTTTGACTGTGTGGACCATAACAAATTGTGGCAAGTTCTTAGTGGTATGGGGATACCAAGTCATCTTGTCTGCCTCCTGAGGAATCTGTATAACGACCAAGTAGCAACAGTAAGAACAGACCACGGAACAACGGACTGGTTTAAGATTGGGAAAGGAGTACGGCAGGGCTGTATACTCTCACCCTACCTATTCAACTTGTACGCAGAACACATCATGCGACATGCTGGGCTTCAGGAATCCAAGGCTGGAGTTAAAACTGCTGGAAGAAACATTAACAATCTCAGATATGCAGATGATACCACTTTGATGGCTGAAAGCGAAGAGGAACTGAGGAGCCTTATGATGAAGGTGAAAGAAGAAAGTGCAAAAGCTGGCTTGCAGCTAAATCTCAAAAAAACCAAGATTATGGCAACCAGCTTGATTGATAACTGGCAAATAGAGGGAGAAAATGTAGAAGCAGTGAAAGACTTTGTATTTCTAGGTGCGAAGATTACTGCAGATGCTGACTGCAGTCAGGAAATCAGAAGATGCTTAATCCTTGGGAGAAGAGCAATGACCAATCTCGATAAAATAGTTAAGAGCAGCGACATCACACTGACAACAAAGGTCCGCATAGTTAAAGCAATGGTGTTCCCCATAGTAACATATGGCTGCGAGAGCTGGACCATAAGGAAGGCTGAGAGAAAGAAGACAGATGCTTTTGAACTGTGGTGTTGGAGGAAAATTCTGAAAGTGCCTTGGACTGCAAGAAGATGAAACCAGTCCATCCTCCAGGAAATAAAGCCAGACTGCTCACTTGAGGGAATGATATTAAAGGTAAAACTGAAATACTTTGGCCACATAATGAGAAGACCGGACACCCTGGAGAAGATGCTGATGCTAGGGAGAGTGGAGGGCAAAAGGAAGAGGGGCCGACCAAGGGCAAGGTGGATGGATGATATTCTAGAGGTGATGGACTCGTCCCTGGGGGAGCTGGGGGTGTTGATGACCGACAGGAAGCTCTGGCGTGGGCTGGTCCATGAAGTCATGAAGAGTCAGAAGCGACTAAGCAAATAAACAACAAAAAGTGGCTCTGGGAGAGAGTCACCTGCCTTTCTGAAACATTATTAAATAGGAAAGCTTATTTTGTCAGACACAGACTTTGGTGACACTGAGTTACTTCGAGTACTGTAAACTGACCCTCTCTGGAATTATGCTGTAACACACCCTTTTCCTGTCACTGCACTTCTAGTGACTGAAGATAGTAGTTGGGCTTATTGCAAAATACCTTACAAACCCACCCTATTTTGGAACAAGCACAAGAGTTAATTGTGAACTACATTCCCCTAGTATGCTGACTGTTAATGCATTGCTCTTCAAATCCCACGTGTGTTACTAGTTGCATGTCCATTGTTAGAGTGGAAAACACCATAAAGGGGGAGTTGAAACACATTCAGTTGAAGTCAGTTTATGCAGTTGAAGGGAGAGAGGGTTCTGCCATGGCAGGAAGAAGCCTTAAGCCCTGTCTTCTAGCAAAAGGAAGTAGAGTTAGCTCTTTTCTGTCGAGTCTTGGAAAGGACTCTGTTTTGTATCTGTGGATCCTGGCAGAGCAATCCAGGGAGTACAAAGGTAGGAAAGCTATGCTTTCTGTGGAGAATCAAGCTGACTATATGTCACTACTGATAATAGTTATATATTACCTCTAGCTGAACACTAGTTTTGGGGCTCAGATAATTCTGCTTTATTTTATTTACAGTTACTTTTATCATGCCAGTACAGTTTGATTCTTTGAACTTAGCTAAATTTTGTTATGCTATCTGTAAAACCAGACACGCTGTCTCAATGACTTAGCTACAGTGATAGGTTGCCTTATTTTATTTGAAATAGGATCGGAACTAAGTGTTTTAATTATTTGTTTACCTGTGTACTTCTGTTCAGGGAGTATGATAAAGATTACTTATTGTCAATTTTAGGGTGGTATAAACAAGAGGGAGTTCTTATACCGATCCCTGCTTACAGTACCTCTTGGTCCCTGTGGGAAAAGTGCTGGATTAAATGGACTTTGGATCTGGTCTAAGAAGGACCTTCTGTAGCCACTCCTGTGCTACATCATTCCAACAGGGTGAAGTGATAACTTTTTTCTGCTTTTATTGGCCTTTTTCAACATTTTTTTTTAATCTATTCCCTTCAACGCTCCTGACTTTCAAAGTTGGATTTCATTTGCATGAAACTGGCTAATGTTTTTCCTTCACCAAAAATAATGTCGTTCCCCCAAAGGAAATATTTGTGCATTTGTGAGATAGATGCAAAGTTCTCGTGGCTTGCAAAGTTGGATTTCTTTTGCATGAAACTGGCTAACATTTTTCCTTCACCAAAAATAATTTCCTTCACCAAAAGGAAACTTAGTAAAAAAATGCATCTGACAAAAAATAAACTGAAGTTGCAAACCAAGTCAGTAATGAGATGTTTAAAAACAGTTTGTATCAGATAAATTTACAGTAAAATACCAACATCTGGGAAAAGAGAGAAATTTTCATTAAAAATGGTTTATATTAAAACAAAGATAAAGGACAGTCAGGTACAACTGGCATGTATTTACAACAGTTGCTGTGACCTTCCCAGCCAACTTCTGACAAGCAAAATCAATGGGAGAAGATGGATTTGCTTTACAACCATGTGACTCACTTAACAACCACTGTGATTCACTTAACAGCCATGGCAAAAAAGTTGTAAAATCAGGTGTGACTCATTTAATGACCGCTTTGCTTAGCTATAGAAGTTCTGGTCTCAACTGTGGTCCTAAGTCAAGGACTATCTGTAGTCTTATACTTATCATGCATTCTTACCTTTTGGGAGAAAATTTGTGGAAATGTGTGACATTCAGAAAAGGAAGATGTCCTGTTCTACAAATAACACCTGTGCCAACTGGAAATCCTCTCAGGTGAGGTGAGGGACAACCTGAAAAATATAGTGTGAGTCATGGAAGAGTGCTTCAAGGGGGGTCAGCAAAGTTTTTAAGGTAATGTACTGTACCTTGGGATCCAAACCAGTATCAATACTCCAAATGTAATTTATTAATTAATGCAATAAGTACAGTGTGTGTATCTTTGGGGGAAAAATAAAGGCAATAAATTATATCAAGTGGTCATAATTTTAAGGGACAATACAGCACTTAGAATCTTTTATTGATATGGAAAGGATTATAGTTCTCACTATCTTGTTTTCCAAAGGAGGCAGTTATATAGTCTGTTTGATAATTCCAATTTATGATTTATACAGTGCTGACCAAGAAGGCAGATGAAAGGCTCATCTCTTCCAGTATAAAGAACACCTTTGCATGCCTGGAGCCACAAAAAAAATGTGTTTGAATAAAGCAGTGCATCATTCTTGTTAGGCCAAGATGATAAAATCAAACAATTCAGTATAACACTTGTGCACAGTATGAATTTTAAGCTTGGTCAGTTTTACTTCTTCTGCTGCCTTTTAAAATCATAGATAAATTTAAGACAGTCTTTGCAGTGCAGTCATGAATGCTGGATTTTAACGTCATTGATTATGGGTTCAGCTAATAGAATTTGCCATGGTAAATGGTTCCTCTGTATTTATGGACATTTGATCTTACTTGTATATGTTTTCCCCAAAGGCACTTTCTTCTGCATGTAGAGGCAAAGTGCCAAAGTTACTGGCTATTCTCTTGTGACAGGCAATTAAAAACTATACTGGTTATTGCCAGGTATATTTATATTTCCTTAGGTAGAATGGCTCATTTGTCTTTCACAAGCTTCAGTGCCTGCCCTTTTATTCCTAAGTGACATTTCTGAATTACTACAGGTATCTATCTCTAAAAGTGCTGACGTGATAATAAAAATCAGCTAGCTGTATGATACACTTGATATTGGTAAGCGTCTTGCCAGAAGATTGCAAAAGGAAAGAAAGTGGGATCCAAGCCAACAGACTGGCATGGTGTGTATGAACAGTGGTTTTTTTTAAAAAGAACTGGAGCTGGCGTGGGGTGGTGTGATGCTGTTAATCTCTCTCATGTGTTTACTGAAGAGTAAGTTCACCCAAATTAATAGCATGCTTTCCAAGAAAGTCAGCATCATACTGCATATTGAAAATAAATACTAAAGAAGAAAGTTTTTGGTTCAGATCTTTTTTTTCTGCCATAAATTTGTTGAATAGATTTCGAGGATTCACTGGTTCACTTTAGTTGTCATACCAAGCAGTAGTTAAGGAAGATTAAAAGTTGACAGAACATGATTTGAATCCTTTCCTTTTTGTCTGGAAGTTATTGCATGCCAAGATAGGACTGCTGACCAGACAAAAAATGGAAGACAGCTCTAATCTATGTCATACATGTTGGTTTGGAAGCTCTCATCATGGTTTAGGTTTTACAATAACAAGTTGTCTTGGGCCACATAGGTATCAGAGTGGATTGCAGGAAAGATTTCCCTGGAAAGTGTTCCAAATGCTCACTACTTCAAAAAAGAAGTCTTGTTTATTTTCTTGCCCAAGCAATGCAAACAAAATTCAGAATATCTGTATCAGCAAGTGAACTGCATTGTCTTATTGCCCACAGTGCTGTGCCTAGTTATTCTGTTCTTTATTAATCTTTGAACAGTTTTCCCACCAAAATGGCCTTGCCTATATCAGTTAATGAAACGGCAGGCCCAACAGTGAAAGAAAATAGGTTTTTCTATGACTATTTTGCTTTTTTACTCCTCTTGAAATGTTGATGCCTCAGCATCATCTCTTTTGTCTTGGCAGTACACAATGAGCACCAATCTGTTTATACTTGTCTTCCTAGGAAGTGTAATTGAACCTCCATTATTCTCCTCCTGGGAGAATAGTTAAATTCATTTGTCCTAACTATTTTTGAAAGTGGAAAAATTGGCCCTGCTTAGGATCTCTGCCTTTTGGGAAGTCCTCAGAGTCTTAAATCCTGCCTATACAGCACCATGTGATACTACTTCCTGATCATTTTTTTTTAATCATAGCTGGGAATTTTGGCTGTACAAAGAGATTTTTTTTAACTGCTATGATATACATCCTACAAACCTTATGTGAGCACAAAATATGAATTCTTAGCTCTTTAAATTCAGCTCAGCTCAGCACTTTCTCTCTCACTCCCTCCCCCCTCCTGTGTGGTCTCAATATTTTACTTGTTTATTCTCTCTCTCTCTCTCTCTCTCAATTTCTACTTACATATAATACCTTTGAGGGGTTGTGGAGCCACATGGGCTAGTTGTCTCCCACAAATATTATGACCAGCAGTCAAGCGGTACAGGTTGGAAGGCTTTTCAGGTATAGAGATATTCTCCATACAAGGGTTGATCCTGCTTGGAAAAATCCATGTTCATGTTTGTGGCAGGGAACTGAACCCACAATCTATTCACAAGTACTTTGAATGTGGATACTGGATTGTTTGCATCCTCTCTTGTCCTGCTGAATCTAGGATATTGGAGTGCTGTATGAAATACTTGCTGTTAAAGTCACCTGGATATTTTTTTTTCCGTTTCTTTTTTTACCGTAAATGGTAGCCTGCAATTTGTTTGTACAGCTTGAGAGAACCATAGGAATCTATGCCTACTAACGTACTGTAGGACCTAATATATATCTATCTGTGTGTATAGACTCAAACCTAATTTGTCTCTGGGATCCCCTGTAGTGCTTCTTTAGTGCTTGGGTTTGACCCTGAAATACGATTGTTAAAATGAGCTGATTACCTGTTACTTCCATTATCAGGCCCTATGGATCAGCGTAGTGCTATAGTGGAATATTACAGTGCAGTGTTTGGCAAGCACTTAATTGGTGGTGCAAAATAGTCTAGGGAGTGCATGATTTCCTTCTCCAAATCATGACACTGCCTATGAACCAAGAAGGAGAGTGTGCTGCAAGTCTTCAGCTGAGTGTGCTGAGAAAGGGAACTAAGCATCTCAGCAGACTGATAAACCTCTTAGGGGTTTGAGCTTAGGAGCCAACATAAATAACACTCTCCTATTATCTGGGTATGCCTTTTGGTTTTGGCTGACAGGAAGACTGCTCCCATGGTGGCAAACACTGCTTCAGCCCCAATTAGCACTTACTCATTATTTGATAGAGGAGTATTGTTACGATCTCAATAGGATTATTTGATAAGGTGCTTGGTAGGATTTAAGATACAAAAAGTCAAGTACTGCTGCTCTAAGGCAGATCTGCACAACTTTTGGCCCATTAGCTGCATGTAGCCTGCTAAGCAGCCTTGTGTGGCCCCCATGGCATTTTTTGAAAAATAATCCATTGCCACCAAATGTCTCTGCTAGCATGAAGGATCTGCCACTGCCAACTAGGTTTTTATAGCTACTTCCACTCTGAAAGACACACTAGCAAGCTCCTCCAATACCTCCAGGCCTCATGGACACTACCAACTCCATCACTGCCCACACCCCTAGCCGCTGAAGAGCTAATTGGCAGGCCAGCTTTTCCTTTGTGGCCCAGTTATTTTCAAGGTATCCGTCTGGTCCTTTCCCCTTCCGTGAGTTGTGCAAGTCTTCTGTAAGAAATTATTTCAAAATATGCATAATGTAGTAAATATTACTTTAAAAATTCCTGAAATACTTATTTTATTATGAGCTCTAGTTAATGTTGTATTATGCTACAGATGCATGTTTTATTCTGCAACAGTATTGGAGGAAGTTTTCATCTGTGTTTTTGTCTGTAACAGTATTGCAGGAAGTCAAAGCGAGGCCATCACACAGGACATGTAGCCCTTATGAAGTATGAATAAGCATTGAGAAAGACATGTTCCCATGACTTCGATTTGTATGAAAAATATGCTAATAATATCTGCTGTGGACAAAGATTCATACAAACTGCAGTGGAATTTTTCCCACACTTAGAAGTTGTTGGTCACAGTTTATTCAGCTTTTTGGAATTCCCTTCTGTTTCCTATTTCACAAATTCTGACATATTGAAAAGGAGTGGAGGGGTAGAAATGATGTGAAAATGAGACAAAACAATTGATAGAAAATAGCCTGTTATTTTCTAATCTTAGTTTTCCATGTGCCTCCTAGCATTCTTCAATCAATGCATTTTTAACCAAAGTTTTGGTTAGGTGGCGTTTTGAACCGCTGGCTACATTTGAGAGTATCTTCCAGCCCCCCCCCCCCAAATAGGTCAGTAGGGAACTCTTGCCAAAATGCTAATTTTCTGGAAGACAACTGGGTAATTACTTTCAATGAACTTCTTCTTCCCATGTTTCTGAATGCTTTCTACCAGTTTGTCATTTTCTCGCAGAGAAAGCTATAGGCACCAATCACCCATTCTTTTTAAAAAGAATATGTTTAAGATCTATGTGGGGCCAAAGATATCCTTGTTAATAAAAATAAAGTGACATTTGTTACTCTGGTTTATAGCATATCAGTTTCTAAATACAGGGAATTCTTGACTTTCGATTGCAATTGGGACCGGAATTTCCATCGCTAAGTGATGCTGTCATAAAGTGCGACCACATCGCTTAGCAAAGACAATCCTTGCAGTCCCAGTTGCCATCATTAACCGAATCCCACAGTCATTAGGGGAGGCAACTTCCTGCCAGCTTCACACAACCAAGTCAGTGGGGAACCCAGCAGGAGGTTGCAAGTCCCCCTTGTAAGCAGGCCGGCTGGGTGCTGCTGGGTGGAGGAGGATGCAAGGTGTGTGCGAGGGTGTGAGAGAGGTGTGATGAAGGTTGGGGAGGGTGCACGAGTGGTGGGGAGGTATGGGGAGGATGCATGGGGGTATGCAAGGGTGTGAGGTGTGGTAAGGCTTGGGGAGGGGACGAGGGTGCAAGGGTATGTGAGAGAGTGCAAGGGAGGTATGGCAAAGGTTGGGGAGGGTGCCCAAGTGCTGGGGGAGGCATGGGGAGGTTGCATGAGTGGAGGAGGGTACTTGAGGGTATGAGTGAGGTGCAGAGAGGCCCAGGGAGGGTGCGCAGGGGTGCGCGAGAGTAAACATCACTTGCAAATTCGAAGTTAGCCTGATAACTCAGCCCATGTCAGTTTCATAAAGAGAATGGTTTTCTTTTGGAAGCAAGGGACATAGTCTGCAGGCTGATTTCTTAGATCATTATCAGCAAATTTCAGGCTAAATGCATTCTTTAGTGTGTGCCAGTTTTCCTTTAAACAATTTGCCCTTTTCAGCTATGAGATTTCTTGGCTTAAACCAGTGCTTCCCAAACCCGGGTAAATTACCCAAAATTGGATAAAAGTGGTTTTTCCTTGGGTAATGACACATGAACTCATTAAATTGACTTAAAGTGTTTTACCTACATTGGGTAAAAAGGACTTTTTGATAAAAAAATGTTTTGAGTAATGAATGAAAAAGTTTGGAAAACACTGGCTTAAACCATATAAAAAGCACATTATTTTCCTTTTTTTCCTACGCTGAAGGCTAGGAAGAAAAAATACACAATAAAAACTTACGTTTTCTCTTCTGCACATGCTTTTTTGGGTGCAATTTCTCTGGAACAAAATTGGCAACTAATAATTCTTACTTTTAATATAAAACATGCAGAACCACTTTAAATGCATAAGACAGGATCTAAAGAGCTACTTTAAATGTCCTCATGGACTTCGTATCCCCTGTGGGATTTACTATTATTTTCTTTTCTTTTTCTCTGAACTGCTGGCCTTTATGCCACGGTGCGATGCAATCTGCTTTCACAAATCCCTTTCATTTTGAATGCAGTTTGCCATCAGGTTGGGGGATGGTCCTCGATATACTGGAGCTGCTCAGGGATGTGGAGTTAGTTGTAAAGTTCTTTGGAACCTTGTTATGACATTAAGAAAGAAATATGATTGCCCTGCTTTTTATTTCTCTGACTCTCTTTAAGAGTTTTCAGGATTTGCATTCAGCTGCATTAATCTCATCAATTGTTTCCTTCTTGATGTAACTGTCTTTATGTTTCTTTAATGTATGCGCATTCAGAATTTTGGATGTTGTGGGAAAAGGTTTCACTGGCAACTATTCTTGCCATTAAAAGCACTTCCCATCTGAATATCGGCTGCCAAAGTATGTGGTATCCAACAGAGAAAGGGGATGAGGACATAGATTGCAATGAAGCCGAACAGTCTGCACTTCCTAGAAGTGACACCAAACATCAATCTTTAACAAGACAGCCCAGTGCAGAGGAAAAATAAGAACTCTAAAAAAACAAAACAAAAGCAGAATTATCTTATTTCATTCTCATTCCCGTGGTTTCCTCTTCAGATGCTTCCAGAGAGAATACATTCTCAGTGACATTTCAGTTTTTTTTAAATTATTATTGCAATTTTAAATGCAGTTTTAAAGTTTTAAACGTTTGCGCTCCAAAAGTATCACACTTGGATTCTTGAAATGTAGGGTCGCTGTTCATGCAAGTCTATAGAAATATATAGGTAATATGCAGGTAAACCAATAGTAGCGTAGTTGGAGAAGTGGTACTATAGGATTTTTGTGTATGTGGATTTCTGGTTTCCCAGCATTAGTAACTGTTACTCGATAAACTTCTAGCTATAGCTTCAGAGGACTGTAGGGAATTTTATTCCCTTCTGATTGATTATATCATAATTTTGCAAACTTTTCAGGTCACCAGACACCAAAAATATATAAATGTTAAGTGGCAAAATTTCAGGAGGTGCCTGAAAAGGTTGCCAGTACGTTGAAATAAGCTGTGCTTTATGCCATCTGTATTTTGAACTATCTTTGTTCCTCCTGCTTCCCTGATGTTGCCTAAATTTGATTTTTTTTTTTTTTACTAGAGTACCCCAACCAGAACAGGAAAAAAGGAAGACAAAACTTCGTAGTTCTGCGTGTTCTATCAGTGCACAGAATTTCTGTTCTTATCATTACGAGAAAATCAAATGCTGGGTGTGGTAGAACTGAAAAAAACAGTCTGTATTAATTTGCTTAACTACCTAATGAACATCATTTATCTCCTCTGAAATCTGCTTCTGATAGTGCTCATCTCAAACAAGAGGAGAGCATTTAAAGCTCCTGATTCCTCCCTCCCTCCCTAAGCAGGAGAAGATTTACTAGCTTCTCTCTGTGGCAAAAAAAAAAAAACTAGTACTGGAAAATCTGGCTAATGCAGGGCTCTTAGAGTAGAAGGATCACACTCAGGAGATGGGATTTGCCCCACATTTGAGGAGGTTGACAGGTGAGTACAGAATATCTTCCAGTGAAATGTCAGATTGCTGGTATTTTAGATTCTCAGAATAGCTTGGAAAAAAGGACTTACTACAGATTTGTAGGGTCAGAGGAGACAAACTTCCCGTTTTCTTAATTTCCAAAATGAATCAAGACAAGCTTGCAAACTTTATTACAAATATATTTTCCCAACCCAAACCTGAAGATAGTTTTCATTTCATTTTATCCCTTTATAGTTATATTCATCCACATAGCGTTGATTTCTGAAGTGCTAACTTCAACAGATATTTCTCTCTCATTCAGTCTTTTGCTATGACAAGGGTTCCTAAACTTTTTGCCATCACAGCTCCCTTTACTGTACTCTTAATCTACACACTTTCCCTAAAAATCCAAACACCAAAATGAGCACAAATGAACAATGAAAACAATACAATGAAACTTTGGGAAGGGTGGATTTATTGTAACAACGTACAACTATTAGGTTCTTCACACCTCCCCTGGACTCTGTCTACATCTCCCCAAGGGAGGCACACCACACAGTGTGGGAAACCCTGCACTATGATTTTCCGCCTGGAGCCGATAAAGGTTTGCATTTATGTAAATCAAAATCCCATGCAGATTAATATAATTTTTGAACTAGTTTTTTCTTAGAAAGTCATAATTCTGTATGACGGTATAATCCTATGCATGTCTGCTAGAAAGCATGCAGTCCTTGCTTGTCAATACAATATATAGAGGATTGAAGCTTTAATAATTAGTAATTGTAGAATAAAGGAGCTGCATAAGTGTAAGATTACATACTCTGGTTTAAAATGTTTAAAATTGGGCTAAATTAATCTCTCTCTCTCTCTCTCTCTCCCTCTCCCTCTCTCCCTCTCCCTCCCTCCGTTACTGACCTTTTTCTACCCAGAAGTAACATGTTTTATCTCAATTACCTTTTATTGTAGCTGATGAGAGCCATGCACTCTCTTACAATGTCACCAAATTTTAATAACCAGCAAGATTCAATAGGACAGGTAATTCACTAGGATTCACTAGAAAGAGTTGGCTTGGTTAACTTGCTCCAAGCTTAGTAATAACAACTGTTAAGCCTCCTATTTATCTGCTTCCAGGGATATTTATAGCGATCCCTTCACTGAAGTCTTAGTGCTAATAGTCTCAGTATTCAAAGTGGTTTACCTGAACTAAGAAAGTTTCACCTGTGCTGATCGTGTTCAGTTTATCTTTTCATTCCATTTTGTTTTATTAATTTTATTTCTATGGCTTAGGTTACAGTATATGATCAAAGATGATCAATGACATAATCAATGACCAAAATAAAGAACTTTTGTTTGTTGCTTTCTGATAACAGCAACAACAACCCAAACTCTTTAAGATATAGGGCTGTGTTAAAACCTACCTTGGGATTTTTCTGTGGGTATGGTGTTATTACCTCTATTTTTTCTGGATAGGCTGTGCAATATTTGGCTGTTGAAACATCTACCCACATTACCTCAGACTGGTGGTTTGTTTGGATTACTATAACTTTTGTGGATCTTATCTGTGGGAGGGATTGATGTCCTTTTCAAATGGTATGGCAGAAGATCAGGCAGGAGGTTTCTGTTTGGCATATGCACAGATCTCTAAGGCAGAGATTAGGGTTTAGCACTCATTCTTGGCACATATATCCTGGGAACATTTCCCTGATTTCCTATTTGATACTAGCTGGGCCACTCCTTGAATCCTTGTCAGACCACACAAAGTTTTTAACTTTTGAATAATATGAATAGGACTGAATGAAAAATATATATCAAAACTTAGATTGAAGCAGTAAATTTGCTAGTTTTGTTTTCCAAGAAAGCATCTTATATCCATCCATCTCTTTTTCTTTCTCTCTCCCCTCCTGCCGCCTTCTAACATTATACAAGTTTGTTTAAAATAATTTAAGGGCAATTATGTCAATCTCAGAAGTTTATGTTTGGATCCAGACCTTAGAATGAATATGGGAGAAAGCCAACAATTGGTATGGAACAACAGAGAGAGAGAGAAAAAATTGAAAATGATTAAAGCAACATAAGTTGATTTTTTTCACGCAAATGAATTGCTTCTTGATCTAACATTTCCAAAGTGATGTATAGTGATAAAAAGGTAAAAATAAGCAGTAAAATCATAATCAACAATAATGTAAACAACAAGCAGCAAATCAAATGAGCAAAGCAGCAAGCAACAATTTAATTCAAGGCAATCGACTAATCGCTTGGTGGAAATGGAAGTCAAAACCTGGCAGCAACATGTCTAGACTGTTCTAGTAACATAGGACCAATGAAAAGACTCTCTTCCTAGTTGCTAACTGTTGAACAGATTCAGCAGCATCATATAGCTTTCAGAGTTCTGATATCATGATAGGACTCAACACTGACAGCTAACTAAAAAATCTAACTTTCCAATTTTTGTTTGGCCAAAAAACAAGATATAATAATTAAATAGCATTAATATAGCCTCTCTACAGAGTATTGTGAGAACTATAAATGAGAGAGCTTAATTCAGCTGGGAGTATTCTAAGGCTGGTTGTTGTACATGTTGTCATTAGTTTGGTTTTTCTTTATATTTATTTTAGTCCCATTTTTCCCTGTGCTACTTGACTTTTATTACTGGAGCTTGCAGATACTTTGCATTTTTGGCTATCAGATTAGTGTCATTAGCATAGTGCAAGTTATTGATGTTTCTTCCTCCAGTTTTAAAATCACACTCATCTTCTTCCAGTCCAGCATCCCTTAATATATATTCAACATATAGGTTAAATAAATAAGGGGAGACTTGTTCTCACTTCTTTGCCAACCAGGAGCCAAACTATTTCACAGTGTTCTGTCTCTACTATGACTTCCAGGATCAGGGACTATGGAGTCTAATGCCACTTCTCTGCTCTTGTTGGGCCTGAAGTTTGAGTGTCTGGCTCCTTAAATGCAGTGTTCCTCTTCCTCATCTGAAGATGATTCCCCAGCCATGACAAGACCACCCTGGCCCATGTCTCTTGAGTAGATCAGTGGTAGCCGGTATTGTTCAAACTCTATTATAACAGAACATCCCAAATACTTAATTTATTATAATTGGCTTTTTAAAAATTAGCTGTGGAGTTTTTATTGGATTTTAGCATTTTTTTTTGTCTTGCTTTTTCACTTGGATGCTACCTTGATAGGATGAAGTAGCATCAAAATAAATAAGCAATATCCATTTCTTTACTCCTTCCCCCCCCCCGCCCCGATATATTATAGTCTACATATAAAGCTGGATTGAAACTTCTCCATCCATTTACACAGGGCTATTCATCTCCTATGGATGGGGGATAGGCATTTTCAAAGATTTTTGGAGGCACAAAAAAAATTACCCATGATAGATTCAAGACAAAAGTTGCAATTAATCTTCCTTTTAGTAGTATGGCCCAGCAGAATTCTTCTCTGAGAAAAGCCAACTGAAAGTGATACCATATCATGTGATTGAGGGTTAAAAGAAAGGTGACTATTCTCATTGTTGCTTCCCCCAAATATGCCCCCCCCCAATTAATTTTTTTTTTTTAATCCTTGGTTCAGATATTTCAACCAGGCACTAAATTTAAGTTTAATTCTTGTGCTTCTGCCTAATTTAAATAAGAAAGAGACTAGATTATCTGATATCATAATTATAACATGAATGCTATATTACTTGTACAAAATCTTTGCTTCAAAAGTAGCCAAAGTATTTGGCATTTTTATCTGACAGATCAGATTAAATAAATACGCCAAAAGAAAACTGTGCTGTATTTTATTCATCTCATTGGAAAATTATATTCTCCAAATATTTATTTTAAGGTTAGTGTATAAAGCGAAGTCTGTTGTGATGTATATTTTAATCAAGACATCAAACAACAGTGTTTTGAAGTGGAAAATTCCCTTAAAGCAACCCAATAAATGTGCACATTGCAAAGTTAATTTTTCATGAAAGTCTGCTGTTAGTATAATAAAATCAAAATTAAACTTTTCACTTTGATTAGAAAGATTACTTAGGCCAAGTTTAGGCTTCAGTGCTATATACTGTTATTTAAGAATGAGTCAGATCAAACTCAGTGGGACTTAGCTGAGTAAATACACCTTGGAATGGGTATTGCATGGAATTGTTGATTGAAAGAAGATATATCAATGGATTTTTTGCTGGCTATTTTAACTGATCATTTGGTTTCCAATTAAGCAGTGGGAAGTGCTATAGCAAATGTAACCATCGGAGCTCAAGGGCATATATGGCTCAGCCCCATCTGTGCATGGCTTTTTGGACTGTGTTTTTAAAACACACAATTTTTTACCAGCTGACTGTTTAACGTATTTAAAATGAAGAAAATAATTTGGCATTGTTCTCACTGGTTTAGGAAGCTGTTTAATTGAATACTGTTAGTAATAAAAAGGACTTGTGCTAATTCTTTCTGAATACCATTTGACTTTAGCATGTATGAGTGTAGAATGTAAAAATCATCATGGATTCTTTTCCTTGAACTTTTCACAATACAAAAAAAAAAGGGGGGGTGAAGCAAGATTCAGTTACGGTACTGTATTTGTACAGCTGTATCTCATTGAATTGAGGCTTGTGTTACACACAGTTTGTGATAGGAAGTATATGCTTTTAAAACAACTAAGGAGACAGATCTTTAACCTCCACACTTTTTAGATTTTTTTTTGTTCGCTCATTTAGCTTCTGTCATACTCCTAGGAAGTATTTCAAATACAAATTATTGTGCAGTATTGTAGTTTGAATGAATAACTTATCCCCTCATGAACTCATTAGGAAGGGTGGATTAAGAGGTTTTGTTTCCCTTAAGAATTGAAGTTTAAGAATCCTGTATACTTGAGTGGAAGATGAATTTTTCAAAAAAAATATTTCTTAGATTGTATATTAGGGATTCTTTTCTAATATGTTAAATCGTTGTGTGTGTTTGGGGGGTCCAGCTGTATGGATTGTGAGAGGTTCAAGGTGCAGTCATGAATGATGAAGTTGTTTCCTATAACAGGTCATAATTTGCTGGTTATCAGTGTTAATATCTAGCTTTACACATAGTTTGAAATTTCTCCAATGTCTTGGAATTGGATGACCTCAAGATCCGTTAATGTATTTCATTTAAGAGATTTACATTTTGGTATAAAGCATTAATCCTCCTGATACGGTTTTGGCATAGAGGATACCATCATATTAAATTGGAGAATGTCATATAGCAGATAGTATCCCAATTTATCTTCAGCAAAGGATCGTTACCTTGTCGTGGTGCTGGAGCTTGAGCACCTCAATGATGCCATGAGCTAAACCGTGAAGGGCCACCCAAGACGGGAAGGTCATGACAGAGAGGTCAGACTAAATGCGATCCCTGGGAAAGGTAATGGCAACCCACCCCAGTATTCTTGCCGTGAAAACTAAATGGATCAGTACAACCAGAGATATGTCGGTATACCATCGGAAGATGAGACCCCCAGGTCGGAAGATGGTCAAAATGCTACTGGGGAGGAACAGAGGATGAGCTCAACTAGCCCCAGACGTGATGACGCAGCTAGCTCAAAGCCGAAAGGACGGCTAGTGGCCGACGGTGCTGGTGGTGAACGGCGAATCTGATGTTCTAAGGATCAACACACCATTGGAACCTGGACTGTAAGATCTATGAGCCAGGGCAAATTGGATGTGGTTATTGGTGAGATGTCAAGATTAAAGATAGACATTTTGGGCGTCAGTGAACTGAAATGGACTGGAATGGGCCACTTCACATCAGATGACCACCAGATCTATTACTGTGGACAAGAGGACCACAGAAGAAATGGAGTAGCCTTCATAATTAATAGTAAAGTGGCTAAAGCAGTGCTTGGATACAATCCAAAAAAATGATAGAATGATCTCAATTCGTATTCAGGGCAAGCCATCTAACATCACAGTGATCCAAATATACGCTTCAACCACAGATGCTGAAGAAGCTGAAGTAGAGCAGTTCTATGAGGATCTGCAGCACCTACTGGACAACACGCCTAAAAGAGATGTTATTTTCATCATGGTAGACTGGAATGCTAAAGTGGGCAGTCAAATTACACCTGGAATTACAGGTAAGCATGGCCTGGGAGAACAAAACGAAGCGGGACATAGGCTGATAGAATTTTACCAAGACAACACACTCTGCATAACAAACACTCTCTTCCAGCAACCTAAGAGATGGCTTTATACATGGACTTCACCAGATGGACAACACTGAAATCAGATTGACTACATCCTTTGCAGCCAAAGGTGGCAGACATCTATACAGTCGGTAAAAAACAAGACCTGTAGCTGACTGTAGTTCCGATCACGAACTTCTTCTTGCACAATTTAGGATCAGACTAAAGAGATTAGGGAAGACCCACAGATCAGCTAGATATGAGCTCACTAATATTCCTAAGGAATATGCAGTGGAGGTGAAGAATCGATTTAAGGGACTGGACTTCGTAGATAGGGTCCTGGAAGAACTCTGGACAGAAGTTTGCAACGTTGTTCAGGAGGTGGGAACAAAATACATCCCAAAGAAAGAGAAAACCAAGAAGGCAAATGGCTGTCTGCTGAGACACTAGAAGTAGCCCAAGAAAGAAGGAAAGCAAAAGGCAACAGTGATATTGATATGCCCAATTAAATGCAAAATTCCAGAGGTTAGTCAGAAGAGATCAGGAATTATTTTTAAACAAGCAATGCTTGGAAGTGGAAGAAGACAGTAGAATAGGAAGGACAAGAGACCTCTTCCAGAACATTAGAAACATTGGAGGTAAATTCCAGGCAAAAATGGGTATGATCAAAGACAAAGATGGCAAGGACCTAACAGAAGAAGAAGAGATGAAGAAAAGGTGGCAAGAATATACAGAAGACCTGTATAGGAAGGATAACAATATCGGGGATAGCTTTGACAGTGTGGTCAGTGAGCTAGAGCCAGACATCCTGAAGAGTGAGGTTGAATGGGCCTTAAGAAGCATTGCTAATAACAAGGCAGCAGGAGATGACGGCATCCCAGCTGAACTGTTCAAAATCTTGCAAGGTGATGCTGTCAAGGTAATGCATGCTATATGGCAGCAGATTTGGAAAACACAAGAATGGCCATCCGATTGGAAAAAATCAACTTATATCCCCATACCAAAAAAGGGAAACACTAAAGAATGTTCCAACTATTGAACAGTGGCACTCATTTCACATGCCAGTAAGGTAATGCTCAAGATCCTGCAAGGTAGACTTCAGCAATTCATGGAGCGAGAATTGCCAGATGTAGAAGCTGGGTTTAGAAAAGGCAGAGGAACTAGGGACCAAATTGCCAATATCTGCTGGATAATGGAAAAAGCCAGGGAGTTTCAGAAAAACACCTATTTCTGTTTTATTGACTATTCTAAAGCCTTTGACTGTGTGGACCATAACAAATTGTGGCAAGTTCTTAGTGCTATGGGGATTCCAAGTCATCTTGTATGCCTCCTGAAGAATCTGTACAATGATCAAGTAGCAACAGTAAGAACAGACCACGGAACAACGGACTGGTTTAAGATTGGGAAAGGAGTACGGCAGGGCTGTATCCTCTCACCCTACCTATTCAACTTGTATGCAGAACACATCATGCGACATGCTGGGCTTGAGGAATCCAAGGCTGGAGTTAAACTCGCTGGAAGAAACATTAACAATCTCAGATATGCAGATGATACCACTTTGATGGCTGAAAGCAAAGAGGAACTGAGGAGCCTTATGATGAAGGTGAAAGAAGAAAGTGCAAAAGCTGGCTTGCAGCTAAACCTCAAAAAAACCAAGATTATGACAACCAGCTTGATTGATAACTGGCAAATAGAGGGAGAAAACGTAGAAGCAGTGAAAGACTGTGTGTGAAGATTACTGCAGATACTGACTGCAGTCAGGAAATCAGAGGACGCTTAATCCTTGGGAGAAGAGCACTGACCAATCTCAATAAAATAGTTAAGAGCAGAGACATCACACTGACAACAAAGGTCCGCATAGTTAAAGCAATGGTGTTCCCCGTAGTAACATATGGCTGCGAGAGCTGGACCATAAGGAAGGCTGAGAGAAAGAAGACAGATTCTTTTGAACTGTGGTCTTGGAGGAAAATTCTGAGAGTGCCTTGGGCTGCAAGATCAAACCAGTCCATCCTCCAGGAAATAAAGCCAGACTGCTCACTTGAGGGAATGATATTAAAGGCAAAACTGAAATACTTTGGCCACATAATGAGAAGACCGGACACCCTGGAGAAGATGCTGATGCTAGGGAGAGTGGAGGGCAAAAGGAAGAGGGGCCGACCAAGGGCAAGGTGGATGGATGATATTCTAGAGGTGACGGGCTCGTCCCTGGGGAGATGGGGGTGTTGATGACTGACAGGAAGCTCTGGCGTGGGCTGGTCCATGAAGTCACGAAGAGTTGGAAGCGACTAAACGAATAAACCACAACAAAATCCCAATTTATGCCAAGTATGTTTAATGGCATATTTGCATTATTGCAGAAAGGGGTTACCTTGGCTCCTGTTCAGTCAATTTTCACATTATCATCACAGACTTTATTTAAACTTCACTCATCAAAACTTATAATGTAAATATAAAAAGAACATCTGGACTCCACCAACCACTCTCACTCAGTGATGTACTTAAGTCTCACAGGCTTTAGGCTGTACATCTGACAAACCTGAAAGGGTTGGTCTTTTCAGTTGAGTTTGCCAAACACATACTCATATATCCAAGATTTATAAAACTAATAGTGATCTGGCCACTTAGACTTACTTTATAGAAATTGTAGTAATAAATGGCTAGTGACACTGGGTGACAAAGAACAACATGCATGTGTTGGGCTATAGATTAACCTGTGTCTGCTTCCCTTCTCCTGAGTGAAAATGTAGGAATGGTGGCATCAAGGCATTAGCCAGCATTTCATCATCATCTCTAGGCTTTTGAACGTACTGTGTGTGCTCTGTCAATGTTTGCTGCAGGATTGGCACAACTAAGAACACAACTTCAGGGAGAATTGCTGGACCTTTAGAGGACTTTTCAGGGTGGAGATTTGTCTGGTGTAACAGTAAAATATAAAAAGTGGGAGAGGGATTGGCAGCCTTGTGGCCCTCCCTAAAAGCTTTATCTGCCAACTTTTGCCTGTTCCACAGTATGAAATTTATTTATACATGTCTATTTATTTATGCATTTGACTTACTGAATTTATATTCAAAGACCAAAAGAAAACATAGCTCCAATATGAAACAATAAATAAAAAGAGGAATTAATACATTACACAGAGATGAAGGTGGTGGTAATTTTTTTTAAAAAAAATTATCAACCTAGACCTGACATAGGTGATCATCATATGGCAGTAGTCACATTTGAGGAGAATTTAACCACTCACTGAAATGTCTGTGGACCAATTTGCTTGTAAAAAACATTTCAGGCCAAGCCATACATTCTGCAGAGAGGGGGAAATGCTAACTCAGAGCACTCTGTGGTACAAGGGACAACACGCCAAGATGGGCAAGACCAGGGCTTCCCCACCAGGGTTTCGTGGAACCGTAGGGTTCCATGGGAGGCCACGAGGGGTTCCCTGGGCGATCACAATTTATTTAAAAAATTATTTCAAATTTGGGCAACTTCACATTAAAGAGATAAGTTTCATTCTTTATGTTTAGTTTAAGAACACTGATAATGCATAAATAATACAGGCCTACCCATGAAACAAATATAATTTTGTAACTTCTGGTCTATATTTGAACCTGAATGTGCAGGGGTTCCCTGAGGCCAGAAAAATATTTCAAGGTTTCCTCCAGAGTTAAAAGGTTGAGAAAGGCTGTGCAAGACTGTCTCAGTGGCTTTATCTGAGCATAGACGGAGGTATTCCAAATATCAAGTGTTCCTGAATTTTCCTTACTAACACTTTCAAGAGTTAGGCAATAAACCTGGCTAACATAAACACACTTCTGTGCATGAAAGACACTTCGCTAGAAAAGTTGTTTGGAACGACAAAATATCTCCTACAAGGGCTCATAACAATAGCTTGAGACTTTGGATATGTCATTCTGTGGGTCTAAGTCAAGGAGTCTCTGTCTGACTTCTAACATTTATTTTTCTGGACTGAGAGGCTGCAGTAGGATGAATCAAAGACTACTATTTTTTTCCAAGAAGAAATGCACTTGTCAAAGAGAATAGACTGGGCCGGGGAATCACCCCATAAAATCTGTTTAACTTAGCCTTTCTCAACATTTTACCCTGGAAGAACCCTTGAAGTAATTTCTGGTCTCTGGGATCCCCTGCATACAATTATGATACTATGATATCTATACACATGATATTTTTAAAAATGTTTTTTTTTCCCCCAACCAGGATCTCTCACAGAACCCCTACCGACCTCTCATAGAACCCTAGGGCCTCTGGACCTCCAGTTAAGAAAGGCTGGTTTTTCCCAGTATTTTTAGCAACACATTCACATGTGGGCCTCTGCAAACACTTCCTGTCATTGAGGAAGATTGGTGGTGTATGAAGTTTTAATTTTGCTGTGGAATGCATTTACTGTTGTCTTAAGAGGAGATCAAATAGGCTAGCTTTCTGAACAAGTGCATGCCAATGCTCTATAGTTCATCCAACCTTGCCTTGAAATCTTGTCTCAGGTCTTTCTGGAGTTCTTTTTTGTTCTGGCGAAAGGGGCCATCTGCGAGAAGTTAGAATTGAAAAAAGCAAAGGGACCAGATTGCTTGCCTCTGATAATACTTGGTTCACCTTTCTGTGGCTTGAGTCCGTTGTAAAAGCCTGAACTACTTTTAAATTAGAGGTAAATTTAAGATTTTAATCAGAGGATCAATTTGTGACAGGTCAAATTTATATCTCTACATAAGTTATTAAAAAGTCAATGAAAGATCCTTGTGTTCTATGTCTTTGCAAGAAACTGAAGAATTCAAAGATTCTTTGGAATTCCAGAATAGGAAGGAAAAGATACCTGATTTTTCTGCAGAATAGTATAAAACATAAAACATTCATCTTCAATGGAATGTATGCATTGGGAACTACCTAAACCTAAAGAGTATGCAAGAAGAATTGCAATATAAGAAACAACATACATTTCTTTATTTCATTTTTACTTTTAAAATTATGTTTATAAAGCACATAGGTTCTGTTAAAATGCCTATTTCTTTCCTTTACAGTTTTGTTTTTTAGGTATTCTTCTCCAGTTTTAAAATAAATAATTTTCTACCAATTATATATTATTATTCTTTCCAACCAGATGGAATGTTGGAAATTATGTAAAGAGGTTTGAGAATCTGGTATGTCCATCTGTCTTTCCAGCAATAGAGTAACTGTTTGAAAACTGAACAGTGCAAAGCAAAATTTGGTGTGGCAGGAGAAGCTGGCAAAAGAAAGGAAATGGGCTAGATCAAGCAAGGGGCTATAGAGAAATACAGCGTGCTTCCTCATGTACATACACATACTCATGCACAGAGATGCAACATGCTACTTTATTACACAGAAGAAAAGACAAATGTCTCCTATTATTACTGCTGGTAAAGGAGTCGGAAAGAATACCAGAAGCCATGCTCTGCATGCTATCTGATATTTTTTCAGAAGTAACTGCTGGGATAGTGATTAGGCCACTTACATATGTTTTCCATAGAATTGGAGCCTCATGCATATTTCTAGATGCAGAATTTCTGTGCACATGAAAGGGTACATTTGCTAATTGCTAAAATTTTGTTTAGAAATGTGCATTTCATCAAATTTTGCATATTCCTCATTTCCATGGCTCACAAAATCTTTTTCTTTTTTTTTTTGCAGAGATTAATTTCTTATGGGCAGGACACCAAACACATCACAGTTCTGAATATTATAACTTATTCACAGCATTAAGGCAGTCTGTTTTGCAAAAGTTTGGATCATGGGTAAGTGAGAATGCCCAGTGTGTAGTGCATGTCATAAACAGAAAGAGTAGAGCAATCACCAGATTTTACACTGAGCTTTAGAAACTATAAGAAAAGAATGAATCAAGTCAGAAGATTATTGTGTTGGGATACCAGAGAACAGCATATACAGTGCCCTTACATTTCTACCTGTCAACTAAGATCTAGTTCATATGTCTGCCAGAGGGTGCTTCAGCTGTCAGCAATTCACTCTGCAGTTACTCAAGAAAGGATATTCTTAGTAGAAGCACCATAGCTATGGAATTCTTTTCAGTTCAGATATGTTCAGCATCAAATTATGATGTATCTATGCACTCAGGCATTGAGTTAAAATGGTACAGCTGTGCCTTCTGATCTGATTTTTAAGTTGTTTCCCACTTTCAAATTCATTTTAATAATGGAAAATGGCTTAAAAATAAATATATAAGTGAATATTGAATTTTTAAAAATCTAAGTGCATAAGTATATTCTGTACTTGTGAGACATTTCACTATACTGTTGGTCTCTTTATATGATATATATTACTCTAAAAAATGAAAAAAAGACCCAACCCTCAATTACCATGAAGTAATTTACCCAATGTATCCAATAAAAAAGACTAATTTGATAAATTATTAACTAGTACAGTCAGTGTACCCATTAGAGGGAGCTGAAACGGGGAATGTCACCTACTGTATTTTAAAACGTTGGAGTCTACTATATGTATAAATTAAAAAAAATAAAGTAGGTGTTAAGATATTTCTTTGTAATTGATGAGCAATGCTATTTTACATTTGTACCATAATAAAATGCTAGTATTATATTCCCTTTGAATGACGATAACGGGCTCCAATAGAAAAGATAATGGGCTTGTTACAAGGCACCCTGAGTGGGCACTTTGCCCTAGTGACTCTGGTTTTTGCTTACTTTTCCCTCTTTCCTTCCTTATCACTGTTAGTTGCCAGGGAGAGAACTAATGATGAAATGCACCATAACTTCTGTGGTGGATGGGAAGGCGATCTGGCTGCGACATCCATTGATTGCTCTTCCTTCTCATACCATCCCTGTTATTTGAACCAGAGCTACAAAAGGGTGAAGAAGTATACTCTACTGAAGAGGAGAAGTTTCACAGAGGGTTGTCAGTGTATCTGTTTGGCAGTTCTCAACTTTGATACCAAAGCCTTTGGAATGGAACAGTTACAATTTAAGAAATCAAAAGAATAGTTTTCTAGATAAATAGTGGAATCTATGGAAATAGATTAATTGAAAATAAGTTTAATATGAAGTTGCAAACTATGTTGCCTTGTATTATGCCTATTTATTTGAAAGTAATTCTCTACTGTTTTTACTGTGACTTATTTCCACATAGCAGTGTCTAGACTGTGAGACTTCATGTATTTACCTTAAATTAAAATTATAATTTGTCTTTGCCTTTTGATATACAGTAGTTCACCAACATTCATCCTAAAAGCTCTGTCATTTAGATTTATAATGATTTAAATATTGAAATCATATCCTAATATAATAGCACGGGACCACACTACTTAGCATTCTTGAGAATCAGAGCGAACTCATAAATGGATTAAGAAGCAAGTAGGTTAATTTATGTGGGTGAAGTTGTTCTCTTGATTAAAGTGAGATGTTATTGAAGATAATAAGCATCACAGCTTATTAACTACAGAATCAGGACATGGTTGATGGACGTAACAACTTCTTGCAGAATGAGACCAAGCTTTCTAATTTGTGTGGCATTGTGAAAGTCTGTTGTCTCCAGTGATGCACATTGGTCTCCATTTTCAGATGGACCCAGCAAAGAAGCAAAAGTGTTTCATGCTGCTTGTTTTGTTTCACTATGCTAAAAATGAGGTTTTTTTGTGGTGCCAAAATGGAAAATAATCAGGCTTCTCACAATCTGTCTTCATTGCTTGGAAAAGGCCGTATACTGTCAGTTCATAATTTTCTACCTCCCTGATAATAACTGTTCCAAATTCTTTTCTTGAAATGCTTTATGATACAAATACAAGCTAGTACTAAAATAAGCCTTTGTTGGATAAAAGTGCTAATGCTTTTGGCCATGAGATTTCCAGATTCTTTCTTAATGATAATTAAATGGAGCCACATGAGTAGTATGGAAAGTATTGTTCATCATTCTTACTAGTAAGGTGTTCCATATCAGAAGAGCAACAAAGAGCATAGCTGAGTTAAGAAATTTAAAATAATAAAACATGGCTATCCATTTTGTTATTTTCACATCTTTATCACTACTAGATTTCAAAGAAACATATTTCACAGTGTTAGAATATGATGGGATGCATCTAATGACCTAGATGAATGCCAAGAGTTTTCTGTTTTCTGGCTCTTTCTGGTCATACCGTCTAAGGTGTGTCATGAATATGCAGCTAGCCTTACATTCACACTACAGAAAGAGTTGCACGATGGAATCCAGCCTTCCCCAGCTTTATTCTGGCTTGGAAAAATAGAATTATAGTCCAATGGATTTGAAGGACAATAGACTAGGGAAGTTTTGTTAATTTCTGAATTCCTTACTTGCCTCATTTTGATTTAAAAAGCTTTGGAATCTTTTGATCATTATTACTCCTTTTCTTTTAGATATTTTACCTCCCAATGGCTTTTTGCATTCCGCCTTCAGTATATGCTGTTCATCTCCAGTTTAATCTCCTTTACCAATTCTGGATACATACAGAGGTAATTTAGACATTTGACAATGCCTAAACAGCTAGATTGGATCAATGTCTTGAAAGCTCACTAGAAGTTGATTTATTATATTAGAAAATTATGTTTTTTATGACTTGTTTGAAAAGAAGCCCAATCTTATTTTTATTTTTTATTCTCCACTATATACCTGTTTATAAGAAGCAGTGAAGCCATTTGGTCCCAATTAGCATAAACATTTTAAAATATAGCAGGTATAAATCATGTTCTTTTAGTACAGTACTATATGTCTTCACTTTATAATATGTTAAACTTACTGCAACACTGAAAAAATAACTTCGTATCTTAAATATTTTAAGAAAAATAAGACTGTATTTATAACGAATGAATCAATTTTGCCATTGACCTCCATGATTTGTTCATGAGTGTTGCATATATGTGTGCATTTGTATATTAAATACTAATTAACTGTCAGTCTTTCTCTTTTTTAAATACATTTTGTTTCAGGTATTTTTAATACTCAGAAATATGGATGGGAGTCCTCTTTAATTTCATGGCAGTTTTTCTACGTTCTTTGGACATGAATGGTTATATTTTAGTATTTTAGTAATGTTTGCTATAGTAGTAGTGCCATTCTTCAAATCACATCATAGTCACCTGTCTTTAATTTTTAGCCCTCCAGATATATTGGGTTATAAAGTCATAATTTTCAGACAGATATGTAATCCAGTACAAAATAAGAAAATAGGTTTCTGTATTACAGCCTGCAGTTTGATACAATGAATTTGTAGGAAACAGCGTATATATAAATGTTACATTATGGTTCCCATTTTTCTTATTTAAATATCAAAGTACCTTATTTATTCTTTTCTCTATAAATACCCATATCTTACAAATGTGTATCTCTTGATTAGAATAGTGAGGTCTTCAGTTTAAGGGTTCAATGTTTATAATCCCTGGGGATTATGAGAGTCAACATCTGACATAGCTGGAGGGTATCGGGTTGAATTTAAATATTAAGGGAAGCTTCAGTATTATTTATGCCCTGTGCTGACTTAATGTATTATTATTGATTTTAAAATTTCTAAGTGAGCTTACTGTCCTATCGAAGTTACATTGAATTTTATGGGCTTTACTTTTGAATAGGCATGCATTAGCAGATATGAATAGTTCCATGTCCTGAGACTTCACATACCATGTTGTTCTTCCATGCATTCATATGAATGAAAGCTCTGTGTGTACAGAGCATGTGGAAGCTTCCCCTTAAGTAAAAGCCCTGATGATGCCAGGCCGGTCTTTTTTGAGGTCTCCACATGTATTTCGGTAAACATAACTTCTCCTCCTTGTATAAAGGTCATAAGATTACTTCAAGGAAGGAGGGCTGCTGGTGGATGTGACATAGTTAGATTGCTTGATTCAGACATACCAAAAGCACCATCTCTAATGACCTGAGTTGAGCTTCTCCAACAGGAAGCAGAACCTCTTATCGAACATTATAGGTGAAATAGTTGCATTATATGCCAAGTGCACTCAAATGTGGGTTTAGAAAGAAAAAAACAAACAAACCAGATGCCAGCACTCTGCCTTCAAGATAATTTATTACAAATATGTCCTGCTATTTCTTCTACAAACAGTTTTGAACCCTAAGTTTTCACTTCTTCATACCCAGAATACAGTTATATTAGAATTCAAACCCCCATGAATCTCTTTATGATCCCAACAGGCTGGTTCTTTTAGCTTGTTTTTACTTGCAAACCAAAAATATTATTGTTTCACTCCTCAATGTGGAAATTTGGCTACCTCCATATTACATGCTTACTGAAGTAGAAAACTGCCTAATCAGATAGGAAAACATTTGGCGGTGAATAAATCAGGGTTTGCCGAAAATTTCAAAGTGTGCAAGCAGGCAGACGAGCGCATATCCTAGGGTTTTTGCTGTTCCCAGGTCCCCTGTAGAGAATTCACATGGCAAGTGTGGCCACCAAGTCCATCTGTAAAAATACATGGCTGGGTTATTTTGAATTAACACAACAATTTGAGTAGAGAAAGCAAACCATGCCTTTATTTTTATGTTTCCTCACCAGATGGTCTCAAATATGGATTCATATTCTAAGGGTGTGAGTGTGTGTAAATCAACTTGAATTTTGGTAAAGGAAAGTATAATAGTATGCAAAGAAAAATATATTCTATAATGGCTCTATCAGTGTAATTAAAGTGACTCACCTCCTAATCTTGCTTGGCCCTTTTGTTTACATGAAATATGTCTATGTATGTATATATTTTTGTTTTATTTTTAGATGCATGTAAATCATTACAGCTATGTATATAATAGAAGTTTTAAAAAAGTCTTCAGCAGGTATCTCAGAAAGTGCTACTGTACAGGTGCCATTGAGAGCAGCCTGGATATTTTACTATATGCCAGAGGTTCCCAAACCTTTGTGGCTCCCACAGTAGTTCCCAGACTGTGTGTCACAATGTCCTGAGCACTGCAGCAAACTCACTAATGGTTCCATTTAATAAAATACCCCATGAGGTCCCTGTGAGGTCACTGTGGCGCCCTGAGGCACTGCGGTGTGCAATTGTTGAAACACAACTATATGTGGATTAAAATTACAGTATTAATACAGTCCAGAGAGCCAGTTTGGTGTAGTGGTTCAGGCATCAGACTAGAAACTGGGAGACCAGGAGTTCTAGTCCTGCCTTAGGCACGAAGCCTGCTGGGTGACGTTGGGCCAGTCACTTTCTCTCAGCCCTAGGAAGGAGGCAATGGCAAACCACTTCTGAAAAACCTTGCCAAAAAAACTGCAGGGAGTTGTCCAGGCAGTCTCTGAGAATCAGACACAATTGAACAGATGAAAAAATACTAATAATACAGACCAGATAGTTGCACTGGTGATACTATGAAATATGCAGTGTCAAGTTCTCTTTTGTGGCCCGTGGTTTTTCATGTTACCTTCAGGACACCAGGGAGGAGATATGCAGAACATTAGAAGGATCACTGTGTAATTCCTAGATCTATGTTGATTTTAAAAAATGTTCCCTTTCTGTATTTTGCAAAAGAGATGAAATAAAGATTTGCCTGCAGTAGTGATATAAGGCCTTGTTACACTAGCTGCAAAATTTCCCTTGGATTTCATGACATGGTTTTTTTCCCATTATTTAAACAAAAATGGCATTCAATGCCTTGCAGTACTAAGCAGAAAAAAAACTTTCCCAGGATGCAGACAGGCTCTGAGGTCACAAATTGAGGTATATAACTGCTGCAAGAAATAACTGCAATGTAAGTCCAATCCCCTGACATTTGCAAAGGAATCAATTTATTTCTCACTATGGTATATGATTGTTATTTATATGAAGTAAATACATTTGTATGTGTGGATATATGTTCTCACATATGCATGCAATATACAATATATAATAGTACTGATTAAGACAGTTTATAGACATAAATGACTAATGATGCAGCAAGGATAGGAAATTTTCACCAGACCAGATGCTGCAGTTGGTTGTTGTTTTTTTGAGACAAATTGAGAGCTATACTCCAAAAAACAATGGGTATCGTGAGGACAATCACTAAATTTAAATTTTATTTAAATGAAATATAATTAATACAATAATACTTTAGTCATATATTTAATGATTTTGCTTGTGTCAAACTCAAAGCTACAAATAGGTAACAACTTTTGGAGGTTTCTGAACGCCACATCCCAAGGCTTTCAGGGATTACACAGGGCCTCAGATTGTATTGCTAATATATAAAAACCGAGTGGTATTTATTTGAGTAGTAGTAGCAGTAGTAGTTCTAGAAGTATATCTGATTTATTTGAGTCAATAACAAATTCATAATTGTTTTAAAATTTCAGTGTTGAATGATTGTACTCAGCTGCTTTCTGTATTTCTGGCAAAAGCCAGGGAAACTGAGAAAGTGATTGTGCACATCATAGCCTCGTTACAGTTGGAGGAGATACAGAAACAAACCCTTTAATATTAATGGGTATGCATCAAGGCTGTGAGGAAGCACCACCCAAAAGGATGGTTAACACTATCCACTTTGACAATTTCAGTGATCTATGTGTGCTTGATTGATTCCAGAACTACCCCTGCTCCTTTCATCCAGGGTTGACTGAATACAAGTTGCTACTTGAAGTGAAGAGAAGCTGCTTTAAGCAAGATAATGCTCCTTCCCATTCCATGGCATCTGAATCTTTTTACAGCACTTTTGATTGAACAATATTTTTTGGTTAACCTGAGTGATGAGAATAGTTTAAGCTGTAAGATAGTCAACTTTACACATAGCTTGTCCTCCTACCCTTATTGCAACTCTGTCTGGTGGGTGAATAACATCAGTATTTTGTTCTCTGATTTGAACTGCAGCCCACTGCTGTGCTGGAGATGTGGGCCAGAGGTTAAAATCAAACTCTTCAAAGGATCCATATTGTAAGCAATGCTGTTAGCAGGGATTTTTAAAAATCAAAAGCATCTACTTTGATCAAAAAGTGCAGCTCTAAGCCACTTCTAAGCAAAGCCAAAAAGTTTGAGTTGGTCCATAGTACTTCTTCTGTTGAGATTCTAAATATGGTATATTTTTACTAAAGCATTTCATTGTTTATCTTAAAAACAAACTGAAACTTGGTAGAGCAAAGTTAGGTGTGGTATTTTAGATAAACTGCTGATTTTTCATTTTATGGACCACAATTCACGGAGAATCCTTTTAACATCAGTAGAATCCTGTTAAGTTTTTATTCAAAAACAAGTACCAATGATTTGAATGAGGCCTTCTCCCAAGTAAAGCTGCTTTATTTGATAGAAGATCAGGATTCATCCTGCTTAAAGCAGTAAGGCTGCTTTATTTGATAAAAGAAGAAAGTAGAATTAACTTGAAATATGAGCATTTTTTTTCAATCTAAGACAATTTGGAGGGCTTTAAGATATTTTGCGATAGCATTCAAATATAAGCACTTGTGTTGTTTTTGGTTTTTGAATATTAGGAATAGAAATAGTCTCAGTCAAGTTGCTAGAGTGGATCTGTTTTGTACAAATAAAATTATGACTGAGATAAATATGTGTTTATAACTAAAATGCCCCTAGGTAATAGCCTTCTTATTTGCTGAGAAAAATATTGAAATTATATCAGTTTATTCAGAAAAAGAGCAAGAACAACACACACACACACACACTTACACATGTCTCCTTTCACATCACTAAAATAATACCTTGAAATTAATAAATATTATCTATGAAGAGCTGAATGTACAAGATTATATTCTTCCCTTTACCAAATAGGTGGTTTTGCAAGTTGTTCTCAATTTCTATACTTATTTCTTGTTTGTGAGTTTAGAAGTTGATATTGTACATGAACAGAAGTGTTGAGAAGTGTTGTAATGGCTAAAAAATAAAACTAGGGAGAGGCTGGTTCAGATATCTGCTCAGCCATGCAATGGGTGATCTTGGATCCTCACAGTGTAACTTACACAGGGTTGATAGGAGAATTTTAAAAAATGGACATTAACAAATATTACCTTGAGCTCCTTTAGAAAAGAATGTGATAAAATATAGCACTATAGGAGTTGAAAATTACTTGATGGCACATAATCAATCAAAATGATAACGTATAGGAAGAAAGAGATCATTCTGAATTGTTGTTGTTGCTATTATTACACACCATAGAAACATCCATCTTTTCTTGTGAAAATTGACTGAATTTTCTGAATTGACTAATCGTTTGTTGAACATTTTCTCCACTCTATAGTTTCCTTCTGTTATATAATCTGCTATTATTTTATTGACCCACAAACCATAGTAATTATACACAGTGATTTTTTGTTTTTGTCAAAGGTCATTGAGAATCTTGGCCCACTGGAGTTTCTTCTCAATACTCCTAGTCATCACAGAGTTCATCATGGTAGGCAATCTAGATCTTACCCATAATAATGTATTTATTTGTTGATATTATTCAATGTGAGAAATCAGATAGAATTCTCTTTTGCAACAGTTTTCGGTTGATGAATCTTAAAGTAATGTGAAAAAAAAATCCTACAAACTTCATGGATTCTTATTCCTAAATTAGACATTGGTGTCCTATTGATTTAAATGTTGGTCACCCTTAATCTTACACTCTGTAGTTTTATCTTTCATCATGTCTTCCATCTCTTATCATACATGTTAGTGCATTGACTGAACTGTCATTCTACATTATTAGAAAATGTATTATCGAAGCTACATTCTAATGTTTATTGAACAAAGGCATTTGTTACTGTTAAGTTCTATTACAGAAAATATTTGCTATTATTTTCCAAAGCATTATCATACTTTTGCCATAGAATAGATATCTTGCCCTTTATGAAGGATGTATTGGAAAGGAGTTTTAAATAAACCCTTTAAAACCACATTTATTGTTTATGGATGTATTATAAAAATTACTAATTATAGATGATGGGCTTGATCTAAATTAAGTTAATAATGCTAAATTTAAATTATTGAGCCTTTGGGTAGTAATAACAACTAACTTCCCTCATTCATGTCAATGTCTGGTTCCAAAAGTAATAAATTCTTCAAAGCCAATGAAAAGATTTGTTTCAATTTTCCTTTTTAGGCAGAAATCCTTATTGTATTGATAAAAACTATGGTGGCACATTAATTATTTGGGACAGGATTTTTGGTAAGTTACTTTTGTCCTCGTTAACTTATGTTTAGATGACTGTAAAATGCTCTTTCTTGGACTGTCTTTGTCCCTTCAGTCCATTCAGAATACTGTTCCTGTTTATTAACAGGCCAAGGTTAGTTCCATAGAATCACACATGTATGTTACAGAAATCAGTTGTCTCAGGTACAATTCAAAGTGCTGGTTATGGCCTACAAAGTATGAGGTTTCAGCTGGAAACAGGACTGCAACCACTTAGATAAGCTAATAAGGAAATCCAAGAATGAAGAATGTATCATATTTATTGATGAAAATAGGAAGCCCTACCAAAAGAATTTCAATTGCAGTTCTTCAAGAACTAGGCCAATTGATAAATTGGGGGAGATAGGCGGTCATAAAAATTCGATTGATAAATAAATAAAATAAAATAAAATAAAATAAAGACATGGCTCAAATCTTCTGACACTTACTTTTCATCCCACCCAAGCTAACAGAACATTTGCTCATAGTAAAAAAATAAGAAACAGATCTGAATATCAGTGTGGGAATGAACTCTCACATAAAGCTCCTTACCAACCTTTGCAGGATGATCTTCTCTGACCAGAGTCTCCCTGTCTTATACACTGTATCTGGGAGGGTATGATTTTTATTACCCTCCCCCACCCCACCCCGCAACAGGGCAGGGATGCAGGGTCATGGAAATCAGCAAGAAACAGTAAGAAGACTGTCCTCTTTCTACTGAGTGTATGGTGCTTATGAGGTAGTTATGATCCTGCTCTGTAGTACGTAGATGATTAATTTATTATATATTTTAAGATGCTTTGATTCAGTGTTGATGTCATGAGTAAGGATGGCGAGCAGGGGGCTCCCATCCAGACTGTCAAGCGCATGCATAGCACTGAGGAATTGGGCAGCCATTCAAAGAGACACAGATCGGGACCGCCTTAACCTTTGGGGTTTATATGTCTGGGTTTTTCCCACGCTTCTTCAGTTTGTTAGGATTCCTGTTATGTACAAGCAATAAAACATTAGAGATCAGTTCCTTGTCTCAGCGTGGTTTCTGGCTGTTAGGACAGTTATGACTTTCTGGTTTTGAAATTATTTTATTTGATATTATAAGCTACCCAGAGGGGTGGCATATTGGTCATATATGTGAATGAATGTCTCACGTTCCCCGATCAAATGTTCCCAGAACACCTATCGGACTCGCATCCATCTTTCAGCAATCCATGGCAACCCGCGAGTTGCCAGCAGGGAGGGGGAGCTGGGTTGGAGTGTGAATCGTTTTGTTTGGGCTAGATGCTCCTTGCCCCGAGGTCATTGGGAGAGAAACCGTTCCAGCCATCTGCTGGCAAGGGAAGGAGGGGCACATACCTAAGGGGGCAGTGGGGGGGAATTTGAAACCTGTGATTTTAAATGTAGAAATGTGCCGGAAATGGGATTTGCAACTTTTTACCCTGTACTGGACACTTTGCTTCATTAGATAGATTTCTAGGCAATTGCTTATGAGTCTTGACTGAGTGAAAGCTTGAGCATTCCAGTCATCACAGAATGAATGAATGAATGAATGAATGAATGAATGAATGAATGAAATTATTATTTTTCTCTAAAATTTATTTTCTAAACATTGTGTTTATCTTCTGTCTAGGTACATTTGCTGCAGAAAAGGATAAAGTTGTATATGGCCTAACACACCCCATAAACACTTTTGAACCTTTGAAAGTTCAGGTAGTCCTTTTTTATTAAGTTTCCCTATGCTATTTTTATGTTTTAATAAAAGATATAGATGAAACTGTCTTTTTTATTTTTTTGAAGGACTGTGATCATTATTTTTTTCCTATGGCTTAGAACACGGGTGCAATAGGTGAGGCCTGAGGTCAAAAGCTCTAAAATAGTCTCAAACCGTTTTTTTAAAGAATAATCCCAACTAAAAGAAACACAGAACTGTTGCTCTTTTGCATGTTTAATAAAGTGCTTCCTGCTTTGCCTTATCCGCCTACTTACTGCAGCCCTTAATCTCTGTCTTCCCCATGTTTCATGAAGTTCTGGGCCATCAAAAGTTGTCTCCCTGGTTAAGAATATAGCTCTCCTATAATTATGACATTGCTTTAACAAAACAAATGGTCTCTTACAACCACTGGCCTGCTTTAAATTAATGTTACATTATCAGAATTTTAAATTATATTCTGAAATGAAATATAATATGGCAACATTGAACTATTTGAAATACTTCTCATTTATTTCAAATATTCTGTATATAACAATGGGTACTGCCCCATACAGGTAGTAGGGAGTCTTCCTTTTATTTTGAGTGTGCATGTGCACACGCGCACACGAACAACTGACAAACATTCTGTTTTGTAAAAAATGAGCTGCAATGGTGAAAAAAAGTAAGTTAACCATGAATGTAATATTCCTTTATTATTAGACCAGTGAGTGAGTAAATCTTTGTTCCAGCAACTTTCAATGGCCTGTAATAATAAAAATATCAGGCTTCAGGCATATATCTTGTTATTTTACAAAATATTTCCAATATATGTCATTTTACCAATGGGCAAAGCCTTTCCAGCTTTTTCAGATTTCTCAGTTTTAACACTGCTTCATGCTTTTTTTTATTTTTTTATCTTAACACATTTCTCAAATTTCCTTTGGTCTGAGTTTGCACATTGGGTTGTTTCATGTGTCAGCTTCTGTAAGTTATACGCACATTTTTCAAGGGTCTGCTCTCTCCACCCCCTTCTTTATTGGTATGACCACAGGACACAGATTGAAAGTGTCTGTTGTCATTTTCACCTAGTTGTAAATGTCATGTTAGGTACTAATTATGACTTAGGGGAACAGTCTGATATCAAACCATAGATTCTGATCCTGGTTTATTTTCTTAAACCATAATAATAACCAAAAGTCTTAAATCATTTTTTTTGTGCCTTTAAGTCAATGTTAACTCCTAGTAATTCCTGGTGACTGCCTAGTCCCTGCATTTTTATTGGCAAGATGTTTGGAGTGGTTTGCCATTGCCTCCTTCTTAGGACAGAGAAGGAAAGTGACTGGCCCAAAGCCACCCACCTGGGACTTGAACCCAATATCTCCCAGTTTATTGCCTGGTATCTTAACCACTACACCAAACTGACTCTCCTTAAATCAAATAGTCCATCTGAAATAGAAGTGAAAGAATCCATCTTCTCCATGCCAGTGGAATGGGCAAGGAAGTATGGGAGCTCAGCGATTGCTTATGGATGTTTATCCTGTTTAACAGTATCTCCTCAAATAAGCAAAGCTTTGTTACAATCTACCTCTCTATAATACTGTTTACTTAAAACTTCCTGTAATGAAAACTTCTCTTCTGCTTTGTATTCTCATTAGCACTTAATTATGAGCAATATAAACCTTTGCTTTTTCCATCTTTACAGTTTCATCATTGTATTTATATGTGGAATGTATTCTGGAGCACCCCTGGATTCTGCAATAAGCTTTCAGTTATATTCAAGGGACCAGGATGGGCACCAGGCAAGCCAAGACTTGGCCTTCTTGAGGAAATTCCAGAAGTAAGTATAAATGTCCCTTCAGCATTAAGTAATTTCCAGATACCTTGAGCCCTGTCCTTTGTGAACAAGCTGTCCTAATATATGGTTGTCTAAAAGCCAACCCACTGAGTTTGAGTACAATAGAGGATCAGTTTTTGAGTTTTAAAAAAGTTAGTTTTATCTTTGTACAGAATACAATTGGCAGTTCTCAGTCCATTTAATTGAAAAGAAAATTAAAAAGAAATTACTTTGATTTCAACACTATTGATGCATAGATCTATAACTTATTTACCTTAAGAACATATAATACTCTTGAAACTCTGGGGAAGAGAGAATTAAGATATTTCTGTGTTCTAAACAGATAAATAGATAGGTCTGCTTAAGTATTCTTAACTCCCCTGTGGTGGGAGGTAGGATTTCTTAAAATCAGAGGACTGGAAAGGGACTTGTTTCAGTGCTGTAGGTTGAAATACATATGCACTTTATGGAAGCTAAACAGGATATCAGTGAGAGTGAGGGGGAAAAGGGGGGGTGATTGAATCTAACAGTAAATATTACATAAATATGTATAACTATTGGGTTTATTAAAATAACAAATCAGTTATAGAGGTGAAAGATCTCAGGAAAATTCTGTTTAAAGAAATTAACAATAAAACATATATGACAATGCATTTTAATTACTGATTATTTTTAGTAACAAAGTCTCTTATCTGCTTTATTAACTACAGATCACTGGAAAGGAAGTTCCTTTCAACTGCAAATTGCGAAACTACATGTATATCTATGTAGTAATGCATTTTGTCCTAATGTTAGGATTTTATATTGACCTATCTGCTTCCAAATCTGTAAGTAAAATTAAACTTTACTTAGAAAGGCTACTTTGAGTTACTGAAGAAAAAATACAAGAATATGCAAGTCATTTGGGTTGTTGATAACATTTGATGAATAAAACTGAAAAAAACATGTTGACTGAACCAATTATGCTACCGTATTTTGTGAGGCATGATTGTCCAATTACCTTTTAATATGGGCATGATTTAAACATGGCAAGAAAATAGTGATTTTTATTGGTTTGTAATTTCTGCAATTTTTTAATTTTATGCTTTAATCTTATGCTCATCTCTTAACCAGTATAAGCATCTCATCTCCCATAATAAATGAGTAAGTAAGCATACAACAATTAATATTTAGTGGAATTTGTTCCAGGTGACACATTTGGTAGCTACTTCTATCAACAGCTATGTGTCCTACCTTAGAAAAATCTTTTTCTCAGCTGCATTAACAAGGTGATTTGAGCCAAGAAGTCTGGAAATTTCCCAGGCTCCCCATTAAATATCTCTGGTGAGGAAATAGGGCATTTTTCATGGCACTGCAGGTTAAACCGCTGAGCTGCTGAGCTTGCCGATTGGAAGGTCGGCAGTTCGAATCCACATAATGGGGTGAGCTCCCATTGCTAGTCCCAGCTCCTGCCAACCTAGCAGTTCGAAAACATGCAAATGTGAATAGATTAATAGGTACCGCTTCAGCGGGCAGGTAACGGCGTTCCATGTAGTCATGCTGGCCACATGACCATGGAAGTGTCTACGGACAAATGCCGGCTCTTCAGCTTTGAAACGGAGATGAGCGCTGCCCCCTAGAGTCGGACACGACTGGACTTAATGTCAAGGGAAACCTTTACCTTTACCTTTACCTAACAATCAGAGCTAGAGGCAGCTGATTAACCAGCTGACTCACCTTTGCCTACTTGTTATTCATAGCTGTTACTGGCTGAGCAAACTGTTCCTTTAAAACCTGCCACGGTATTAATATACTGAATCCTTCATGTTGTTCTCATAAATTCAATCCAATATCAGAATACCAAAAGAAAGTTTGTTGAGGACAGCATGCAATGGGCTAACATAATGGAAAAGCTAAAATCAAATGCTAGGGGTTTATTTGTAATAAAGTAATGTTTGATGATCTGGGAGTCAAGATGGACCTTCACTGATAACTAGTTCCATTGGATTTATCATGGTCAGGTTGCTAGGATTCTCTTACCTTACCCAAGCATAGCTAGCTCTAATCAGGCTTGCTTTACTTGTGAGTAGTCGTACCTGATTCATCTGTCTGTGTATAACCAAGTACTTCTATACCACTCCATCTTCTGATGTTCTACGCTTAGACAATTTTTTTTTTATTTTTTATTTTTTTAAAAATTTATATCACTGCCTGTCTCCCCCAATGGGGGACTCTGGGCAGTTTACAGTAAAAGTAATAATAAAGATATAAAAAACCTAAATTACAATCTAAAAGCATAAATAAGATAATAAATATAAAATCCAAGATGAGGTAATATCAAAATTAATAAGGGGTGCTATGTTCTTAAGGACTCGATGGAGTAAGCTCCTGATGCCCTCCTGATGGGTCAAGGGCAGGGCAAGTCAGATATTAGGTTTATTTAGCATAGTTGCTGGGATATGGTTCTTGGGATGCCTTATCCTGGTCATTGTTTGAGAAGAACTCTTGAGAGAGGATCATTTTCTTCCCCATGATTTCCCTGCTCTGGTTGTAAAGGGCCCTGCTTGGATAGATAGCATCAATTTAAGAGTATTATGGAATGTAGAACAATGATCAGCACAAAGACAGGGAATAATTGCTCAAAGGACTAGTATTACAAAATAATGGAAAAACTGCATAAGAGTCCACATTTCAGGATCCTTATCCTAGGCGTGAAATAGAAACTAAAGCTAGACAAAAATCTGTGTTGCAGGAATCTTCCAAAAATCTAGAAAAACTATTGTAGGAAGAAAGCATTATGTGAATAATATAACTTGGCATATATCTTCAATATCAATTTTCCACTACAATGAATTATGAAATGCCCGTAGACACAACTGGAGCTTTTTCCTTGGCTATGTCACAAATGTGGCATTGGTCCATAAACAGACACAACTGTTTTCCTCATTTTTAGACATATGTTCCATTCAATATAGCATTGGAAACAGTATATAATTTTATAATTCTCATTACTATAGTCACTTTATCTTTGCTGTTACACACAAGCACATAATGTTTTTTTCTGCCCATGAAGTTCCTCATCTCAGTATGAAATGTTTTTCTTGGACAAAATAAGAAACACAGAAGAAAATATTTGGACCATAAACCCCACACACATTTGGTTAGATGATTCTTTCACAAACAGGTTTAAATAAAACTCCAATGGAAAGAACTTCACTGATTTCTAAAAGGATATGACTCCATTTCAAATTATATTAAGAGGAAATATCTTGAAACTTAATAGTTCAAGACAGCAAGAAATTCTCAGTTGGTTTTCTTTCAGATCTGGTTCTATGTCCTTTCCTCCCCACCATTTAGTTTAACCTAAATGACAATTAAGTCTGACCATTTTTGGTCTTAGTAAGGAAAGTTGGACACTGAAAATGAGTCAGTGGCTACACAAGTGATATTGTTGGAAACAGTTTTGTTTCATTGACCATGGCTTGTGATACCAAAATGAAGGGCTCCTTGCAATTGATGGTATCTAGCAGAATCACTGGAATGGATTTATTTGGCAGGAGAATGATAAATATCCTAAGTATCAACTTCATAATTTGGAACAATGGAAAAAACAAGAATTGTTTCGTAAATGTTTTACTGAATGAAAGAGTTTGGATTCTGTTTTGCCACACTAAAAGGCAGGTAGGAGGTTCATGGATTCAAAAGCAATAAAGAAATGAGGTAAAAGCTGAAAAGTTTTATTAAGCAAAGCATAATATAGATGGGAAATATTTCCAGATGGTGTCATGCATAATGATGGCGAGCAGGAGGGGGCCTCGATCCAGGGTGGAAAACGCATGCGTAGTACTGAGGAATTAAGCAGCCATTCAAAGAGAGACAGATCAGGCCCGCCTTAGCTTTTGGGGTTTATATGTCTGGGTTTTTCCCACGCTTCTTCAGTTTGTTAGGATTCTGTTAATGTAGCAGTAATAAACACTAGAGACCTACTCCCCATCTCAGCATGATTTCTGACTGTTAGGACAGATGGGGCAATAAAAGAAGGTATGGCAATGTTCAGTAGAATTTCTGAGTCTGAGATCATACTATTCTGATATCGTTGATTAAGTGTCTGAAATAAACGTATCATCCTCTGCTCAAATCATTTTTAAAAATCAAACTCATAAGAAATAAGACTCATATTCATCCATCAACTATTGGTTTACAGTCTATATGTACCACTGCTACTACTACTACCTCCTCCTTGCATTTTTGCCACTTGATTGTAGAGTCCACTTGTTTGCATTGTATTTGCCATTTCACATGATCTGTGGTACCTCTACATTTGAGTCTTACAAGATGCTGTGATCTTTCAGTTGGTTGAGTCATGTATTTTTAGTTGTCATTTTGTCTAGTGATCTATGTTTAATTCTAGAGCTGTTCTTGCTGCACAGTTGCTGCTGTTACATAGTACATGGCCATATACCACAGCTGTGATTCTCACATTTTCTCAGCGATGGGAGCAACACCAAGGATTCTGTTGTTGTTTTTTTTGTCACTCAGTCTAATCTTCTTATGCTAAGTGACCACTGTAGCAGTCTTATCTCCATAGTATGGAGAGCCTGCTCATGCTTCTCTGTCACTGGCCAATATTCCATTCCCTACATTACCACTTGTTTGGTGACCATCTGGTAGACTTTAAATTTCAGGTATAGAGGGATTTTCTTATTGTATAGAACACCAGTAACAGGCAGTGTTAACTCATACATGGACATCCAGTAGTGTGTCACAGTTGGAAGACATGTATGGAGTCAGATGTTTGAACTGGGTTACCCTACTGAATTTGAATCTATCAGTCTTGAGTGTACCATTGGTCTGGATATTGCTTTCAAGGTATTCAGTTTTCTTAATATTGACCACTGCAAAAAAGGTCATAAAATTGGGTTGGATTTGCTTAATGACCACTTAACTTAGCAACTGAAATTCTGGTCCCAATTGTGCTCATTAAGCAAGATCTGCTTGTATATTGTAGGAGTAGTGAAGAAACTTTCAGAAATCAAATGACATTTCTGTGGGAGGGGAATCTTGGGCAGAACTGGAGTCTAGAGCCAGCTCTTAAATGTACATTACATAGTTGTCAGCTGCTATGTTTACATGTATCAAAAGAAATTCATATATTCACAGGGGGAAAAGAGGCATGTCAAAAATATAATCAATGAAAAATATTTTAGTACAATGTTCTATCATTCTAAGTTTTAATCACATTCATAACTTGTCTATTTAATTTTTCCCCATTTCTTGAAATGGTATCAAGGTAACTTATGGTAATAAAGATCTGTGATAATTAAGAAATAAAATTAAATTAAATTAAATATAGTTAATACTATCCAAAAAGTAAATATTAAAATTCCCCTTTTCTGTAAAGGAAAAAAGTTCTAAATCAGTATGTTTTTGGTTTTTAATTATATAAAATGTGCTAGTAACTGTATTGTGGTAAAAATAATTGTTGCAGTAAACTTTCCTTTTAACATCACTTTTATTGGGAGTACGGATGTGAATCTGTGGTTAAAATGTTGGTGCTAATGAGAAATCTTCATTGGCTTGTAAACTGATTAAGTTGTTAAGCAATGGATCTGTTTTGTAGTTTAATAGAAATTAAAATATTGAGGATGATGGGTGCCTTTTGAATCTTCAATAAAGCAAAGCCCACTCAGAAATGGCCTGGATCATATGGCCTGATGAGTTCTCCAAACACAGACAAAAAGAGTTTATGCTGCTATTAAATTTGAGGATCCTGTTCAACAGCATCCTTCTCACATGCCACTCTCTCAGCTGCCATATCTTTTCAGGATGAATTTTATAGGTTTCAAACCATCAACATTATCTTCATCTAAGAGCAACTTTATTAATTTTTATTGATTTTTCAAGTGTTACAGCTTACTGATTCTGTGAAGAAGCCTTTCAGAATGAGTATTACCACATTACAGTGCATGTTTTCTGATGTTTTTTAATCCCTACAAATATTCTCAAATTGCTTTAGTTTTCTATTACAGATAGTCCTTGATTAACGACCACAATTGGGACCAGAATTTCGGTTTTTGAGCGAATTGGTTGTTAAGCGAGATGCCCATATGACTGCTTCGCTCAACGACCACAATCCCAGCACTCTCAGTTGCGGTCATTAAGCAATCTCCCGTTTCATTAAGCAGATGGAACGAAAGAGCTGCCTGCTGAAGAGTTTCCCCTCCCCTCCATGCATGGAGGGGAAATCCTTTGTGGGGCTGCTGGAACAAAGCAGAAACCTTCAGGATTTAAGCTCCATTCCTTCAACTTGCTGAAGGGTTTCCCCTCCGTCCCCTCCACTTGCAACCTTCCCTGCAGGCTTCCCCAGTGACTTTCTGGGGAAACCGGCAGAGAAGATTGCAAATGATGATCACATGATTGCAGGGTGCTTGGCAACCGGTCGTAAATGCGAGCTGGTCACCAAGTGCCTGAAATGTGGTTGCGTGACTGTGGCGGGTGGCATGCCATTTCACAATGGCCGGAAGTGCTTTACAGGCCGTAAAGCACCCTTTCCAAGGCTGTTGTAACCGCTGGTCAGAACTGACCTGATCCATTATGAGGATTTCTGAGAGAATGAAACCCTGGTCAGATACTGTAGCTGAAAGAAATAACTACAGGAGGTATAAAACAGCAGTAAAGGCAGTAAACTGAACATAGAAAAAGGAAGGTGAAGGCTAAAGAGAAGATAGATAAAAATATTTTATACTCTACTGAAAGAGAATGGAGGTAGGAAAGAGAGAAACATGAACTTTTCAGTACAGAGAGAGAGGAAAGGAATTGAAGAGGGCTATTGTGGATTCAAAGAACACATTTATTTATAGAAAATTGAGAATATGTTATCAGGAGGAAGCAAAAATAAAATGCTAATAAGTGCATTAATTAATCTCTTAGCTAACCATAATATTAACATGACTCCTGAAGTCAGTCTTGTCAGTCTTTGAAAATACCAGGTCATAGATTTCATTGTTTTTTCTTTTTCCTTCTGGTTGTGCTTGTTGCCATTTATTTCCTTGATGTATCTCTAATAAAATTCTATGCTGGCCGAAAGTTTGCCTTAAATACTGTCTCTGATCATTCTTGTCTAGTGTAGCAGGGAAATATCCTTCCAGATATACAGAAGGGCATGAAGTCAAATAGTAATCTTGTCACCTTATTCTATTTGTTGAGTCCCCATTGAGAATTCAAGTCAGGAACCCTGTGTCTGAATGAACTGAATATGCTTAATGTTCCACTTGAATCAGTGTAAAGAGCCCATACTCCAAATAGTCTAATGATTCTAGGTTAATATATTGAATAGCTAAGAAGCAGAAGAATATATGTAGAATAAAACTGCCTTACTTATTTTCTTTCTACTTTTTTTTCTCCTTTTACCAGGATAATGTTTTTCAGTTGCCAATACTCTCCAGAGAATCTAGATTGGAAAATACAAAAATCTAATGCTATTAAGAGTTCTGGCTGGAGAAGGGGAGCAGATATGTGATATTATATTTATTTAGAAAACTGGTCTACCACTTTGGTTCAGGTCATCAAAGGTTCAAATAATGTCAGGACAAGAAACCATAATAAGAGTGAAATAATTATTTTCAAGAGTAACATTGTGTGAAGAATGACTTGGGGGAAAATACCCAATTTTTGTAACCTTCAGCTTTGAAACATAATGACATGAAGGAGGAATAGAGAATCTGCAGTGGATTTTTAGTTGTAAAGTTCAAAGTATCAAACTGCTCAAAAAACAGACAGTAACAAACTCATATAATTGGGAGTGAAAGTTCAGACTACCTCACTGGGAAGTTTAGAATACAATATCCCTCCAGAGAGCTAACCTAAATGAGTAATTTGTCTGCTTGCTGTTTTAACAGACGTTATCACAGGTAACTCTTCTCATGGGAGTTGGCTACATTATCCTGACATTGACCTCCATTGGTTTCCTTATGGACCAAAGGTAGGCAATTGAGCTTTTATTCCTGTATCCGTTTGTAGACAGTAAAAGCATTTCATCTGCCAAAACAGTCTCTTCTGGTGCTGAAATCACACAAAGGACAAATGTCAAAATGATATTTTGTGATTTAAACAGAGAAACATTTTACATACCTGTTCTGAAATGATAGTGCAAGTGAAGATAATGCATCAAGATTTTGATTTTTTTTACCTAAGCGTCAATAGAGTGGGGAAACGATTGAGGTCTTTTTCCATACAATAGCAAAACTAATGTCTTAGTATTGATCTTTTAAGTCTGCTTTGCCTCTTAATCACAGTTCCAGGATTTTTTTTTTCCTTTTTAACTAACAAGTTCCCTGGGCTGAAAAAGTTTGAAAACCCTTGATATAGAATACAGATAGGCAACATGGTATCCTCCAGATGTTTTGGTCAACAGCTCATCTAAACCCTAAGCAGCATGATCAATGATCAGGAGTTAAGAGATTTATAAGATTTATACCCCCGGACTGACAAAAGTTCACATAGGACCCAAAAGTTTCAGGATTAACTTAAAAGAGTCTGACACTTTTAGAGCCATGTTTAAGTTGCCTTGGGGTTTGTTCAGCTTGCTTGCAGGATCCACTTGTTTTGTAGTGTGCTTGCTGAAGTTCTTACTGCATGGTGTGAGGAAGGAGTTTTATTTTTCAGTCAGCTTGTCACAATGCTTGATGCTGATTTAGGACTGAGAGGGAATGACTTGCCCAAGGTCACCCAGGTGGCTTCCCTGCCCAAGGGAGGTCTAAAACCTGGGTTCTCTGCTCCTAGTCCAGCACCTTAATTACTTCACCATACTGGTTCTCTATATGTACATGTTTAAGAAATTATGATATTTTCAGAAGAAAATGTATTGAAGCATAAAATGAATACCATTACAGAACGTACCAAACATTAGAATATGGATTCAAAGCAATAGGTATATGAAGTTCAAAAACTCACATTAAAAATAATGTTGGGAGCCTGTTAGAAGAAAAAGGTAATTGAAAGATGCTTAAAAATAATAATAAAGAAGCCCAGGACCTCTGTAAAATGAGGGTCCAGAGAGCACTACCAAGAAACAAGAAGGGCAAACACTAATTTCCGCTGGAATTCCATAATTCATAAAATTATTTGCAGATATAATACTTCGAAAGACTGATAGAATACCTCTGCCACAGATAACACAGATTATTCTGTCAATTTCCAGAAATAATAAGACTATTATATAATTTGTATTCTTAATATTTTTTTATTTTATACAATAATATACAGTGCATATATTTTTCCAGTATAAAATTCATTCCTTTCTCTTTTTAGGTATACCTCTCAATAATATCTACACATTCATAAGTACCATTTAAAGTTTGCTTGCTGTGTCTTATGTAATACTAGCTGAACAAGTCCAAGAAATGACGTTTTGCTGGTCTTTGTGTACTCTACTAGCAAAAGCCATAAATGCAAGAAATAGCTAGCATAATGACATTGTTCAGAGTCACTGAAGTGTTTGTGCAACAGTTTGTACAACTTTCTGCACCAACAGAAACAAAGAATTAGATCTGATACATCTGTTAGAATAGAAATAAAGTTTCTACCAACATGGGATGCTTTGTGCTAGCAGAATGATACCATTGAGTACTTTTCATTTCTTAGAAACACAGTAGCTGATTCCATTTTTGTTACCTAAAGGACAGAAATGTGTACAGGTAGTCCTCAACTTAGACTAAAATAGGGACTGGAAAATTCATCATTAAGCGGTGCAGTTAAGTGAGGCATCACGTGACCGTACCCAATTTCATTTTTTGTGATGGTCATTAAATGAATCACATGGGCATTAAGCGAACCATGTGGTCATTAAGTGAATTATGCAGTTCTCCATTGATTTTGCTTGTTGGAAGCTGGAAGGAAAGGTCTCAAATGGCAATCACATGACCCTAGGATGCTGCAACCCTTGTAAATACATTCTAGTTGCCATGCGCCTAAATTTTGATTGTGGGGATACTGTGATAGTCGCAAGTCACTTTTTTCAGCACCATAGTAACTTTGAGCAGTCGCTGAACGGATGATCTTAAGTTGAGGACTACCTCGAATATATGTTTTTTGAATAATATGCTAGGAGCTTCTCTCAGATACGTATATAGGTCCAAGACAGAAGCTAACTTTGGTTTAATATGTGATTTCTCCCAATGCAGTTAAACATCTCCCATTTCTGTCTCATGAAATAGTTACAATTCTGCACCAACTTTTAGAAAGGTTGTATAGGGCCACATATGGCTTTGTGCATCTCTGGTTTTTAGGTCTATAAAATGAGCCTTGTAACCAATTAAAGAGTCAATTAATTTTGATCATTTTAAAACTGCAATTATTTTTAGACCTGAAGCTGCTTTCTTGGAATCTGCACGTTGCTCTGTTTTCCTTGCTCTGTACAAGCTTGGTTATTTGGAAGTGCATACTGTGCTTTTGTCAATCACATATGAGGTAAGAAAAGTTGCTTTATTATGGAATTACACATACTGATGTCCACACAACACATCTATTTCACAGCTGTTTTGGTATGATCCACGTGTGTTTGTACGTGGATTATTTATTTTGCAAGCTTAGCAGAGAATAGTTATCATTCTGAAACAGACATTATGATTTAAATATAAAGTACATAAATACAATTTATGTTTACCAAATTATTCTCTTTGTAAAATAAATTACTGTAAATGTCATCTATATAATTCATTTATTCATACCTCCAAGTTTTGTAATTATGTTCATGTATCTCAAATTAGCATAATTGTTGATCTAGATATACAGTATTTGAGCTAATCAGTACCTAAAATTGTTGGTTTTCTTATGCAGTATTTTAGATATTTATGCATACATACGTGCATTTGTTTCTATAATTCTGCCTTGCCTCTGTATTTACTATTTGTTTATTGCTTTCCATCTTGCCTTTGTTCCAAAGAACTCAGGATACACTGAGGATGTGTGGAAAGACAGTACTATTTGTAGGACTTTGTTTAAAACAGGAACATATGAAACTATGGTTGCAGGCAGCATGTGGCCTGAGAGAATCCATTGTAGAGTCACAGTATATCCCCTTCTCCCATGTCCCTTTCATAAGCTTCTTTCTGCCAATACCTTTCTGCCAATATGCATTTTACCTACCTACTATTCCCATGGCTGCACTTGTCTCTGTTGCTTCATGTCTTCTCCAGCCCTCTTTGTCTGCTTTCATCCCCACTTGTTACCTCAAAACTTTCCTCCTCTGATCCCCCAATTCCTTGCCCCTTGCTTCCTCTCCACAAGTTATTCCCCAGCCCCTGCTGATAATTCCTATTGTTCTCTCTTTCCTGGTAGAACATAAAGCTGAGCCAATTAGTCCGTCAAGTCTCAAAATCTGCTCAGAGAGGAGTCCAAATTAAAGCATCTACTATAAATGGCTGTCTAACTTACATTTCAGCACATATAGGGAAGGGTCTACTTTTAATAATTGGATCTGCTTTCAAACCTTGTTTGTATTGTTAGGAAGGGTTTTTTTAAAAAAAATTAATTAGAATTTATCTTTTTGTAACATAAATCCATTATTCTGTGTCCTGTGCTCAAAATGATAGAGAACAAGTCTTTATGTGACTTTCTTTCAGGTATCTTGAATAGCTACCTGAAAAGATCCCCACTAAGTCTTCTTTCCTCAAGGCTAAAAATAGCTCCTTCAGTCTCTTTTCATAGGACTTAGTTTCTAGATCCTGATTCTTTATTGACCTTCTTAGAATCTGTTCCAGTTTCTCAGAATCCTTCTTAAAAATATGGTGTCTAGAACTGGACATAGTACTTGAAATGGATTTTGGCCAAGTAGATGCTGTTCCTGCTCCCTTGTCCCCAGTTTAAAGTCTATATTTGTTATATTGGGGTGGGGTGGGGGAATAAAATAGCTGCAACTTTTTTTTTTATTAGTGGAAGAAGCTAGGACACTGAAATAGAGTCAGCATTATAGCACCCTCTACTGATGAAGCTATAATTATAATTAACAAAATAATAGAGTAAATTTTTTTTGGGAAAAAAGTAAAAAATAAAAGTAGTTTCATCAACTTTTGGAGTGCAACACATGCTGCACTGCATAAATCCCAGTGCAGCCCTCAAGCTTCACACTCCTGAATTTAGAAAAGAAGTTCCCTGCTCATCGTCCATACCCTTGCTGTATGTATGGGAGAGGGGTTGAAGGCAATTATAGGAAGATGAAGAAAGAAAGCGATGGAAAAAAGCTGCCTTAAAGGTTCAAGATAAAAAGCTTTGGCAGCATATATAGATGGAAACCAAAGATAGATATCCTGCAAGCCACATGTATAGCTCCTTTTTATGGCTTCCAGATCCCCTCCCAAGAAATACTGGTTTGCACAAATTGTTAAGGGTTATTTGGAGAACTTCCCTCCAAAGATCAAAACTTTTGAGAATCTTCAAGTGACTACCAGATGCCTCAGTGGCCCTTGGAAGCCTTTCCCTCAACATAGTAAGGGAAAGGCTTCCAAGCCTTTCTGTCCTGACCATGATTGCCTACTCTTGTTTAAATAAACACAAGCTGAACTTGTACTATTGATATCATGTTTGCTAACAAATAACTCTTGACCCACATACTAGTACGATAGACCTTTTCAATAAGATGAGAGCCCAAATGGTAATAACACCCATTTGGAAATATTGCTTTCTACCTCATTGTGACAGAGTCATTACCAATTCTACTTTTAGTTGTGTGAGCTTCATTACCATCCTCTACAGATGATGATGTATAGTTCCAAATGCTCTGGCCAATTGACCGTAAAATTCCTCTGCATTTCTGGTGAGGCAGCCAAGTTAGAGCTTTTAAAGTCTCCATGCTGAAGCTGAACACCCACTGTTTGGAAGCTGATCATTATTTTTCTTCTGTCTCCTGATCTGAACAAAATAAAGACTTCTGGAATTAATTAGAAATGTCTACCCTTGATGAGATTTGCACGTGAGTTTGCAATTGTGAGGCTTTGATAATGTCAGCCAACAGCTGCAGCTTCAGGTGGTAAAATCAAGAGGCAAATTTTCCCTGGGCTTAATTACAATCAGAAAGTATATATGATTTGAGAGAGACCAAAACAAGTCAGGTTGGAAACTGTCAAGTATTATCACTGAAGATGAGACTTAAACATCTGTTTCTTCATAGAAAAGTAAATAAAACATTTATTGTTGGGACCTCTTGGTTGTGAGAGTCTATCCAGCAGTTGTATATAACTGGAAATTATGAAGTTTTCTGTAGTACTTGCTACAAAAGAAACATCTGGCAGTATTTATGTCATTCCCATTTGACAACTCAAGGCAATAATTTGTGTACAATGTGGAATGCAATCTTTCCTAGATAGTGTTAACAATATGATATTAACAATATGACTGAGCATTTTTAAAAAATGGCTGTTTTATATTTAAATAACTAAGGCTTCAACCACTTTATTACAAATTGTCATCTAGAGGGTTTACTTCCTGTTCTTTGACAATTGTCCTGAAAAAGTAAGTATACTTATATTTGTAGTCTAAAACTCATATTTTACAAATATATTTCATCTAAAAATATAAGCTTAACTATGTCTTAAAACCAGGATCCACTGCTTTTCAAGACATTGTTAATAAGTAGTAAAAAAAAATCTGGAAAGAGAAGCAGACATCCAGATTCACAACCACATCTGTATATGCAGAAGTTTTGCAGTTTTGTCTTAATGGCTTCAGAATGACATGAAACTTGCTTGTATGTTTATATTCTAGTATTATTATTATTTGCATTCCATGAATTATTTCAAAAGCAAACTCTTTAAATATGTAGCAAATAATGCTAATTTAAATCTTCAAATCAAACAGCAGCATCAAAAACTGCAAGCAGTATGGTCTCTGAAGGGATTGAAATGTGGGTGGAATTAGGTGGAACCCTGAATTGACTTACTTCTCATGTTGTGATAAATGAGAGAAAAATATTCCAGCAGTGTCACTGTAGAAGCTTTCAACTGGAGCAAAATAGTTTAAGAAATGTTGCAATAACTATTGTACTGTCATGACAACAGTATAATAGAAGCCTGCACTTGGGCTGTGCAAATCATTCAACAAGCAAAGTGCCCCACTGGATCCACTCCTCAAAGCCTCACATATTTGCTTTGCTAACTATTGCAGCTGGAGTGCCTTCTGTGAATGTACACAGGTACCCAGGAAACCTTGGGCAGGCTCTGAAGCAGCAGTACAAATCCTTTGAGCTGTTGTGGCTCGTTTGCAGCTTTGAGGAGTGGATGCACAAGGGTATGCAAAGCATTTCATTGTATGAGTTGCATAGACCAGTAAATTCAACCCAATTCAGTAATCCAAGAAATAAAAATGATAGTTGGATCAGTTTCATTGGCTGCCTGTTTGGAAACTGAAGCTTTGCACCTCTCATTGACCATCATAGGAAATCTATTAAATATTTTTAACGATTCAGCAGAATTGGGTAAAAAAAAACACTGAGCATATAGTGGTTGCATGGTATATATTAAAGGTAACACGTAATTTAGCTCAGATAACACAAAATAGACATTAAGAGCTGACTGTTCCATGGTGCTTGCAGTATAATACATATGCCACTGTGTGTGTGTGTACAATTGTAATACATTACAGTAATTAATGCCTAATATTTTGTAGAAAAGTTTAATGGTACTGCACATGATAAATAGCATTGTACAGGGGAAAGCAGCTGAGTTGATTAATTGCATCAAGTTTATGTCATAATAAATGTTTTAAGACTTAATTGTGCCAGAAAACACTTATATTATGACTGTCGCTTTGCAGGTTTCGACCAAACATTAGGCAGAATGCCATCTCAGACAGCAGATATTGAGAGTTAGGTAAACATCATTAAAGAAGAGAGAGTTGTGTGTTCTATGTGCCCTATATTTTCTAACCCTTTACTTGACTTTACTTGAAAACTCTGCTGCAGTGGCAGTGTTAAAGATTCAGCTGCTAATTTAATCAGATTTTGGATATTGAAAGAGGAAACATCTCATTCCTTGCTTCATGCAGAAAAATATATTAGGTTTCTTGGGTAATTCCATTATCTGGTTTATTCTTGATTTATATTTACCATAAGTTATGTATATCAGAAAGGTCAGGTAGAAAGTTTGCCAAATATTTCTACAAGAACTCGCCTCATAGTATTCCATCATTTTGATTTGCACTTATAATCTAGAAAAGATGGAATGTAGGACCATTTCCCATGTTTGCTTTTGATGTGGCAAAGTTTTGAAGAAATTATGCAATCACATAGTGACTATTATGGGTACTCCTCCAAGAAAGATGAAAGATGGAGCCTACAGTGTCAGTCATCTTGTTGGTTGTCAAGCTGTATACAGTATAACCTGGAACTACGTGAGGTTGCTTGGAAAATTACCATCACAACTGTAAAATTAATGAGGCAAAATCCTGTGATTACTTTGCCACATCAAATGTGAGCTGGGTTGGAGGAAGTGAATCTTGATCAGACCTCATTAACTCATTAGGATGCAGTATTTATAGTTCTGAAGTATAAAAAATTTCAGGAGCAAAATAGTTTTTGAAACTTCAGAATACAGATATGAATGTGTCATTTATAACATGATTTTATATTTTTCCCATTTTCCCATTTTTTCCCATTAGAAAATCTAGTGCTGGATTAGATGAGTTGGATTCAAACTCTGCTAATCCTGCTAGTTGTGGTATCATGGGATGTAAAACCCAACACAATAGGACAGCACTCAGCTAGAAAGAGTTTGGTTCTCATTTTTCCTCCCTGACTACTAATTATTAATTGCACTGACTTTCTTTTTCTTCTGAATTGTCTGTTTTGGTGGTATAACTTGTAATAACATTCATGCAACATTCTAGTAGCTTTTGATGCTTTATTCAGAGTTTTCGGTTGATTCCATGATTACTGAACTTCAGAGAGCGGGGGCGGGATATATTGTTCTGTGAAATTCTTCATAAATAATGTAATTATTGTAATTTTCTAGAGTTAAATATAAATACTGTATGTATTTACCTTGCAATAAGTTTTTACTTATTTGGCATTGTTGTACACTGCTTTATGGTTTTATTTTAAGTCATTTCAAGGTCTCACTGTATGTTGGAGCGATTCAAAAGTATGTTAAACAGAAAAACAACATGAAGTACTAAAAAACAGCAGTGTAACAGTTTCTCTCAAATGAATCACAGATTGCAAAATCATTTTGCAATTGAACTTTCCATCCATGTTTTCTGCAAACCAAGCACTTGAAATAGATAAGTGATGCCTGCTATTCCTCATGTTATTTCTCCACATGGGAGATTCATCATTTCTGAGGTTTGTGAGAGTTTCATATATTATTAATAGCTTCCATCATGTGCTATTACTGCCATCAAGTGTAATTATATCATTATGGACGTGTAACTGCTCACATGCTGTAATTGTCCAGGTATGACAGCTCTCTTATGATTTAATTCTTGGTAAGGTATTTCAGTGACGCAGTGCTTAAAACACAAATAGTTATACAAACCAGACCATTAGTTATCTTCAGCTGGAATATGTATGACTTAACTAGTAGAGGAGAAATAGAAATTAGCAATAAGAAACAAGAAAATGTGCTTACATTGTAACACTGTTTTTATAGCCTGTAGTAATCCTATACTCTGGCTACTTCAAATAACCCTCCAGAAAAAAATAAACAGCCAACAATATTTGTAATTTTCAATCACTGAATATAGTGATGAATACACCTTCAATTATCTGGTGTTTAATGGTTCTAAAATTAGATCAGAATCCAATTAGCTAGAATGTGAATAAATGCACATTGTTTATTAATTTAAAAATAAAATATAAGCTTAAGATTTGTTCCATAACATGGAGCAAGGCCCTCTTTCAAATTCTTATTTGACAGGGAGGATTATAGAAGGAGGAAGTTGTTCTTTAGGTCAGGAATTCATAACCTATGTCCTAGGGAAGAGGTGGACAATTTTTCTAGTCAAAGGATTGTAACACACTTTCATGATCAGCCAGCAGATCACAGCAGGTGGGCTCAACATTATTTAGACCATTAGACCAATGGCAGGCAATATGCTTTGGCAATGATTTAAAGATAGTGTGGTAACATGGGTGTCAAGGGAAGAGGGGCATATAAAGGAATCACCCTGATCTGGATAACACTGAATACCACCTAGGACCTCAACAAGCGCATGAACTCATGATCTGCCACAACTGCCTTACGGATCTGGATGGTTTCTCAAAGGCACTTGGGGAATTCCTCAGCACTCTAGCAGGCAACTCTGGTGAACCACTGGCAATGGGAGACAAGCTGAGCGCTGAATGAAATTGCTACTAAGTGGCCTCATTCTGTTGGCTGATCCTGGTTTCGACCTTGGTTTACTGAAGCAACATAAATGAAGCCTAGCAGTCTTGCAGAGAATGATGAAAAATTATTGTCCTAAGTCATGGGTACGTGTCACAGGTCTACACCATGGCAACAAGGGAGGTGAAATGTCTCTCCTTCTTCTGCCTTATTGTATCTGCAGGCCATTATCCAGCAGCTTTGTTAGGGTAACTAATTCCCTGTCAGAAAAAAGTCAACAAGATCTTCAGCCTGGCTGCTGTGACCCATGGGTACAGCATTTTGCCAGTAAAATCTCAGATTTCCCAGAATCCTCATGGACAGAATCTTGGGTGGTAACTGGGGCATTATCTTGTCATATTACTGGAACTTCTGGCCTTTAAACTCAGAGGAGGTGGATAGAGTGCTCTCAAGGTAATTTTCTGCCACTTGTGAGCTTGCCATCCTGGCTCATATGTGGGGCCAGGGTCGGTGTGACCACTTGGATATGGGAGATACCCACACCATTCTGCATTCTGCAGAGGGGTTTCCCAGCAGCTGTGAAAGAGGTGGTGGTGCACCTCATCCTGAAGAGATCCTCCTTGGACTCCAACCTTTTCTTTTCTGGAAAAGCTGTTGAGACATCAGTGGTGATGGATTACCTATGAAGCACCCTAGATTAAGTGGATTATCTGAATTCAGAATCAGATTTCAGGCTCAGTTATGGGATGGGGACAGCACTGGTCTCTCTCCTTGACTGTCAAGACTTGGATGAGGAGAGTATGTCTCTTCTGGTCCTTTTAGATCTCTCAGCTGCCTTTGATACAATTGACCATGATGAAAAAATTATTGGGTGGTAACTGGGACATTATCTTGTCATATTACCTGGAACTCCTGGCCTGTAAACTCAGGATTGCCTTAAGGGATTGGACACTTTGTTTTGCAGCTGTTCCACTCCTTCCTAAATGGCTAGGTTCAGTTAGTGATAGTGGGGGAGGAGACATTGACATAATAGTCCTTGCTTTGTGGGGTTTCACAAAGGACAGTCCTCTCTCCCCTGCGCTTCTGTATGAAGTCAACTGACAGCTTGGGAAACTATCACCAGGATGGATGATATTCAACTTTAAATGCCACCCCAGGCTATAGGAGAGATGTTGTGAATGTCCATTCCCAGTGCTCAGAAGCTGTCAGGGTCTGGAAAGGACAGAACAAGCTGAAGCTGAACCCAGACAATATAGAAATACTATGGTGTTTGTCCACCAAAGCTCTCTGATGGCTTGAGTCTTATCTCTGGCATTATCCATGAAGAAGCAGGTTCATAACTTTCAGATTTGCAGCTTCCACTGGTGCAGCTGATGAAAGCTGTGTCTAGAGGAGACTTCACTAAGCTTCACTGGGTGTACCAGCTGCAACCTTACCTGGTGCCAGAGTAATTAACTACAATGACTCATGCCCTTATTACCACCTGGTAAAACTACTGGAACACACATTCCATGGGGTTGCTTGTAAAGACTACTTACAGGCTGCAGTTTGTCAGAATACAGCAGCCCGGGCATATGCTCAACAGCACCTTTGTTAGGAACATATTGTATCTATACTGCAGACCCTGCACTGCCTATTGGTTAGCTTCCAGATGCAATTTAAATTGTTGGCTTTGACCTATAAAGCCTTTTATAGCTTGGCACCTTAGTATTTACAGGACCACTTGCTCCCACCAGAATTAGCTTGACCTATTAGGTCTTCTAGGGAGAAACTACTGTAATTCTTCACTTTCAGGAAGTAAAGGGAACTGAAGCTAGGAGGCACTGCTTCTCCCTTTGGTACAGTTTCCCTGTGGAAATCAGGCTGGCCCCCTTCCTGATTATGTTCAGAAAGAAGCTGAAAAGAAAACTGTTCCAGAGGCATTCTAATCAGATTGGACTTTTAATTTGAGTTGATTTATCTTTGAATTGTTATTTTATGGTTATGTAGTTTTTATGCCTACCGTGGATGTTATAAATTGTTTTTATATTGTGTTAACTGCTGATAGTCATTTGATGGTGACACAGTACAAATAAATAAATGATGGGGGTCCTCCTGTACTCAGAACTCTGCTCAACAAGCAGGTGGCAGCTGTGACCAGAAAGCTTTCACACAGTTGCAGCCATTCCTTTATTACAAAGCCTGCTCACAGTCACTCATGTCCTAGTTACCTCCCGCCTGGATTACTGTAATGTGCTATAAGTGGGGCTGCCCTTGAAAAGCATTTGGAAGCTACAGCTATTGCAAACTGCAGTGGGCCAGGCAGAGATGGATATTTCCCATTATAATCTGGTCATCCCACAGCTTTGGGAGTTGCATTGGCTGTCAGTGAGCTTCTGGGTACAATTCAAGTACATAGCTGGTTGTCAGCTGTAAGGACCTACATGACTCCAGACTTGTTTATCTATGAGGTCATCTTACATATTCATATGCCCATCTGATCAGATCAAACAGGGTCAACTCCTTCCAGGAGAATGCAATCTGGGAGGACCTAGAAAACAGGCATTTTTTATTGCTACCCCATCCTTTGGAATTCCCTCCCTCTGTAGATACAATATGGTCTAGCCCTTTGTTCCTCCTCCTGTTCAGGAGAGCAGTTAAGCTTTTCCACCTAGAGGAAGGAGGAAGGCATGCTTTGAATGTTGGATGCTTTTCTTAACCTTTATGATGGTGATGAGATGATGATGATGATGATTTTTATATGGGTTTATTTATTCTTATGGTGATCTTTTTATTCTCTTTCTGACTGTTAGCCTTTCAGAGCCTTTGGGAGTGTACAGCATACAAATACAGTAATAAAATGTTTGGTTTTTTTAATGAAATGTGCTTGCAATATCACAGGGCAAACTCCGCCCCTTGTTTTCATGTGTCACAATGTTCATGCACACACATAAAGGGTGGAGTTTGTCTTGTGAAATCATGACACACATTTTGTCATTCTCATAACAACAAATACAATGGGTGATAGCATTTCACACACACACACACACACACACACACAGCCATGGTCTTGCACCAACAAATACAATGGGGCATTTCACACATGTATGAACCATAGCCTTGTACTTCCATTTCCAGCCTTATTATCACATTGTTTTGCTGAGAATTGTGCTACAGCAATTCACTGAATGGTAGTGGTGCAATCTTGGGATGTTTGTGGGTCACAAATGGGTTGCAGGTTGCTCAGCCTTGCACTAGTGCCATATAACCTCCTTAAGTTTCTTGATCACACCACACTAAAAAGCATGGAGCTTGAAAAATAGTTCTGCACTTCACACTTTTCTTGAAGTGAGGTGGTCACTTGAGGCGTATTGGTCCTGCCTTGATGCTTCTAAGCAAAGTGTCAAAGTGGAACCTCAAGGTGGAACAAAGGCAGGCATGTTGTTTCTGTGATGGAAGGTGATCCCTTGAAGCAGAAAATGCTTCTTTGCACAAGTGAAAAAACCCACTAATAAATGAAAAAAAATAGAGCACATTTGGTTTTCTGATATCTGTAAACTAGGTCACAGTGTTTTATTCAACAGAATTGGATTTTAAAAATCTGGCTTAGCCATCTATGTGAACTCAGTCACACATTTTATAAACTTTGTAACATTAAGGATGACTTCAATAGTTTTGGTTGATTTCCAGCCTAAAGATGTAGAAAGACATTCTTGTTCTCTTGGCTTGGAGATTAGAAAAAAATCAACTATCCACATTGTTGGACGGTGTTACTAGAAATGTACACCAAATAGAGTGGCCACCAATGGCATGTTGACAGTTTTGCAGTTTTATTAGGAAGAAAAGCAATACAAAGACCATCTGGCTATCTATTCTCAGAACTGGAATACTAGATTAAAGGAGCTACTGGTCTAATTCAGCGAAGTTGTTCTTGCTATTCTGAAAGATATGCCTTTCAGTAGAGTATTTAGATGATCAGATGCAAGAGTTGATACTATTCATAACGTGCTAGCAATTATTTCCAGATTATTTTCAACAAACATTGATTTAAACCTAGAACTCTCATAATGGCAAAAAATGGGAAGACATCAGTGCAAAAGCAGAGAGTGAGAACTACTTCTATGAAACAGAACTTGCAATATAACCAAACATGCAGTGAGCAGCAAGACCTAAAACAGTCAATCAGAACTTTTGAGAATTAAGGTTTATTAGTAAGGTGGTAGACTTGCCTGAACTCTTCACTTGGCTATACTTGCAGGATGGACTAGCTTCAGGAACCAAGTATGAGTCTGCCGTAGAAAGTTGAGCATTATGTCTGAGTTAAGTTCCTGGATTATTGTTCCTATAGCAAGTCATAATCCAGAAGGCAGCTATAACTGTTAGTAAAGGGTTAAGGTTTTGTGGTTGCTAAGATTCTAGTTAGAGTACTTGTTCACACTTTTTAGAGAATGTGATACTATATGAACCAACAGATTTGACTGTAACCCACAAGCCAGAGTCTTCAATAATTCTGTCATACAATTTTGTGAAATTTTGGCCACTACCCTATTGATTAATTGCTCACCAATAGAAATTCAGTAAAACAATAATGTGTTTCCCAGAGTTGTGTGAACCTTTTGGAGGGGTGCTTTGCAAAGTAAACATCCTTAGGGAGCTGAAGTGCTGTGTTCTCTTGACTTGACAGACCCACTTTGACAGCTTCCCCAAGTCACCTCAGTACAAAGAGCAGTCAGGAGTTTAATGTTTGAAAGGTAGCTTTTTTAAAAAAAAAACTTGAAATAAGTAACATAGTTCATAGTTTCTTTCTTTAAATACCTGATTTTTTGGGGTGACATTCAACAAAGTGGTATTTATGTGAATTACACTCTTCCTGTCAGTAGCCTTCATTAAGAGGCAAATAGCTGTTCACTGCTCCTGTCCCCACCACCCTTACTCACCCTCTCAGTCCCATTCTTGTCTCAAAAATCTATATGAACTAACTTGTTGCCTTCCATCCTCTTTGCCTTTTTCACACCAAGCCCAGCAGTCCAAATCAGCCCAGTTTATTTATTTATTTATTAGATTGTTATCACCGCCCATCTACCCCCCTACAGGAGGGACTCTGGGTGGTTTACAATAAAAACAAGTTAAAATTCAAGATGATTATGAATACAAAATACAATAAAAATGAAAATATAATAAAATCTAGATGACTAAAAGTTCTCTATCAGGCCATGAGTATAAGGGCCATTCCAGGATTGTCCTAGGGTGCCAGCCATCCCCAGGTGTGGCCATTCCTCTTCCCGCTCCAGGCTTGCTGGCAAAACCAGGTTTTTAATTTTTTTACGGAAGTCCAGGAGCGAGGGGGCCTGTCTCACCTCCAGGGGAAGGATGTTCCAGAGAGCGGGAGGTATTGTAGAGAAGGCCTGCTTCTGAGACCCTGCAGGATGGAATTGCTTTACAGACGGGGTCCATAACATGCCCTCTCTGCATGACAGGGTGGGTCAGTTACCATTAATCCTAAAATTCTACTGTTTCCCACCATCCTGCCCCCTCAGGCACATCTCTGCTGAATTGCCCCACCAAACATACTCAAAGAAAATTAAAGAGAATTATATCTTTTAACATCAACATGGGTGTGTATGAATGGAAGACATTTTGGCCAGGACTGCAAAAGCTGAATTTCTATAGAAGTTTTGTGCATACATATGAATGTTCAGCTAACATGAGGACACCCTCCAAATGGCTGCAGACATGCAAGTCATACCTTCAACTAACAGAATCAGAATGATGTTTTGGTCAGTTTCTGAAGTAGCCCCACCTGGACAATGTGCACAACTTCTATGTTTTCTTTCTAGCTAGAACTGTATTCGTCAGAGTAGTAGAAATGCTAAAAATGTACTAATAACTTTCTGTTGGGCTGCATCAGTTCCATTTTCGAATCCATGATGAGTACTGTATTCTGGAAATGTACTTAGTCAATATAGCAGTAACTTTTATATGTTGTAAGCAAATATATGAGAGCCAGTTTGGTGTAGTGGTTAAGGCACCAGGCTAGAAACCAGGAGACTGTGAGTTCTAATCCCATCTAGGCAAAAAGCCAGCTCTCAGCCCTAGGAAGGAGGCAATGGCAAACCACTTCTGAAATCTGGCCAAGAAGACTGCAGGGGCTTGCCCAAGCAGTTGCCAGGAGTCAAAGCTGAATTGAAGGCACACAGAAAAAAAAAGCAAATATATGCAAAATAATAGTGTTTAGTTTCATCTTGGTGAGTTACATTATGTTAAACATTTATTTATGAAGAATCTTATACTGTGGACCAATTAAAATAGAGTGATATCTTTATGGATTACTTATATTTCAAATTCCGTCACTGCCCATCTCCCTCAAAAGAGAGACTCTTTTTAAAAGTTATGTTTGAGGTTTTTGCATTCAATGAATCCTTCTATTTTAAGTAAAGGAAAGATTGCTAAGCTGCTAGTGTGAAGTGTGAATATTGTGGTTGGCCACTGTCTGCAAACCTGTAGAAAGACATAATGCAGAATGCAAATGTGTTGCTACTGTATAAGCTTAAAACTGCAGACGTGAAAGGTAAAATAATATTGAACAATTCATGGTGTAATGAATTCTTGCCTGGCAGCTGGCAATCAAAGTCCATTTAAAAGGTATTGTTGGCCCAAGATGAAAATGATTTGACAGAAATTTGGCCTAATACATATTCTCAGAGCCAGTCTGAGCAAGGATGCTGGCAGTTTTAACATGATTTCTATTCCAGGAGACAACTTTCTGTCCAAGGTAGCATATGAGTGACCAAATATTTTCCAGTGGAATATGGGCACTGAAAAAATTTCCGGAACTAAGCTGAAAGACTGCGGAGCTTGCTAAACGTTTTCCCCCATTTGCATACCAATGTGATGGTGAAATATTTCCAGCTGGAGGACAATGTGGTGAAAGGCAGTAAATTGAAAAAGATCATTTTTCATTGTACTATTTTAGTGGTAATTTAAATTGCAGCATTGTGGTACTACTAATCAACAACTTTTTTTCCTTTTAATTACAGGATTGTGACAAGATGATAAAATGCTTCTACTTTCCAATTAATCTTTTAAAGAAAATAAACAGCAAAGGAGGTAATAGTATCAGACCCCTTTTCTATCAAACAAACAAGCCTCAGACCACACCAGATAGAAATGGAAATTTCTCCTTACAAAATCAGTTAAAGACTTTTGTTTTCCCAGTTTGCTTATCTTCCCCTCAGGCACTTTCAGAAACTGTTTTACAAATGGGGAGTCTGTCCTTTATAGCCAGGTGTTTAAATACAGAGCTGGCAATCCACTTCCATTACCAATAAAAACTAAGGAAACATTTCATTATGATGCACATCTTCCAGGCTAAGTTAAGAATCAGTCTGGTCTCATCCTTTGTTAATTGACAATTGGGGCTCTGTAAACTATAGACTTTTTCTGGATACCGTTGCTTAATTTAGCACACTTGGAAAATGTACTGTAGTTGTGTTATGATTTAGCTTAAATGATGCAACTCTTGGTTCCAGTCACTTGTTAGGAGACTCCAGTTGTATAAGCTTTGTTCTTCAGAAGTTGCATGTTCTATGGCCGTCACAGCACGTCTTTATATAATGGTGCTTGGTAAGATATCCACAAGTGAATGTGCATCAACTTTTGGGGTTTGGGGAGGCAATAAAAATGCACCTGTTTTTGTGGTGGAAAATAAGACTTTAACATCTTGGCTTTGAAGTGGAATGAAGTCTGTGGCATTAACTATCAGATACTACTATTACGATGCACTAATATAGTGGTTCAAGAGAGAGCCACTTTATAAAAAGGTATGCTCTTTTGAGGTCACCATGCAAGTCTGACTCTGTGGAAACAATGCAAATTATGAGGTGTGACAAAAACCAGAAAAGAGTTACCTATAAAGTAGGAAGATATGAGGGAAAAAAAATACTTGCTGTTTAGATGATTAGTCCAGATCAGTGGATTAGGTTTAGGTGACTAGTCTAAATAACGGCAAGTATTTGTTTTCATCTGGGATTTTGACTGGGCCTCTGGGGTGCTGGAAATACGTTTTGAGGCAGCAGTCACACAGAACTATGTAGACATTTCCCAAGCTGAGGAACCCTATGAACATTGCTTGGTTTTCAGTGGAAGAAAATCACTGGTATTAATTTAATGAATGGATGCATGTATGCCAGGAGCCTCTTCATGGCAGGATCATGTGGATCAAATGAATCAAACTGCAAAATACTGCATTTTTTTTAAGGTTTGTAGGAGACAGTGTGGTGAATTGAATACACTAATGTAGAACACATTGATCAGATTCACACATCATAATGTGGTTTAGTTGGCTTTGGCTTAGCAGACTTGCTTTGGGAATTGATTTCAGGTTAATGTTATTTGTGACCCAAGACATTTTGGAAAGTCAGCCTATAGACACTTTCCCAATTTAGCATTTTCAAAATATGTTGGGCTATAATTCCCATAATCCCTTTCCAGCATGATCCAGTTTGTGATGTGAGAAAGAGATATAAATATATATGAACTTCCTCCTTTTCTAAAAAAGGAACACTATTGACTTACAGATTCCATATTTTAACACCCTTATGTCTGCAAAAGTTGACAGTTTCATAATGCCTAATTCATCATGTGTCAAAAAATCCATTACACTGTTTAGGCAGTGCCAGAATGTTTCAAATGAGCCCTGGTAACTCCAGAGCCTTAATTCTGCTCACCTGAACCGGAGATAGTGCTGAGTTAGAGATGGCGGTATCTTTACTGATACCCATACACTCATGTGTCTTCAGCTTTCAAATGTTCTTAATGTGAGGTATATCTTTTTGAGTTGTTAAAGAAAATCTGTTGCTTGAATGAGCACATGATAAAATCTAACCAAGCCCTGTGTGAATGAATGTAAACTTTAAAAAAGAATAAAATCACCTTCTGTACATTTTACACTGTTGGTGTATAAAATTTACCAGGGTGATATTTTGCTTTTAATATAGTTATTAATACTAATAACTTAGAATTGCATCCTGAGGCGGTGATTATGCTGATTGTATTTTGTTGTATGCATTTTGTTAGATCATTTCTCTTTTTAAAAGCATTAAAAGAATCCTGACGAATTTACTCAACTGAATCTAATGTGTCCTGGTCATCACATTACAGTATATTGTGGCTGATGCTTATTATATACTCCCTTCCTCCCTCCTTACCTACAAAGTGTACATCCTCATTTTCTACTTGATTTTATTTACTGCCATCTCTCTCTCTCTCTCTCTTCATATGTTAATAATTGAGATAATTATCCAGAACATTATCTCTGTAGCATTTCTAAATGCATTATGAGAAGCCACCATCTTAACACAGGGCTGTCAATCTGAAATTCTCAGTTGTTATTGATTGTGACTCCCATCATAGCTTACTGTGGCTAATGGATGTTGGAATTCAGTGATATATAAAGGATCATATTTTATCTATGTCTGTTCTTAAAGGTCAAATAAACATCCAACTGAAAGGCAGTACTTGAATGTAGAGTGTTGGACTAATTACATGGAATTGGAAAATGTTCCTTTATTTTACTGACATTATTGAATATTATGAAGAGCTTTTTACTTATCTTTATTGAACATAGGAAATGGCTGTGGAGCTGCATACACACATCTAACCAAACAATTTGGCTTTAATTGCAAAAATAAAATGCTTTCAGTTATTCATTATAACTTTTTGAAAGCTGAATTAATCTGCTAAAACCGAGCTTGCTCTGGAGTGCAAATTTCTTTAGAATGGGCTGCCTTTAAATTATGAATGTGCCTCTTCTTATTTCACTGTTTTATTGAAACAATAAATAAAAATTCTGTAGAAACTGTGAAGGTCTTAGTATTTTCTTATTCAGATTAACTTAATTACAGCCGAAAAGCTACAGGCATTATACTTGAAAAGTAATCCTGACAAATCCATTTTGGTTATCTTTTCTGGAACCTACCTAATTAAAACTTATTTTTGCATGAAGCTTGAAAAGCTATTTTTGACCAATTATTGCAGCCTAATAGTTGTATACTATTTGTAATCCTTTCCCCCTATTTATTTGTATACCACTCCCAGGTTTCTTCACTAGAAACAATTTAATGTATTCTCCAGGCTAACAGTTTTTCCCCCTAATTTGTAATAATCAAACTCTATAATATGGGTTTATGTCCAATTGTTTTATTTTGGTTTCTGTGAGCTGGAATACTGTTACAGTTTTAGAATACATTTCTATCCTTATTTAAGGTCATTTGCATCCTTTCATGCATAGTAATTTTCCATCATTGTATTTTGAGATTAGGTATAGAATTAGAGTAAGAATTAGAATTGTTTCTGGAAAGAATTCTACATTAAACTTTTGGATTTCTTTGACAATAATGATCTATAATTGAAGTCAAAATACAGTGATCTCAAAACACTTCTGAATGCCAGATGCTGTGGAGAAGACATTGTCTGAATATTGCTCTCCCATTCTCCTTGCTAGATTTGAAAAAAAAAACAAAAAAACACCCTCATAGCTCAGTGGCAAAGCTTGTTTTTCCTACAAATCCCAGGTTCAGGCTCCAGTATTTCATATAGTAATGGCTAAAAGCCATCTATCAATGTCAACAATATTGGGCATTTTAGTTTATTTGTTACATTTATATTTCATCTTTCCCCAAGAGCTTAAGATGGCTTAAACAGTGATCACCCTTCATCATGTCCTCATAACAGCTACCGCCTATGGAGCAGACTGAGCTGAGAGAGAGAGAGAGAGAGAGAGATTGGAACAAAGGTACCCAGTAAGCTTCCATGAGTAGGAGTTGACTTGGACCTGGATTTCCCAGGCCTAGTCCACCACTGTAAATTCCTCACCATACTGTAGGGAACCCAGGCTTGCATATGGTCCCACAAACCTATTTTTGCAATTTGGGGAGTGGCAAGGATTATTCTTAGGGGAATAAGAATCCTCCTAAGGTAAAGGTAAAGGTTTCCCTTGACGTAAAGTCCAGTCGTGTCCGACTCTAGGGGGCGGTGCTCATCTCCGTTTCAAAGCCTTGGAGCCGGCGTTGTCCATAGGACACTTCCGGGTCATGTGGCCAGCATGACTCACGGAACGCCGTTACCTTCCCGCCGAAGCGGTACCTATTGATCTACTCACATTTGCATGTTTTCGAACTGCTTGGTGTGCAGAAGCTGGGACGAGCAATGGGAGCTCACCCCGCCGCGCGGTTTCGAACCGCCGACCTTCCGATCGACAGCTCAGCGGTTTAACCCGCAGCGCCACCGCGTCCCTAAGAATCCTCCTACATAGGACCTTAACCCATTGGAATTGAACACTGATGTAATAGGAAGTGTCCACTCTCTCTTAACTAGAAAAATCATTTAAGTTTTTGTCCACTTCTGCTGTGCTTTTTATTTATCTACTGGCTGGTTGACAAGAAGATGCTTCAACATTTGTGGAATTAATTACTGTAGAAGTGAAGATAAAGTTTAATTAGAATAGTGACCCATCACAGTGACCCATCATGTACTGCACACTTGCACAGCTGGATAGGTTATGGCTCATTAGATATTTAACTAGCACTAGAGTTTTGCAATATGGAAACTGATCGTCAAGTTTAATCATGGTTACATTAGTAAAAAGAGTATTGCAAATTGTTAATTACTTTCGCTATATTCAGGAATGCCATGCTACAAGATTAGATACCAGTAATTGTTGTGGTTTCCCTGTTTACTTGAAGAAGATAAAATGTTATTTAGGTATGAACTTTTTAAAATATTATGGCTTACTAACCCAAGGAAAAGACTTCCTCTATTAAAGCTAAAATTCTGCTGCCTCAGCTCTTAGGAGGTTTTGAGAATATAAAGAACCTTGCCTGGAAGGGAGGTTGGGAAAGGGAATAACAATCATTTTACGAGACTTGGGGGATTAATAAATCTTCCCCTATTCCTTGGAATCCTTTGAACTAGTCTTAGAAGCATTGGAGACAAATTTCTTCTGGAGCTTGCTTTCTGTTCTGGGTTGCAGCATTGGCCCTGAAAATTCATTTGCTCAGAGGCATTTTTCTCTGTAATCAAAAATATTTTTCTATATGTGCTTTTGGGCATTTTGGAGGATTTCTGAGTAATTCCTTTTTAAGGCTGGTTTGTAGTCTTATAAATTCATGTCTTATATGAATTCTTCTTTCAAACTGCAGGTCATTATGTATCTGATACTTCACACATACTGCTGAAGGCTCTCCTCATTCAGATGGTGTTAGCCTGATTAGAATGGCTCAGACCCTCTCAGCTGAGCATTACAAATTATGGCATGTACACCATGATGCACACAATGCTGACTTGAGAGCCTGATAAGAATGGAGTGGCTGTCTTCAGCAGTTGCATGGTACCTTCAAGTTCATATGGCCACAGGCTCATCCTCTGGCCTGCATGCTGACAGTTAAGATGGCTTGATAGCCCGACTTTACACTCAGTTAATATACAGTATGTGCTGCTTTCCGAGTCTGCAAATATGATATCCTGTCAGGCTGCAGCCCTGTGAGAGTGTTATTCTCCCGACAGAGCAACTTTATAAAAGGCTGTAACAGGGCAGCACAAGTTAGTCCAGCCCCTGACATCACATGCTGGAAGGGATAAGGCTTAGAAATGGCATGGGAAGCCACCCATCCAAGACTCCCTGCTGCAGGAGATAGCCTTTAAGGAAAAGATCATCTACAACCAAAGAGCCATTTCTCTTCTGTAGGGATGGCTGGGTATGGCCTGCCGTGTGTCTTGGTTTCCTTTGTTTTAAAAATCATTTGAAACAAAGTAGTCCCATTTTGTTACTGTGAGACTGCAAATGTCTTTCTCTTTCATTTTTTAAACTTCTGAGAGTTTAAACTCTAAAGAAGAAAAGATGGTTTTAAAAAAATGCTAGTATCCTTGCTTTTGGCAGGTCACTGACAACTGGAGGTGGGCAGAGCAAGCAAGAACGAATATTTTAACTTGTTCAGAAACCTGACACACAAAAAGACCCTCGGTTTAATGCAAAAACAAAATCTGACAAGAAGATTCCAAAAGCAAGCAAAATAACTGGAATGCTTGTGCATTGATCTTTTTCCTTTTGAGAACATAATGTTAGGAAGTAGATTTAAAAAAAAAGTCTGAAAGTTTGTTCATGCTTATGAAAAATCTAAGAACTAATTCCAAAATGAGCAATGCATAGTCTGTTGCCAGAAACAGTCCTCAAAAATATTATCTGAATCCTTGTATTGCTGGATGGTAAATATAACGTGGAAAGGCAATTTGCTCACACTTCCACTTAAAAGGAAAACAGGTACTTACAGATTACTGCTGGCCAGTCCACTCACACAATATCCCCCACTAAATTCAATGGGACTTACTTCCAGCATGACAGACCTGGGGTTTAGCTTGCATCTTTATGTTAATTTCATACTGATTTTATGTATTTCTATCCTATAAATTCTGGAAAAGAGAGCTGTTGCTAAATTTGAGTGGTTCAGGAGCAAATCCCTTCCTTCCTTAATCCTCTGCTAAATCATTGCTAACTAAGTGTGGGGAAAACTAATCTTCCTGATATTTTTGAACCCTGGTGATTGCCAACTCGGCATTCCTAATAGCATTTGTGAAAGATGGCATATTGCCCATCTCTGGTTTTGCTTGTTGTCCTTTGGATCTGAGAATGTGTTATGTTCTTTTTGGGTATCCAGACATGGAACTGAATGAGGAAGGGAACAGCAGAAAGAGCACTGTGCATTTATTTGGTTCAATTGTATTCGTCCAAGTTACAGCAAAAGGGACTTTCCAAAGTATATTGAAAGTCCATCAGTTAATTTTACACACCATCTAGCCGTCATAAGAAAATCATCTGTTCAACCAGTTCTTCAAATATTCCCCTGCACATTTATTTTCATAATAAGCATTCTAAATTCTCAGAAAAATACATGGGAATGGTGAAAATAAGCCACGCCATATTTCTACCCCCAGCAAAAAATTAAAAATTAATGGCTCTATGTTTATAAATCTAGAAACAATAAGCATTTTTTTGTCTAGGGACAACTCTACTAAGCTTGAGTCATCTAATGGAAATTTCTAGTATTTCAGCTTGGAGCCAAGAAAAAAAAAATCCTTTGTGAATATTGCACATGCCTGTTTTGATCATTCTGGTTCCCATGACTTTAAGTAGTTAACACTAAGAAATAATTTATAACAGCTTAATTTGACTTATAGTAAAAATGCACGCAACACTATAAAACCGTTTTAACTCTCTGGTCAATAATTAACAAGGCCTTTTACCTGTATTTAATTAATGCCCTCCCTTTCTGTTTGGAAGGCTTGCCTGCATTTTTAAAGGATTTTTATATATATATAACCAACATATTAGTTCATCGTCCCAGTATTTTCTGTTAACTCTTCAATATCTCTTCAAAGTCCAAGTAAAAGTAGTTTGCTCAATAACTCATAGGATGGTGACTATAGCCATGAAATAAAGATATTTCAGCTATTTAGAAGAAAGACTTTAACAAAAGTAGACTGAATATTAAGGTACAGAGACATGTCACTGACTCCAAAGGTAAGTACTGTCAAGACTATGAATTTCCCAGTTGTATCATAGGGCTGTTCCTCCGAAAGGCCAAGCAAAGAAAAAACGCTAGACAAATTTGTTGAGAATACCTAGTCTACTTGCAACAGGTACTGCCTGTTGAGATAATATTTGTGGTTATGGTTGTTGTTTTACTATAAGTGAGGTTTTGCACTCTCTTCTTTCATCTTCAGTATGATTCTCTAACTCTTTCTTCCATCCTTCCAGGCATGATAATAGTATTATTAGCATGTTTAGGGTTATTGATGTTTCTCCCCATAATTTCTGTTTGTTCAATAACCAGATGAGGTGGGCTGGTACAGCAGTGTGTTAATACATAGCCACAATTTGTTGTTGTTTATAGTTAAAAATCTTTGTATAATCAATAAATCAAAAATAGTTTTTCTAAGCTCCCTTGCCTTTTCCACTGTCCATCAGACATTAGCAGTGTGATCTGGGATGCCTCTACTTTTTCTTGTGCTATCTAGATATTTTTTAGTTGCATTCTAACTCCTTGTCATGGACACTTCTTTTACAGTTCAACATAACCATGTTTATTATTGTACTGAAATCTGCCCTTCAATTTCAGAAAGTTTTCTTCCTTTTCAAGAGAGGCATCTGTTTCTTTATCTCATTCTTGGGATGTTTCAAAATTCTTTTTAAATTGCTTTTGGTGGTGGCTTGAGTTTAAGTTGTTGTCATCAGGAAGCAAATGTTGCTGCTATAGCTTTCTCCTGTTATCCACGGCTCTCTCCCTGCAGCCCTCTAGAGGATCCTTATTTCCGAATCTGGAAAAGCCCCATGGGAGTAGATTTTCTTGATGTTTTTCATGGCATTTAATAGAAATGTAGAAAGTCAGGGAGGTTACAGATCTCTGGACACAGTGAGAAACAGGACAGTCACTGAAGCCTTTTGGCTTTCTCATAAGTAAGGTAAATAGAAGATCCTTCACCTCAGCTATGAGAATTATACTATTTACCATCATCTAAATAAAAAAAAATATTTTTCAGTATACCACAAGCTAAGTCCTGAAAAGCAGAATTGAGAATTGTTTGCTATAAATATGACAGGGAAGTTTGTAGATTTCTCAACAGATGAAAAGGATGAAAAATCATTTATATTATTGCTGCCAGTTAAAAGTTCATGGGAGGATGGATCCAGACTTCATTATACTGAGAGTAGACCCTATGAATCAAATGTGACTTAAATTTATCATGGAATCTATTCTAAATATGACAAGGCTGAATCCAGCCAATGCTAAATATTCTTTCTTTCTCTTGTGGTTACCATGTTGTTTACCTATTATTAGGAACTCTAGGAAGAAATGTTTGTAATACACAGTCCCAAAATAAAATAAAGAGTGACTGAGCTTTTAAAATATGTAATGCAATTTCCTAGTCTCATTGGAAATATATTGGAAGGAAAAGAGAAGAAAGTATATAGTAAACAACTGTCAAGGTTACTAAATGACAACAGCTAATTCCTTTGTTTTAGTCAGTGGTTGAGGGAATCAACAGTTTCCCAAGGCTGGATCTTGCTCTTTTAAGAAAAGTTGCCAAAAGAATAATGATAGAGGGGGAGTTCTTTACTGAACCAGTTAGGCAAGAAGGTTTTTTGGGGGTCGGGGTGGTGTGGTGATGAACGAGGCCTGCATTTTACACATCCTAGATCATTTTTCAAGTAAAATAACATTTAGGAATCAGTACCATTCTCTCTTCTGGGAGGAACTAACTGAAACAATTAAGCCTTAGCCAGTTTGCCCTCCTATCCAAGGCATACAAAGTGCTCATTTCAGGCCATTTCAGGAGACCCTAAAAATAGGCAGCACTGATAACAAATAGCTGTAACATGATTGGGACTCCCATCTCTGGACAAGAAGCATTGTAGTCAACCCAACAACTCAACTGCTTCATGATTACTCATCATTTTGTACTATTACACTGTCACCTCAGCTTAAAGTATGTTTTCAGTGAGGAGTTAGTACAGTTAGAATGTATCATCTAAGCAACTTTTGGTCAGAACCCAGTTATTGAGGCTCCTAAACCATGGTTTAGCTTTATATTTGATATGTGACACTATTAAGTCAAACCATTTTAACAGTGTGGTGTACGATTCCTGATATAGTCTCTGTGTCAATACAATGTTTATGGGAAGAAATACTGGAATTCTGTTCAATGCATCTTTAGAGAACTTCATTAATTCATGACAACAGGTAATCTGGCTCATTCAACACTTACATTTTAGTCCTGTATATGCATAGGATGCTTGCCACCTATACTTGTTCTTTCCTAGCCTAGCTAATACAGAAATGAATGTTATTGCAAAGCTAATTCTAGTGGAGAAATGTTTTATTTATGCTAGAAAGCCTAGCTCTCCTTCCATCATTTCATTCTGGGCCAATGCTAACCTTAACCCCAAACCAAAACCTCAGTTATTTTTTAATGTGCCAGTGCAGCACTGTCCTATATAATTCAAAATTACAATGCCTTGGTAAGCAAAGTAGTTGATTACACAATATATTTACGAAGTTGACAAATGTAGCTGAGGACAGCGGTTTTGCTCTTATGTTGAATGAACTTCATGTAACTGTGAAGTTGATCAATTTTGCCTCCATAGTGGTAGCACAAATTGGTAGCACCAATTCAGATGATCGCATAATGTTTTCTTCTCTCTCAATCTGAACAGGCAGGCACATTGAGTTCTGGTCAATCCTTGTAAAAAGCTGGGACATTTTTAGTAGCTTTCCTACAAAACTGCATACCCCGTTATCCATGTAACTGACTATTTTGTACTTTGAGCCGCTGAATTTTTATAGCATGGGCCTTTCAAGTATGTTGTAGAGTCCTAGTCTGCTATATTGTGCTATGCATACCTATCATCTGTAAGGAATTTAAGGCCTTAGCTGATTCAGCATGCTTTGTATAATACAAGCCACAGAACCAGGAGGAGGGTACACTTTTTAACAATTTATTTTTTTTCCTATTGTGTGTTTTAATATACAGTAAGCATGTTGAAGAACGCTGTGATTAATCAGTAACAAGCCTGCCAAAATGTAGACTTTCTACTTATTGATGGAAATGAATTGTATTTAATGGAATCAAGCCACCAACATCTTTGCCAGCAAGTAACTGAGCAAACGTTTAGGTAATACAAAATAAAACAAAATTGGGCATATGGGGGCCTGGACAATCAAAAGATTTAAAGAATAATTTTAAGCAAGAATGGTTTTTGTTCCATCTTCTGAAAAGGTTTTACCATCCCACTTCGTTTGATCTGAATTGTGGAAAGAGGGGTGCATAAATCTTTGGCATTTATATTCTGGTTTGTGGTTGTGTACGGTGAATGCAATTTGTATTTGACACTAATTGAAATCTGGGAGTTGGATTAAATTGTATATACAGTTTTGTGAATGGAAGATATTAAAATGTAATATCCCTTTTTTGTTGACTGCATACCGTAACTTCAGTCAATTCAATCTCCTGATTCTACTTGTGCCGACATATACATATCTGAGAATTAAGGTCAAGTTGAATGGAAGGTTTCAGTGCCAGCGTTGCAGTTCTAGAAGAATTGTCTTCCCTCACTGGGGTCAAATGTCATGGATGGTGTTTAAGAACTGTTTCAAAGTAGTTTGGGGAAGCTTGTTGTCTTCCTTAATACTTTATATTGACTGTATTACAGTAAACCGCATTTAATGAACCATTCTAGGAAGTGGGCTGTCCATTACTCCTGGATGTCACTTAAATCCAATCATTATCCAGATGCACTATTTGCATCAATATGTGTGATGATGTCCTTATGCAATGACGTAAATTGGCACAAAGGACAATTCACAAATTGAAGTTCCTTGTGTAGGCCAGTGTTTTTCAACTTCAGCAACTTTAAGATGTGTGGACATGCTGACTGGGGAATTCTAGGAAATCCACACATCTTAAAGTTGCTGAGGTTGAGAAACACTGGCCTAGATTACTTTGAATGTAGCAGTTCACTATTTTGCAGGGATATTCCATGGAACCATGGGAAGTCTGCTAAATAAGAGTCCATTAAATCAAGATTATTTGGGGGAACATCAGTCAAAAAGCTCTGGAATGGCAGACATGCCCTATGGAAGGGAATGTGATTAGAACCCACATAAGTCCCACAGGTGAACCAAGGGCATTTCTGCTCAGGTAAGCCAGTATGACCTAGTAGGTGGATTAGGCTTGAAAAACAGTTTCAAGTCTCCACACAGTGGCGTAGCTTTTTGGGTGACTTTGGCCAGTTGCTGTCTCTCAGCCCACTTAACTTCAGAGGATGGTTCTTGTGAAGATGAAATGAAGAGAGCCCCCCCCCCGCCCCCGCCCCCACATATGCTTTCTGGAGCTTCCAGAGGGAAGATGGAGTATAAATTTAATACTTAAAAATAAATTTCCATTTATAGTCCCTCCACACCATATTGCATGCTGTTCTGCCTCCCTTTTTCACTCTAAGTAATGCTTTATGTGGGGCACAAGGGTGTGCCATTAAAGGATGAGAGACCAGTTCCCACATGTAAGTAGAAATCCTTTCATGGTTCTTTGTATCAATCAAAAAAAAATGTTATCCCCAAGAAATATTAGTTGAGGCAATTCAGGTCTTCCTTTCCCATGTCAAACTGCTTTTATCAATATAATAAGCCTGAAGTTCAGACCTTATTTCAGATTCTGAAAGTATTCAGTGGGCCATTTTTTAAAATGAAAACCAAGCCTGTTCAGTTCACATTGAGCCAACCTGCTCAGAGGCCTGCATACTGTATCAGATCTCAGCAGCTGTTGCTCCTGAGCAAATTACCCAGAGAGAGTGCAATGATAGCATTAGTATGAAATGTAGCTGATGAGTGATGACTTATTTCACAGCGGTACATGATTTATGTTTTCGACCCAAAAGGCTACATATGGCTCTATAAATTTCTAAAACCAAGAAACCAAGATCCAGTTCTTTAGTGTAACCATGCTGGCAATCAAAACTTGTCTGGAAATTATTCTTAACCTGTGGTGGAATTATAGGCTCCTGTGCATGAATGCATGTGTGTGTTTTCCCAGTTCGTAGTTTCTCTCGTACCATATTCTCTGATATGCTGTTAAGAGAACCAGTTGTCCAAGATGATATGTATGTGTATTGCATATGTTGGTGCTACATTATCTAAGCAGTTGTTTCATGGCAGTTTGTGAGTCTTTTACAAGGGTAATCATTTGGCCCAATTAAGATAATGCATGTCTTGCAGTCATGCCAGAACATCTTCAGGGATTTTGCCTCCATGAGATAAACATATTTAGCTAAAATGTGTATATAATCTACAATCAGGATGGAGAATCTATGCCCTCCAGCTGTTGCTGATCTACAACTAGCAGTTTCAGCCAGCATGAGCAACAGGAATGATTCTGGGAACTGTAGTTCAACAGGATCTGAGATGCCATGGGTTTTTTACCTCTGACCCACAGAAAGCCAGCTGTATCCATCACATTTGGGGTGGGGAATGAATCCTGAAAGGTACGGAAAATGGGCATTGTAAATTCTTGTATTTAGAGAAATAGTCTGCCAGTTGTTGAATTGCAGTCCCACCATGTAGGACCAATGGAGAGAGTTAGAGTTGTAGTTTAGCAGCATGTAAGGGTCAGAGGTCTCCATGTATGAGTTAGAGTTTCCTAGACATGCTAAATCTGATTGGTTGGTTCTGTTCATTCACATCCTAGGAAGAGAAAAAATAGTGGAGGTTAAACTACAAAAGCCAATGGTTTAGCTCCATGTACTGTATAAAAAGCACAAATACTTCATAGGATTTATAGGATTATAGTGAAGATTGTGTCCCAGTTCAGCTCAACTTGAGATGACTAATATAGTTACTTCAGCTATAAGCAATTTGTGGTCAAGGAGAGGATGGAATTATTGAATCTAGCCACACACACTTTCTTTCCTCTGCCCCTTGCTGACATTGGAATGACACAACACTGTGTGAACCTTCACAAGCAAAATCTTTAATTCGTGCTGGTGACAATTCCTCTGCCGTTCCACAGCCAGACATTGTGGTGGCATGATATCCTACACCATACCAGAAGGCAACACATCAATTTAGGATGGAGGTGTTCCATCACTTCCATCAGCTTGATAACAATAGTAAACCTTATATGACATGTCAGAGTCTGTACTCCAAGGGTGGCATGAGGGCCCATTTAGAGAGGAGATTTGAGTTGCTCAAAAAAGTAGAACAGGAGAGTCTGCAGGGTCTAAGCCACACATTTGCCCCTCTAATTTTCTCGCAACTCCCAAAAGGAAAAAAAAAAAAAAAAAGCTCAAAGGGATGCTGATGGCCACATACAGTCTCTCAACCCTACTCTTTGTACTCCTGGTTTTGATGATTAGGGCAGGTTCAGCTGTCTCCAAAAGGCTTTCTTCCAAAACCTGGCAAGGCTTAAGAGGAATAGTCAGGAACTGCCACTCCTGCATGTCAGCATCTGCCATTTAATGTGGTTGTTTCATTCTGCCTAATGGGAGGCTTGTTCCATGATTCCTAAAACAGGCTCTGTCCAGGAGGGAGGTTAGTTAGACTTCAGGAAACAGATGTAATTCAGTGATGGAGCAGAACCTGTGCTTGTATTAAGCCCTCCAGTATCTCCAGGAAACACACAAAGACTCCTACCTAAAATGGTGGTGAGTTGTTAGTGAACTAGAAGGGTCTGCAGGGCCATCCATCAGGGAGAGGAATCAAAAAATAAAGATGGCTTCTGCAACCATATGATCAAAGTTCCTCCCCTTTCTCACTGCATCACAATACTTGTAAAAATGGGTGGGGCTCTGAACATTCAGTGGCAGACACAGGTTTGACTTTTTTGATGTCCTCTGTGGATGCTCCTGAATGGCTGACTTGGAACAAAGCAGTTTAGTACTGGGATCTGTGCTATTATGCAGAGCAATATTTTCCCAAAATGGTATAACTGTATTTTTACTGTATTTATTTAGGTTATTTATTTCAGGGTCATGTTGGGTGTACTTCTAATAGTTTCTTTAATCTTAGTGGGGTTTGACCTGTTTCTTTTCAGGATTGACAAGTAATTAAAAGAATAGTTTTAAAGTTCTTGGGGAATATTTTTTGAATGGCTGCTACAAATTGTGACTTATATCCGAGTAAATTTGTTAGTTATTTTAACCAGTCTGTACTACGTAGTAAAGAACAAGCGTGAAACTGTCAAAACGCAAAAAAGAATTTCACTCAGTTAACTTTGCTCAAGAATATATGTCATTAAAAGCAGCAATATTCATACATACATACATATGTACTGTACATGCATGGATAAAAATATTTTACTTTTGTATATAGCATAAAATATATTTATAGTGCTGCTGCATATTGACCAGAATATTTTACAGATTTGAATAAACTGTTCTTTCATTGGCTGTACTGCTCTTAATTGTTCATGCAAGGATCCTGTAAACTTGATTCCAGTAGCAGTTGTGATTACTCCTTAGTCTCATTTGTGGAGCATGAAGTTTTTTTAATAATGCTTATTATAAAAAGTTGTTCTACAAGGAGGGAAACCCTGGGCTAGTACAGTAAGTCTGAAATTATGTATTTCCCCTTGGATAGCTCCCCAAGATGATATAATCCCAGAAGAATACGTTTACCATTATTTCAATGTCCTGGGTTATTTCTTCAAAGTAACTGATATTTCAAGTCTTTTTTGATCTGTGAACAAAGTCACATTCAGTTCAGATAGTTAAATCCTCTCTCCATCTTAGCACTAAAACTAAATCTCTCAATTTTTCAAGGTGGGGAAAAAAGCTGCTTTCAAAATGTCCAAGCATTTTTTTCTTGCTTGCTTTCTTGAAGTCATGTTTATTCAGCAGCAATCCCAGCCTTTTTATAAGACCTAAAAGCCAAAAATAATGTCCAGTATAATTTTATGAATATGCATTATATTGGCTACAGAGATTTATAAGGTAAGCTCAGTCAACTGGTTCCTGGCCTTGTTTGTGCTGAACGGCTGCTCATTGATCCCCTCTCCTAATCAATTCATGTTTCATTTATATTCTCTCTCTCTATATAGAATGAATGAATGAATGAATGAATGAATGAATGAATGAATGAATGAATGAATGAATATATATATATATATATATATATATATATATATATATATATATATATATATATAAAAAAAATCATATAGCAACAACACACAATCCAGGATGACTGGGTATAAAATACTTAAAGTACTGCTAACTGAGCTGTCTAGTGCCATTCTGAGAGATCACCAGCACAGCACAGCACAGCACAGCACAGCACAGCACAGCACAGCACAGCACAGCACAGCACAGCACAGCACTGCTCTTTAGGAGACAACAGGAGTGAGACAGCAAACAAGGAAGTTGAGGCCTGGAGCAACTCAAGGCAGAGAGGTCTGTGATGTCAGCAATCCACAGTCACTTACTATAGGTTAAGATACCTAGGGTCCAAAGTCTCTTAAACCATGGGAGAAAGATGTGCTGCTATTAAATTAAACTAAGCGTAAAAAAGGAACTGTACCTTCATGTTGACAGAGAGCGATCGCATGTTTCATGGATTCTTCCTTGTCCCCAGTGAACATCATTATTTAGCATACCAAGTTGTATGTCTGGCAGTCTTAAGCTCAGTTTGGCTGTACAACCCAGTAAAGCCATGCCAGTTCAGATATTCAGGAATTACTGCCAAGGTCTTGCCAGCAAGCCTGACAGCTAACACAGGACTGCTTTTTAGTAGATTTGTTTTGTATTTTCTATATCTTTTTTCTCTATGCATCTTGGATTTAGGTTAATTCAGTTACTTGTTAATGTTTGTTAATCATAGTTCAATTTTTTTTAACAAAGACTGCAGGACAGATCAGCCAATAAGCACCGCTCTGATCACTCCCACAACTGCTGGGTCATACTTACCCTTCCATTGCTGCAGTAACCATTTTTATATAGCTTGCATCTTGGTTGGATGGAGCCAGCTGAAGGAGGAGAATGTTGCTTTTAAAAACTGGTATGACTAAGGACACCATATAGAAAAAAAAAATCTAACCAGGGAATATTTCTACTGTGGTCAGATGCAAGTGAGGAAGGACCATGTGTATAATAGTAAGGCTATATGACATTTGATCAGTACTCACTGAATAATAAGTACTGGATATGTATCTATTATTTAAAAAAAAAATAGTAAATAGCAATAAACTGTTAAAATTATTTTAAAAAACTACAAGTGGCTCCAATGTCATGAGATAGCTAAATTTCATATGAGATGTTGGTCATTTTTAATTCTAGCACCCACAACATCATATGAAATTATAGAATGAAGCCCACAGCAGGAAAAAGTTACTGACCCCAACATAGCTGCTGCTAATTTTGTTTTGTGTGTGTGTGTGCACGTACATTTGTGTCAGTCTTGACTCCATTGCCTGTTTCCTAAGGCTGAGAGAGAGTGCCTGGCCTAAGGTCTCCCAGCTGGCTTTGTGCCTAAGGCAGGACTAGAACTCACAGTGTCTCAGTTTCTAGCCTGATGCCTTAACCACTACACCAAACTGGCTCCGTTCTAATGTTCTAGTGAGACCTTAAGTATTTCTCACCATCAAAACTCATCTGCTTCCTTGGTAAATTTTTAGGAGACTGTCACCATGGAACATTTACCCTTCCATTCCATTTCTTAGCTATGGTTTGAGCACTTCGTGAAGTCACAATATGATTTTTTCAGCAACAGAGTTTTCACGAACCACATCTTGAATTAAGCTTCCATTAATGTATTAGTATTTTGAGTCCAGTTTGAAATAGAAGGAGGGTCACAATCAAACATCTACCTTCCATCCATGTGTTAAGAGACTGCAGAAGTGGGAATGGCAAAACAGTGATTGAGAGTCAGCAGTTTATCACAGGGAAACAAAAGTGGTACCACTGAAGCATGTGGATCTTTGGCTCTATGTTCCTGGGTTTGATACAGATTAAATTAATCAGTGTTCTATCCCACTGAAGTCAGTGGAGAACCTGGTTTATTTAAGCCCCACTGGTTTCAACAGAAATTAATGCTGCAATATATTACTACACTGAGAGAACAATCCAAGAAGCTTTGTAGAAATGAGAATATTCTTTCTGAGCTGAGAGACAACCATAACATGGGAATTCAGCATTCTGGAGGCTGCAGGATTTTAGAGTTTGTTGGATGCTCCAATCATTAGAATCACATAGGTCAATAGATTTATAATGTGCATTTCCGTTGAGAAGAAACATACTGTTCTGTAAGAAAAGACAGAGTTGCCATTCCTCTTGTCTAAAACGTAGGTCATATTTAAGTTACATTGCTGCAGCATTTTTTCTTCTTTTATACTTATTTAGTCCAAAACAAATAGAAGCTACTTCGGAATCATGTATTCTAAAATGTATTTATCAGTTATCGAGTTGTTCTTAATAAGTGATGTTTTGTGTTTATATTGCATTTTAATTTTAATTATTAGTATTTTTGAGTTTCCATTGGTTTGGCAAAATAAAGATAAATTTGATCCAACTTTCAAACTGGGAGCTTGTCCAAAAAAAGAAAAAAGTATCAGAAATCTGTGTGTTATTGTAATATTACTCAATATTTTTGGCCTTATTTAAAAAGCTTCTTGAACTTGGTAGACAGTCTTTGCATGATTTTGTTCAAGTAAAAAGACAAAACTTTTTCCTGACATCTCTACAAGAGTGAATTCTGCCCTATTCCCTTGTCTACCGCCATATATCTTTGGATAATGCAGTCAAAGAAATAAGTACTGCTGGCTCTCCTATGCTTGATTTGAGCATTCTCCACTATCTTGAAGATTTCAACTTAATTAATGAAGCAATCTTGAATATTTCCAAAATCTCAATGGTCCACATGGAATAGCCTTTGTTTCACCTCATCTGTTTTCAAGTTACCTGAAAGTGAGTGGATGGAAAAAGTGAATCATTATAGAGATCAGACATGCATAAAAGCATTAATAACACAACTGGAATTGATCAAAAGGAGATGTAGTCAAAGCAATCTTTGAAGAAAAGTCACTCCAACTTAAGCTACTTGCACTGAATCATTTGTGGGTAAACCTTTTCATGGTTGATTAATTAGCATTGTTGTCATGTCCCCCGTTGCAATGCATACATGCATCACAACGGGGAACATGCCTTTCTGGAGAAGGGAAGGAAAGAGGAAGGAATTAGTGATAATCCTTTAAGCACTAACAGACAAATACCAATAAAGGACAAAGGAACCATACCTTTGCCCTGACCCGAGAAGCCATCATCCTATCTCCCTGACATCTCTGCATTACCCCGGGGGACACACCTGCGCCGGGCACAGGAAGAGGACAGGGTGATCAGCGCTAAGCCCCCTGATCGCCCATTGAGACTCTGGAATCGCACCCTGATCACCCATCAAGACTCCGGATCAGGACTTTGGGACAATGGGGGGTGGAGAAGGACCAGGTCCGCACCACGGGTATTTACCGGCTACCTCGCACGCCATGTGCTCATTCCCGTCTTTTTCTGTGTATGCATTCTATTCCCAATCAACCGGAAATCCTTAGCCCTGGCTAGTGAGTCTGTGCTTTATTGGAATAAGGGCAACCATCACAATTGTCCTGAATAACATATGAGTTGTAAAGTGAAAGAACCATTCAGAGAATCAACCTTTTCCATATTTTAAACAGAAAAATTAATAATGCCATACACATTGGCTATAATTCAGAGAAACCTGGGTGCAGGCAGATTGTTTGGCTGAATAGTGATGGAAAGGATTGGCAAACAAAAGCTATTTGGTAGCTTTGGCTGAAATGCTCAGGTTGGAGTCCAACTGCACATTTCCATTAAGTGGAAGCAGTTTTTGTTGATGGCAAGAGGATGAATGTCTGAAGATCTACCCCATAGATTATATCTCCAGGATAAATTTGTTTGATCAATCCTGAACTAATTTAAAAAAAAAATAGTACAGGTGATTGGGTGATTAGCATTGAGTGGATATGAGTTATTGTGTAACTTTTACAACATTAAAATCTATAGATTACTTTTTACATTGATCTATCTGGGGCTTTTATAGCCTTCATTTATTAGGGTCAATCCCAACTTTGGAGTACTTCTGTACCATAATTTCCATTCCCCAGGCTCTCAAAAGCACCTTGAAACCAATCCACAATCTTCTTACTTTCTCTCAACATAGAAGCTCTGGGAAGAAGGAATGAAAATCTTCCCCTCTACTTTACACAAAATGAGAAGGAAGCAAGGAAGGAAATTGCATAATGTGTTCCAGCTCATTTCCTGCAAAAGAAACTGCAGAATTTTGCCAATTTCCTGCTGAATTTTGTCAATACTTGCTCACTTCATCTGTGTGGGGAAAAAGAAACTATTGAAGCAGCTTTCCTTTAGAGGACTTGCTATGGCAGCTGAAGGGCAGGACCTGAGAGTAGACATGAATGAGGCAGAGTTCCTCCAGTGGACAAACACACTAAGCCAAAGATCTGTAGAATTCCAGGATCAGAAAACCAGCTTGAGGTTGGTTCCTCTTGTGTCACAGCTGTAGATTATCTCAGTTGCAGGAGAGAGATGACTGTGGGATCATAAGGAAGTATAGCCAATCTTGGACTCAGTGGGCTTTCACTTAGTCATTACTAACCTTTCGCATTTATTTCAGTGGACTTAAGTGTAAATAAGTTTGGCTTAAATCCTATATGTACTTACTAGAAGACAGTCCCAGTAGGGTTAGAAAACTAGTCACATATTATAGGCTAGACATAAAAAACAAAGCACAATGGAACTAGTTCGCTGAAGGGATCAGCCCACTTCATAAAGGATTTTCATGTGCAATCTGTATTAAAATGTACATAGTACATTGTATACAGTATTAAAGGTGTATAAAATCAGGAATAATCTAAAATTATTTCTTGTCTGGAAGAGAAGGATTATACTGAAAGATTTTGTGAATGGACTTTGGCAAGCAGTCACATCAGGAATAAATATTTGTTATTTTTAATTAATGGTAATCCAAATCTTACCAAGCTGTTTTGCTCTTAAATGGACAGTATGAATGTAGGATGAATATGCATCTGTGATTATAGAATTCAGGACTTTTTTGTTGTTTCTGTTCGTTAGGTTTATATTCAATTCTACCCCCAAATAAAAGTTCTCCACTTCATAATCTTTACAAAGTAGTAAAGATTACAGTCTTATGTAGTTAGGAGAGTATAGCATCATGGTCAAAACATCCTCTAAGAAGGAGATCAGAGCTGCCCATACCTAATAATCTGAGCATTTTCAAAAAGACTTCGATAATTACAGTTGCAGTTTGTTATGTTCTCATGCTTTAGAAGAGATGTTTTTTCCATAACCAGTCAGCCTCTCAAGATACTGAGATGATAACTTATGGAATAGAATAGCCCAACATCTTGGGAGAACACCAGGTTGGAAAAGTGACAGCAGTATGTCAATTCACACAACCTTTATTATTTATTTAAATTATAGCTACCCAGTCCTATAGACTCTGGGTGGCTTACAAATACAAATATATTGGGGTAAAATTGCTTTTGTCCTTACCCAGCCTATTCTTGCCTGAATCACTTCTGTGAACAGGTTTTGACAGTCACATTCATGTTTGAGATCCCTCTTCTCCATCCATCTTAGGCACGGTTTTTGAGTCATACAGTGTAATAAGCTCATAATGAAATATATGCACCAAGCACTCATATTTGAAGATTAAGGACTTTATTTTCAGCACATAAATTATTATGTGGAAATTATAAAACAATTTCATTAATTTCACATGCTAGCAAAATTTTGCTGAAAATAATTCAACAATGTTTGCAGCCTTACATTGACAGAGAACTACCAGAAGTCCAAGCTGGATTTAGAAGAGGAAGCGGTACAAGAGATAGCATTGCTTATGCCAGATGGATCTTGACTGAATGTAAAGAATACTGGAAAGATGTTTACCTCTGTTTCATTGACTACCCAAAGGCATTCAACAGTGTGGACTATAACAAGTTATGGTTAATATTATGAAGAATGGGAATTCCAGAGCACTTAATTGTACTCATGCGGAACCTGTAGATGGATCAAGAGGCAATTGTTAGAACAGAAAATGGTGATACCGAGTGGTTCAAAATTGGAAACGGTGTGCAGCAAGGTTGTATACTTTCACCCTACTTATTCAATGTGTACGCTGAACAAATAATTTGAGAAGCAGGAGTGTACAAAGAACGGGGTATCAGAATTGGTGGAAGACTCATTAACAACCTGTGATATGCAGATAATACAACTTTGCTTGCTGGAAGTGAAAAAGACTTGAAGTACTTGCTGATGAAGATCAAAGATTGTAGTCAGCAATACAGACTACACCTGAATGTGAACAAGACAAAGATACTCACAAATGGACTAATAAACAATGTCACAATAAATGGAGAAGAAATTGAAGTCGTCAACAATTTCAGTCTACTCAGATCAACTATCAATGCCAAGGGAAGTAGTAATCAAGAAATCAAATGACGTATCATGCTGGGAAAATCTGCCATCAAAGACCTATCTAAAGTTTTCAGAAGTAAAGACGTCAGTTTAAAAACAAAGGTGCGTCTGACTCATGCCATGGTCTTCTCAATTGCCACATATGCCTGTGAAAGTTGGACATTAAAAAAGGAAGATAGAAGAAGAATTGATGCATTTGAATTGTGGTGTTGGCAAAGATTGTTAAAAATACTATGGACTGCCGGAAGAACAAACAAATCAGTTTTAGAAGAAATACAACCAGAATGTTCCCTAGAAGTGAAGATAACTAGGCTTAGACTCTCATACTTTGGGCACATGGTCAGGAAAGGCCGATCGCTTGAAAAGGACATCATGTTTGGTAAAGTCGAGGGCCAGTGGAAAAGAGGAAGACCTTCAATGCACTGGATTGATACAATTACTGCAACAGTGGATGCAAACATTGGAACAGCCAGGCATATAGCGCAAGACCAAATAGCTTCATTCTGTTATATATAGGGTCCCCATGAGTCGTAAATGACTCAATGGCAACTAACAACAACAACTATTTTCAGCACAGAGATTCATATGAATTAATACTATAGTCAAGTAGGAGCCATGGGGTCAGGTTCAACTTCTGGTGGATGTATGGAAAATGTTCTTCATCTTGCTATGCCACCTAATTAGTAGCTTACTGACTGATGTTTCTTTTCTGCTTTGGGCATTCAGAATAATATATTTGTTTAGAAAAGGAGCTCTTTGTAGAGCAGTCTTCTCTAACCTTGCGCCTTCCAGATGTGTTAAAATGTCAGCAGCCGCACTGGCTCAGAATTCTGGTACTTGTCCCACCACATCTGGACTTACTAGGAGTCAGTGAAATGCTTTTGCTTTTTCTATTAATCTGAAGAAAAGAGTGATTCTAAGACGTGGTGGAGAATGAAGGCAATCTTTGACCCATTATTTGAAAGCAAACTAATGAAAAACAAATTGATCTGAATAGTTATGCCAATTCCTTGCAAATAATTACAGCCCATCCCGATAGGATTTCTCTTGACACTAAGATAGCCTTCCACCCACTTCATTCTCTTTTCCTTATGAGAATAACGGTTGAGTATCATCTGGGTAAGATTCAGATTTATAGGTCATACAAAGTATAAACTAAAGTTTCACCTTCCATTGGCCCTCCACTCTACTTCCTCCATGAACTATTCTCCTGTGTAAGTTTTTTTAAGAACCGTTTTTACATACAGTATAATGAAATTTACAAGTGCATTGGAGGGAGTGTATTTTTTAAACATCAGTTTATTGCCTTAAAGTACAATTTCAGAAGGAATATGTTTAAAAGAAAAGAAAATATAAATATATGAAATGAATGTGTGACTGGATAACTTGAGTTCATAAATGGCAGCAATATTACTGCTATATAAATGGGCCTCTGCTTTATATTAAATAGGGTGTTTGCATGGGGGGGGGGAGCTACTTAACTATATTTAGCTATCCCTGCATATACCCCAGAGAATAAAATAAAATCCACACAGTTCTGCTCTGATATTTAAAGTTGCAGTGCGAAAGCCCACACTTCACATTCAATAGCTGGTAGATGGAAGCAACACTGATTCTTCTTTAAAAACATCCAATCAGCCAAATACAGTAGATGCAGTTAGAATTATTTGTTGCTATTGTGGACATAATCTAAAATACTGTGCTTGAGGGAAAAATGGTATATTCCAGGATTGGCATTCCTGGAATAATAGAACAGAGCCGGGTTGCCCAATCTTGTTGGTAGATGGACCTTTCTGGAAATTCATGAACATGTTGTGGGAATGCTCACAAAATGGCTGCTAAGGGTTTTGGCCAAAATGGCTGCCATGGTGAAATCTAGCCTGTTATAAACACAATGTGTTAGACAGCTTTCTGCCTTCTTGTCATCACCATGCAGGATGTTCTGGGCAGGTGGACACACTTCCAAACTCTGCACTGAGCTGCTACTGCTCATAATTGTTACTTTCTAAGAACGTTTTTAGGGTGCCTTCCTTTTGAGATTAGTATAATTGTGGAGTCTAGCACTTCCTTTGTAGCATGCCAACTTCTCTTATTTAAAAAATGAATAAAATAATTTCTTAAAAATGCAAAAACACAGGTGGGGCAGGAAATGTAGTGGGGATTATGGAAGGTGTCTGTGGGCACATTGGCATCCCTCAATAGCTTTTTGGGGACCCTGGAAAGGAAATTCAAGTCCATGTTCAGTTAGATAAAAGCCCTCCATGAACACGAAGCAGTTTATTCTCATTTTAGTTAAGCATTAGCATTCATGAGCACTTCCTGGGATTGTGCATCCCTTCAGAACACTTTTGGTGAAGAGTTGGTTTTATGTGGATCCTGTCCTTCATCCAAAGATGTAGGTGATTAACTGAACAAAGAAGAAAGAAGGAGAATGATAGAGAAGAAGAAAAAGAACAAATGTGTGTTGTTTGTGTGTGGGGGGGGGGGAATACTAGGAAAAAAGCTTTGGCTGTGACTTGCTGAAGCATATCTGTAATTGTTTCAATAAAACCTGAACAGAACTGTAAATAAAACAGATATTTTTTTAATCAGCTCTGAGAAATTTGGTGTAGTGTTGAGAAACTCAAAACTGTAGACACTGGAAAATGCAAAAAGGGAGAATAGAAGGAGAGGTGTTGGAATAGAGTTACAACAATGCAACTTCATGTTTGTTAGACAATAGAGAAGTGTGGAATAGGTCTCAAATGCCAAGAATGTGGCCACTAACTTGATCCAGATGACAAGACTAGTGGTAAGAATGCTAATTAGCTATTTATGGCAGAAAGCCTGATTTAGCTTCCCTTCAAACAGTTGATTGATTCTGTCATACACTATTAGATCAGTACGCGTAGAACCTTCATTGCTAGTATAAGTGTATCACATAAGACCATCAACACAAAGATAACAACCTCAAAAAATTTAACTTTGAGGGCAGAATCTGCCAGTGCTAGAAACAAAAAGCCTGTAACCAGACAGAACCATTCTCAAAATAAGATGTATTTGCTTTCCACATCACACTTGCTTGGGAGGAAACAAGCAGCAAGAATCCATTCCCACTTAGGAAGGGCAGGAGAAAGAGACAGAGAATTTCAACCTTAGGCTGATATTTCTACTAAGTTGCAGTGCTGTGTCCTGCATGAGCTTTTCTTCTTTGGTATCAAGCTCCTTGTAGTTGCAGCGAAAGCAGCCTGTCTGTCTGAGCCTTGCCCTTGACTCTACCACTGCTAGTCCCTGACTGTTGAGGGTTCAGTTTCTAGAGGCAGATTTATTGCCATGCCCTGGTAAACGAAAAACGACAGGCATATACATGAGAGGTTCATGCAGCCTGCCAAAACAGTGCTCTTTCAAAAGCTGGCAATAAATTGATAATTTTTCATTTGACAGAAAGGGAAAAATATGAAATACACAGGGGCTAATTATATGAGCTGTATTGATTTAATTAAGCTTAAATTAAATCCAATTTAGTTTTACCCTGCCCCACCATTTTTGGAATGTGGTCTGTAGAATGCCATACAAAGACTGAAAAAAATTTCACATTCTTGTTAGGTATTATTATTTGAGGCTAAATCTCATTGAACTCAATCGCTCTTAGTTCTGAGGAGACACACAGGGCGGTTATGTTAAGCCCCCTTCACTTATTCATCAGTGAGCATGCTAAGGACCAAGTGGACTCGATTTCTGTGCATTCAACTAAGCTTGTAAAAGAGACTCTTACAAATATTCTGACAGTATCTCACAGTCTGTAACCAGGTATGACTGGGTTGTGATAGCTGCTCAGACTGATGTTTACATGTTCAGCTAAATGTTCGAAGCAGGGTGGTATGACCTGTGGACATATTCCAACTCTACTTCTATGTATCTACTGAATAGTCAAAAGGAACAACTGAACTGCTCCTACAGTTAGGATTAGGGTTGGACTGTAGTATTAATTGCTTGAGAAATACTGATATAATTACTTCAGAGATGCCCATTCAATATAAAATGATTTAATGGTTTTGCAGAAAACTACAATTTTCCCATTAGAAGTAATGATCCATGATTGTCTAAAATGAAACACAACAGACTGAATAATCCTATTGTTGGAAAGGACTGGAGAAGCCTTTTCTTTTCTTTTCTTTTCTTTTTTCTTTTCTTTTCTTTTTTTTTGCTAATTTCCCATGATGCTGCAGCCTCCTGTGTGTCTGAAAATCTGCTGTGGAAGTTTGATGAGACCTTCCAGAACATCATGAGATGATGTAGGAGGCTGCAGGAGGAACTGGCAGAAATCTCTGAAAGTTTGAGGAGACCCTGCCTTCTTTGACCAGATGGGAATCTACACTGAATCTGGGTTCCCTCCACAAACAAACAAAACCTCTCTGTTTGTGAAAAGCCCACTCCAGGGCCACAATAATAACTGACTGATGTTGTTTTGCTGAAAAAATGTAATCTTATTTTAATTTTATTTTGTTACAGAATAAATAGCAATAACATAGTTAATTAACTCTTAACAATACATTTACTACACCTTGGTTGGCTTCCAAAATTAGCTATGGAAATACCGCCTGAAATATTAAATTTATCATGTGCAGATACTGTACAATCAGATATATGTGAAAAATCCATTTTGAATGTGTTCCATTTTCCCATATCTCTAGTTGTGGCACATGATAAAATTATCAATGAAGCTCCTAATTGGATCCTTAAGCAAAGGGATGTTGCCCTATGAATCATTTTATGTTTGTGGGAGGCAACTTTGGAACTAACAGAGCAGGAATAGGAGCCAGATGTTTTCTGGGAACCTGGCTGGAGTGGAGGCTGTGTGTATTTCCTAACATAGGCAACCATATGGAAGAAAAGGTTGGAAACATCCCATTACAAGTCATATATCACCCATTTGACAGCAAGGATTTCAGCTTGTTTTTATTTAAATCATGAAAGCAGCTGTTCAGCTATCCAGCTGTATTAAATTTAACCCCTTTTCCCCAGAAAAACAAATGTAGTAATTTATGCAATGGTACCCAACAATCTTGGGGCGTCACAACATCTTGTGAAACAAAAATATTCTAATGCAACAATAGTAAAAATGCAATGGTAGATTTGGCACACTTTTTAAATTGCTATAATGTTTGGGCAAAGCAACTGTTACTGTGTCACAAAGCTAACATTTAGATCTATCAGACTTCAGCTTAAGGGAACAGGTTCAGAAGGCTAGTTTGTATTCCCTTTATAACCCAATTTTATGAAGCATTACTGTATGAGGAACATTGTGCTTCCCAGTCAGGATCCTTTGTTTTAAAAAATGGCCTTGAACATGTTTGGGAATGAATCCATCTCATGCTTGTCCTTATTCCTTCCAGTAGCTAAGTTCACTAAGTTAGTGGGATGGCAATATCTTTATTAAGATGTATTCCAAAGTAGAAACTATTTGAAAAGCAGCAATTTTGATTAGCATTACAGACAAAGGCCTGCAGTTTCAATCTTTCACTGTTTAGTGTGAAGACTCCATTTTCAAATATGCCAGAGGAGATTGGCTTGAACTAAATGACTGAAGTTGAGTGATATTCTATTGTCCTATGAAAACCTACATCCAAATGAAGAAACTGTAAACTTACTTTCAGTGTACATCTATTGGCCCAGTCTGTACATGCATTGTATTGCACATATATTAAGTTGTATGTGTATACATTTTTAAAACCAATGGGATGGAAGATGCAGAGAAACAATATAAAGACAGCAGGTCTAACCATTTTAACACTAGTATGGAATAGCTTCAGTGACATATCACTATACTAAGAAGTGGTTCCCCACCTCTCATCTGTGAGGTCAGCTGAGCTAGGCAAAACCACTACCTGTAGAGCAACATAGATCTTAGTTTCCAGGATCAAGAGTCCAACCACTCCTTGTAAGCTGGACTAACAACTGTCATTTGCAGCACAGCAAGCAACAGCTGTAGAACACCAAGAACCTTTTGTCTCCAGGTGGAGTGTTTCCTCCCAGAATACAATGGGGGGGGGGGAAATTCTGTAGACAAGAGAAACAATTACAAAAAGGGAAATATTCCTTGGATTCCTGTTGCAACCAATGGATCAACATTTGGCTGATCTGAAAAAAGTGGATCCTGCACTCTCAGGAAAAACGCTAGGAAGGAAAAAAAAAATAGAAGATCTAGAACAACAAGTAGCTGCTGAATTCTGGTAGCAAATGTGCCTGCAGCTAAGAGAATCCATGCAGTTTCTTCATATGTAGGAAAACGTACCCTTCCATATGTAGCAAACAAGAGAGTATAGAAGTAAACAGCTGCATCTTATTGGACTGCTTAACCATGGATACTAGGGTTGCCATTCATAGAGTGTGATGCAAAAGAGTATCTTATTTTAAGATGTAATTCTTACAGTTTCACTCAGAACAAGGGTTGTTTGCATTTTGCTTAAAAGAAGAACTAGAAGAGATGCAATATATATTAAAAAATCCAGTCTTTTTCAGGGAAAGATTTATAGGTAGACTTGGAAGAAGATTGACAGAATTAATGAAATTCCAGAAAAGGAATGAAGAGAATAATGTCTTTTGAAATCCTGAATTCTGCATCTAGGACATGTTAAACCACAAAATGCTTGGAAGTCAGAAAGCCTGAGAATAATTATTTACTACTTTATCTAACCAGTCACATACATTTCTGTAAATAGACAAGTGATTTATTTGACTGTTTTCTAATATGGGTGGAATTTTACATTAGATACACCAATTATTCTTAACCTCATACATGGCTGCTTTGTTGCTGTCATGGTAGTTCTGTTCTATTATGCTCCACACAAAGGAACATATGCAATATGCATGGGTTTCTTTCAGTGGCATTCATAGGAGGGGGAAAAATGGAAATATTGAAGGCATTTGCAACTGACTCAGTTTAGTGCAAAGAGTAATAGAGAATAAATAAAAGCGGAAATGGTCCTGATGTGTGTGTTCATAAGGCCTGTTATTAACCTAAAGAGCTTGTTTGAATTGCATTATGTTGGCTGGGCTCAGCTCACACATTTTGCTAAACCATGATTTTAAACTCTGGTTTGCTGACTGTGTTGCCACCTGGTGGCCAGCCAGAAGACAGCACTTTGTTTAAAATTCGTTAGACAATGAACTCAAACCAGGGTGAAATGCCAAAAAGGATTGTTATTGAGTACATATTAAAAGAATCACAGGAGGAAGAGATAAAAAGAAATATGCTAATCTATGTCTCTTTAGCTTACCAGCAATCCCACAGAAGAAATGGTAGCTGACAATCCTCCCCAAAGCTGGCAATTCAGACCAAAGCACCTCTCACCCCCACCATACTTTTCTAGCAAGACTAGGAGTATAAACAATAATACCTGAATATGGTTTGTTAGTACATAAGTGACTTGGTCACAACTCAGTTGATCTCCTGCCAGAGATATTTTAAAGTAAGACAGCATCCCACTGGGGATGGTCTGATGACACATCTGTGAATAATTTGGGAATCTAGATAAGTGTTCCTTTGCTATGAATATAGTTATGAGAAACATCATTCTCTTTCCCCATAGCAGGTGTCAGATTAAGGAGCTGGTGGTGTTCTCATTATCTTAACTGTGATAAGTAAGATTACAGATAAGAGGCTTCCAAGTGAGAGTGATTCACAAAACAATGGTGCAAACCACAAAGCTTGCTAAGTAACATACAGTATATATTGCTATAGCTTGCTGAATCTTACATGTGCAGAGCGGGAAAAAGGAGTCCACACCACTATCTTCTCACCCATTGTCTACAGTGCCGATACACTGAACCACACTGACAGATGCTCACAAAAAACCAATCAGCCATATGGTGACTTAGCTGTGTGAACTGATCGGTTAAATGCTTATAATGAATACTTGACCGAAAATCCAGATAAGGGGGAAAAATGACAACCCATAGTCTAAGGCTGTTCCAGGCTACTGACTATCTGTAAATATGAAACTAATGGTTTTGAAAGAGTGCTAGTGATTAAATCTAAATTATCACTGAAATTATTAAAACAAATTCAGCTCAATTACTTTGATAAACCATTTTAATGCTTGCTAATTATGTGGAAAAAGTAATAATAAACCAATTTACTTACCAACTCCACCACTCATCCCAAACACTAGCTAGTTAAGATTACCTTCTATAACTCTTAGGGAATTATTGAAAATATTTTTTTTTTTCTGAGAGAGAGAGAGAGAGAGAGAGAGAGAGAGGAACATAGTGGCAGGATGTAAGATGCAGGCAGGAACAGCATACACTGAGCAGCACAACTAAGTAGCTGGCATTGTGTACAGGAACATCTGCACAGCGTATGGGCTAGACCCAAGTCCAGATGGGAGATTCCACAGAAAGTCATGGAGAATGGCAGGGCTAAGATCCTGTGGGATTTCCAGATCCAGACAGACAGGCAGGTACTTGCCAATCAACCAGACACTGTGGTAGGAGACAAGGACCAGAAGACAGTGGTGGTGATAGATGTAGTGGTGCCAAGTGACAGCAACATTAGGAAGAAGGAGTATGAGAAGCTGGAGAAGTACCAGGGCCTGAAGGAAGAACTAGAGAGGATGTGGAAAGTAAAGGCCAAAGGTGTTTCAGTGGTGGTAGGGGCACTCGGGGCTGTGACTCCTAGGCTGGAGAGTGGCTCCAACAGATCCGAGGAACAACATCAGAGCTCTCTGTCCAGAAGAATGCAGTGGTAGGAACAGCTAGGATACTGTGCAGAACCCTCAAACTCTCAGGCCTCTGGTAGAGAAGTTGAGAAAGACAAATACCACCCATAGGGGTGAGAAGGGAAATTTATATATTTAAAAAGGCTTGAAAACATTTAACCTTCCGGCCTCCTTCTAACTGAACTCTTGTACTTGAAATGCAATAGCAGTTGAGTAACAAATATGCAAACTATTATATTGATTCTGAGTTTAGGTAGAAAAAAATTTTTCCCCAGAAAAAAAAGAAGCTCTGTGGAGACAATTCATTGGCCCATGTGAGCTTATATTTCCATTATTAGTGTAAGGATTTATTATGAACAGACATCGTTGGCTTGTGTTTAATTATATGAAGAGATAGAATGCTATTAATGGATAACAGTATTTTACATAAATACTATCAATGATGACAGATACTCTAAGGAAGTCTACAACTTTAGTCCCCAGATGAATATGCATACCTTTGTGATAAAACTGGAGAGGAGATGAGGTAGGGATGTGTTTCTTTTGTAAACAGCATTTACTTTGGCACTACCTTCCCAGATGAAGATAAAACCTTCTTTGCCATCACTTGCTGCCTTTTGTTTGTTTATTTTATTACAGATAACAAATTAAACCTTGTGCTTTTACCTAGAAGGCATGTGCTTTAAATTATTGCCCACTAGGTTATTTCTCATGTCTTTTTCTTTTACCATGCAGTTTATTGCTATAATCTAATATTGTAAAACTAATTTTTATCTAGAAATGTGAAGTCTCTCTCAGCTGAGTTTCAGTTTGGTAGAAGAGAAAGGAAGGGTGCTGTTAGAAGTACTTTTCATAAAGACAAGCTAATACTGTATATGTGACTTTGAGGCTAAGCCCATCTGTGTAAAATGTTTGGTATATTAATGCACTGGAGGGCAAGAAGAAGAAAATGAACACTGTTAGATGCAGTTTTGGGATTTTCTAGTCTTTTCCCACAATCTGTTTTTATACCACCACCTTGATGATGAGTTCTGGAGATACTCATACTCATGCAAGGTATTTTAGCTGATTCTAAAGTATTGCCCAACTCTTACATTTTGGAATTTTCTTCCTGGATGAACACAACTATCTTCATTTTTTACATATGCCCTGCAAGTAGGGGGTTTGTGAGCATGCATTGCTGTTAGGAACACCTCCCACGTTAGTGGGATTTTAAGCAACCATCACATGGTTGTTAGTATGAATTTCATACTGATTTCATAATCAAAGGCTTCATCTTGAGAGGTAGGGCATTTGTATATATTTACATTTTAACAGCTTTAAGTGCCAAGGGAAAAAAAGACACAATGCATCTAAACAGACAAAACTTGCCTTTCTATGGGAATTATCCATATTTTCAATGCACAGTGTCTGCTGTTTTTCTTTCCTTTAATCAAAACCTTGTCAGAACAGGTAGTTAAAAGTGGAAAGTAGGAGGAAAGAGTTCTGACAAATGCATGTCCTCTCTCTCATTCTCAGGAAAACATCTGTAGCTTCCATAGGAAGCGCTCATTTTTCCCATCAGCCAAGTCCCAGTATACCCTTGGGTCTACTTTTGGCATAGTTCATCAAGTAGGATGCAGTTTATGGCTTAGAACTTATGAGAGAAAGCATTTGGGCCATTCCTTTCCCTGGCAGAACACTGAGAGCAATTCCCAAGGCTTCAAGCCACATGTGAGCCTCTGACCTTTTCTTAGCACACCATGGGAGAGGTTAACAATGGTTGAAACTTCAGCCATCCTTTGACATAGAAGCAAAACAATAACAAGCTCTGCCAGGATACAGCTATGTGGGTTAGATTTTTTCCCCTCTTCTTAAATAGTGTTGGTTTTAGTAGGCAGTGTAAATAAAATGGAAAACAACATTTGAAATGACCGGTTTAAAAAGTCAGTATAAAAATCGCAACCCATACAGATCATGAGAAAAATATCCTATTAGTATTATTATTTAAAATGATTTCATCGCTTATGATTCAGCCTTCACAGGCCAGATGCCCTTCAGATGCATTAGACTTCATTTTCCTTAATTCTCAACCAAGGGCTGGCAGGAACTGAAGTCTCCAAAGCCACCATTAGGGGAAAGCCTGGGTTAGATTATTTCCACCAAAGCCTTCATTGTGTTTGACAGGGCATCACGAAGAGCATACCACTTCAAACATAAAGTGGTGTGTGCTGAATCATTGCTGTTCCATCACTGGCCCCACTGCATCTATCACCTCCTGTATTAAGCATGAATATCTAGGCAGCTTCAAAACTTGAAGCAAATTCTCAGTAAGAGAGGGAATAAAGTGTGGATTTTCTAAGAATCCCTCCCCACACTCTTAGAAAAAGTTGGTTTTGGTGTTGTAGCTCACTTGTTTAATTGGTTCCAATGCTTCACGAGTCAAGGGTTGCCATTTTGCCAGGATTGTAACTGCTTCTTGGAGATCTTATAAACTCATATTTGTGTCATCAGATATAGTTATCTACCCACCTGGTCTTCTGATGGCCTCTTTGCACTTAACTTCCATTTGTCCAATCATTGGTTTCTTCTTCTTGCTTCCTTGTTTTTTGTCCAACTGTTTTTAGCTTCATTATTAGAGAATGATTTTCTCCTGAATTGGACTGCACAGATATTGACAACCACTAGATGTCAGCAAATAAAACCACAAAACCCTTGTCAGTTTGGTGCCATCAAATGATTGCCTGGATTTTTGTAGCCCAGAAGTGGGAGTCTTACTAGTATGTGTATTGTGACCAGTATGAAATGCCTCAGGTTGAATGAACAGAAACCTATATTGAACAGTTATTAAGCAAAGTTCACTAAGTTTGCTTATTGTCCCTCTGATTTTTATACTAATCTGAGGTTTCCACTTGAGATCAAATCAGTTTTCTGAAAAATCTTCATACACAATATGTTTGTGTTGATCAAATAGTCCTAAAACAGTCTAGAAGACAACCTATAGGTACTCTTTTTTGAGACAGCAGAGGGCAGTGTTAATACTGCAGGAGAAAGGCTGATGACTTCCTCCTCTTCCCCCCTCCTTACCCATTATGAATACAAGGCTTCTGTGACAGCTAAAAAAGTACATTGAATTATCACTTTGCCTACAGTTTCTGGAAGAGCACAGGAACTACAGAATAGAGACTGGATATATACTATATGTCACATCTTGCCTCTGCATCAAGCTATGTTTTACTGGTGGGCTTTATTAAAGTTATAACTTTGAATCTGATGAAAGATCATTCAAGAGGGTAAGGAGTGTTGAAGGTATAGAATGTATGGATATTCATATGCTCCTAATTTGACTTAGAGTTTTGTAGATGCTTTTCAGTACATTTTCATATACTGAAGAACTTCCATATTCATTGTAAACTTGATGCTGGCAATGTGCATGCTAGAATGAGTGTAGCACTGTCTCTAGCATTGTTGTGAAAGGGACATTATTAGCCTTTTTTCAGTACTTTATCTAAGAGCATGAAGTTGTAAGAATAGAAGAATATGGAAGGTATGTATTGGCCCCCTCCCATACTCTCTCCAGGGTTAGAATCTGAGATGCAAATATAGCAAAAGCTGTACTCTGGCAAATGAATGTACAGTTGAGCTTCCATATCTGGGCTGCAAAACTCCACATAACTGCTAGTTGGCAGCAAATAGTTAGAATTGTATGTATTTGTTTCCATCTAGTGGCCATCTGCATAAGTACATCAGAATCACAATGCAGTCCTATGATTACATTAACCATCTGAAGTAACTTTGGGTAGAAGAACATGATTAGTCCAAAGTCACCCAGGGAGCTTTGTGGCTGAGCCCAGATTTCTGACTTGTTCTCCAGAGTCCTAGGTTTTGAAGCTCTATGTGAGGGAGTTGAACTAATTTTGTTTTCTTCTTCCATTATAAAAGATAGCTTATTTTTCTAGTAAAAACAGTATATTGTGAAGTACAACTGTGAAAGTGAACATTTGCAGGAAAATACATGAAAGCACAGCCTGTTACATGATGTGCTAATAAATAAAAATAGATTATATTTCTCATTAGGCATTTTGTGTAACTATCGGAAGGGCTTTCATGCACCAACTGAACAGACCTGCCCCTGAACGTTAATACATATGTCAGACAGCAGCCCAGCTAACATGTAACTCGTATCAGTTTGAAGTGAACTTTATATAAGGGGGATGCAAACTTTGGTCACTCAAGGTTCATGTCTCAGTAGTGGTAGTCTTGTACTCAGATGTCTGGAGATATATACAATAATGAATATGGATCGGAGGCATTGCCAGCTGGTATCTAGAAGGCATGGCTATCTTTGTTATGCATAACATCTCCACCATGCTTATATTAAATACTTAGAATCATAGGGAAGGCCCATTTATGAATCCAGGTGGATGTTTAGCTTCCACTTGAACACATCCAATAAAGAGATTTCCACCAATTCTATGGGACATTGCTGTTACTGGTACAAATGTCCCCCTCCTAATGTTCAGTTGCTATCTACCTTTCTGTAATTTACATCCATTCTATGAACTGCACTTTGGAAGGATAATCGATTTTGGCATTCTGCTGTATGAAAAATACTTTTCAGATATTTAGAAAATGCTATCATGTTCTTGCCAAATCATCTTTTCTCAAGTTCCCTTCAGTGGTCATGATTTCTAGTCCCCTGATCATCTTCATTGCCCTTCTATAAAACTGTTCCAATTTTTCCAATTCCAAAAAATGTGGTGTTTTCAACTGGACACAGTAATTTTGATAAGGTCTGACCCAAACCAGAATAGAGTGGGACAAGCCAGTTTGGTCTAGTGGTCAAGGTGCTGGGCTAGAAACCAGGAGACTCTGCATTCTAGTCCCACCTTAGGCATGAAAGCCGGCTGGGTGACCTTGGGCCAGTCTCTCTCTCTCAGCCCAGCCCAACTCACAGGGTGGTTGTTGTATGTTCGCCGCCTTGAGTTATTTATAAAAATACTAAAGACTGGATAGAAAATAAATAAAATAAAAATAAACTATTTTCCATTATTTGAAAAGTATACTTCTATTCATGAAACCTAAAACTGCATTTGCTTTTTTTTTTTGCTGCTGTAACATACTGTTCTGCTTGGATACAATCCAAAAAATGATAGAATGATCTCAGTTCGAATTCAGGGCAAGCCATCTAACATCACAGTGATCCAAATATACGCCCCAACCACAGATGCTGAAGAAGCTGAAGTAGAGCAGTTCTATGAGGATCTGCAGCACCTACTGGACAACACGCCTAAAAGAGATGTTATTTTCATCACAGGAGACTGGAATGCTAAGGTGGGCAGTCAAATGACACCTGGAATTACAGGTAAGCCTGGCCTGGGAGAACAAAACGAAGCAGGACATAGGCTGATAGAATTTTGCCAAGACAACTCACTCTGCATAACAAACACTCTCTTCCAACAACCTAAGAGACGGCTTTAAACATGGACTTCCCCAGATGGACAACACCGAAATCAGATTGATTACATCCTTTGCAGCCAAAGGTGGTGGACATCTATACAGTCGGTAAAAACAAGACCTGGAGCTGACTGTAGTTCAGATCACGAACTTCTTATTGCACAATTTAGGATCAGACTAAAGAGATTAGGGAAGACCCACAGATCAGCTAGATATGAGCTCACTAATATTCCTAAGGAATATGCAGTGGAGGTGAAGAATAGATTTAAGGGACTGGACTTAGTAGATAGGGTCCCAGAAGAACTCTGGACAGAAGTTCGCAACATTGTTCAGGAGGCGGCAACAAAATACATCCCAAAGAAAGAGAAAACCAAGAAGGCAAAATGGCTGTCTGCTGAGACACTAGAAGTAGCCCAAGAAAGAAGGAAAGCAAAAGGCAACAGTGATAGGGGGAGATATGCCCAATTAAATGCAAAATTCCAGAGGTTAGCCAGAAGAGATCAGGAATTATTTTTAAACAAGCAATGCATGGAAGTGGAAGAGGACAATAGAATAGGAAGGACAAGAGACCTCTTCCAGAAAATTAGAACCATTGGTGGTAAATTCCAGGCAAAAATGGGTATGATCAAAAACAAAGGTGGCAAGGACCTAACAGAAGAAGAAGAGATCAAGAAAAGGTGGCAAGAATATACAGAAGACCTGTATAGGAAGGATAACAATATCGGGGATAGCTTTGACGGTGTGGTCAGTGAGCTAGAGCCAGACATCCTGAAGAGTGAGGTTGAATGGGCCTTAAGAAGCATTGCTAATAACAAGGCAGCAGGAGGTGACGGCATCCCAGCTGAACTGTTCAAAATCTTGCAAGATGATGCTGTCAAGGTAATGCATGCTATATGCCAGCAGATTTGGAAAACACAAGAATGGCCATCAGACTGGAAAGAATCAACTTATATCCCCATACCAAAAAAGGGAAACACTAAAGAATGTTCAAACTATCGAACAGTGGCACTCATTTCACATGCCAGTAAGGTAATGCTCAAGATCCTGCAAGGTAGACTTCAGCAATTCATGGAGCGAGAATTGCCAGATGTACAAGCTGGGTTTAGAAAAGGCAGAGGAACTAGGGACCAAATTGCCAATATCCGCTGGATAATGGAAAAAGCCAGGGAGTTTCAGAAAAACATCTATTTCTGTTTTATTGACTATTCTAAAGCCTTTGACTGTGTGGACCATAACAAATTGTGGCAAGTTCTTAGTGGTATGGGGATACCAAGTCATCTTGTATTCCTCCTGAGGAATCTGTATAACGACCAAGTAGCAACAGTAAGAACAGACCACGGAACAACGGACTGGTTTAAGATTGGGAAAGGAGTACGGCAGGGCTGTATACTCTCACCCTACCTATTCAACTTGTACGCAGAACACATCATGCGACATGCTGGGCTTGAGGAATCCAAGGCTGGAGTTAAACTCGCTGCAAGAAACATTAACAATCTCAGATATGCAGATGATACCACTTTGATGGCTGAAAGCGAAGAGGAACTGAGGAGCCTTATGATGAAGGTGAAAGAAGAAAGTGCAAAAGCTGGCTTGCAGCTAAACCTCAAAAAAACCAAGATTATGGCAACCAGCTTGATTGATAACTGGCAAATAGAGGGAGAAAACATAGAGGCAGTGAAAGACTTTTTATTTCTAGGTGTGAAGATTACCACAGATGCTGACTGAAGTCAGGAAATCAGAAGACGCTTAATACTTGGGAGAAGAGCAATGACAAATCTCAATAAAATAGTTAAGAGCAGAGACATCACACTGACAACAAAGGCCGGCATAGTTAAAGCAATGGTGTTCCCTGTAGTAACATATGGCTGCGAGAGCTGGACCATAAGGAAGGCTGAGAGAAGGAAGATCGATGCTTTTGAACTGTGGTGTTGGAGGAAAATTCTGAGTGCCTTGGACTGCAAGAAGATCAAACCAGTCCATCCTCCAGGAAACAAAGCCAGACTGCTCACTTGAGGGAATGATATCAAAGGCAAAACTGAAATACTTTGGCCACATAATGAGAAGACAGGACACCCTGGAGAAGATGCTGATGCTAGGGAGAGTGGAGGGCAAAAGAAAGAGGGGCCGACCAAGGGCAAGGTGGATGGATGATAGTCTAGAGGTGACGGACTCATCCCTGGGGGAGCTGGGGGTGTTGATGACCGACAGGAAGCTCTGGCGTGGGCTGGTCCTTGAAGTCACGAAGAGTTGGAAGCGACTGAACGAATAAACAACAACAAAACATACTGTTCATCTTTATTTGATTTGCAGTCAGCTACTACTCTAAACCTGTTTTACAAGTAGCATTTCCTAGCGAGGTAATTCATCATCCTATATCTTGCATCTGATTTTTGTTTTCTAAATGAAGATTTGTCTCCATTAAATTTCATTCTGTTCTTTCTGTTCCTTTTTCTTACCTATCAAAATTGTTTTCAATTTTAGTTGTGCCTTCTAGGGTATTAGGAGTCAGAATTTTTATAATCTGAAAACTGCATAACTAGTCCTTCTGCTACTGCATCCACAGAATTAAAAATATTGAGTATAGGACCCAGGATGGATCCATTTAGCACCTCACTTAATACCTCTTGCCAATCTGATGATGAGCCATTAACATGCACTCTTTGAGGATGATTTTTGGAGCCATCTATGCACCTACTTAATTGTCATGACATCTATCACACTTAAACAGCTTGCTAATCAACCTGTCATATAGTATTTTGTCAAATGCTTCATCACTGTTAAGACTTATTATGTCTATAGTATTCCTTCAATCTGTTGAGATAGTTACCTGATCAAAAAGTGAAGTAAGATAGTTAATACTTGGGAGAAGATTGATGATTGGTGGAAAAGAGTTAAGAGGCAGCTTTTCTCCCAACCCCAGCCCACAGAGGAAAAAAATTCTAGAGTCTTAGGATAGTTTTACATCCTGAAAAATCCTATTGACTCAGAGAAAGAGAAAGAAGTCACTGTAGTTTGTAGATTCAAATAAATCACTGGCAACATAATTCCTAAATTTTCATATCAAAGTGGAAAGAGCTTTTAACAGTTGTATAAGTAAGTTGCCTATTATGATTTATTTTGTACACTTTCCCAGTGCGAATTATTGCTGTCTAATTTTTCAGCAACAGGATAGTTTGCCTGGTTTATAAAATGAAAAATCGGTGAAATGTAGTTTCTTATGAACTGTTAGTGCAGTGCCGTTTGAGAGCAGGGAAAACATCATTATTCGTTATTTTAGAAACCAAACTTTCCAGTTATGTTAAATACCCCTTTACCTCACCATGTAATTGTCATCAGTAGAGATAAATGTTTTTCTTAACCTTCAAGTCACTGGATTATTATTCCAACATTTGTTAATCATGTTTATTATCTGTCCAACAACCAAAGTTCTCTGAGTTAAAAATTGGTTTAAGTGATTAAAAGGTTCTAAAGATAATAATAAAAAAATACATTGTGTGCAATATGTGTATTTACATACAAACACATACACACACACACACACACACACACACTTCACTATTCCAGGTCAGACCAGATACCAAGTTGAATACAAACTATAAAATGCCTTGGAAGAGAGAAATATCCTTGCCTGGTGCTAATGATACATTAACATAGGAAGGCCAGGAAGTTTTTATTTCCTTATAATGCTCCTCTACATTACATCACTTGGCAGCAGCACGTCAAGATGTCCTCAGAGATTATCAAAGGGCCTGTACAGGCAGAGAAGGTATGAGATAGTAAGTTAAAAGCAAAATAAATGATAAGCAAGCCCTACTCCTCCCCTCAAAACACTACCACTATTCTGCAATTTCAAGCAAAAAATCTCTCCATGCTTACGGCTGCATTCAACATTGCCTGCAGTTATGAACAACTTCAAAAGCTGTCTTGATTGATGGCATGGATGACAAATAAGTATGTACATTCTATCATCTTTTAGCTTGATATTCTGTCAAATTGTTATCAAATTGTCATGCCAGGTTAGACCCATCAGTTTAAATAATGAAAAACCATAGTTTGTAATTATGTTGAGTGGTAACTAGAACGTTGTGCCTTCAGCAATAGAAAAATACTTCAAATGTGCTTAGCTTTGAATTCATCATGTTTCTGTTTTTCTTTTGTAATGGAATTCTAAAAGACTATTTGCTATAGTGTATGTTACTCCAGTTCTTTAATTCTGTATATTCCTTTCCACAAACATTCACTGCATATTAAAACATGGTAAAAAGAAGATGTTTTAAAAATAAATCTTGCACCGTTGCAAGATGGTGTTTGCAAATGAAAAAAATTGCAAACATGTTTAAAAAATTGCACACACATTCTTCACCCGGAGGTGAGACAAGCCCCCTCATTCCTGGACTTTCGAAAAAAACTAAAAACCTGGTTTTTCCAACATGCCTGAAGCGGGAAGGGGAATAGTTATTCCTGGGAATGGCTAGCCCCCTAGAACAGCCCTTTAGACTCATGGATTCCTATAGACTTTCTCAGTCCCTCAGATTTTATATTTTTATTGTCTATTTATATTTACATTTATTGGTTTTATAATTGTACTGAATCTTAACTTTGTTTTTATTGTAAACTGCCCAGAGTCCCTCCTTTGGGGGGGGATGGGTGGTGATAACATTTAATAAATAAAGGGTTTCCCTTCTATAAAGAATAGCTATGGCAGCTTCAGCTGAGAACGTCTTCTGGCTTTTAGTGTCCTACAGTTTGCCTCAAAGGCATCCATTAATTATTTCTCCAGAACAACTCTGCTCTTTAGTCATTGCTGTTGATTTTTTAAAAAAATGGACCCGTTTTTTTAAGCCTTTTTAAAATGTAATGCTTTATCAAATGAACATTTGTGTGATAAGGAACAGTTGCTGAATCATATGCACTTGGAGCATTAAACAAAATAAGAAAAAAATTACTTTATATCTGAAAGAAACACTACTCTTCACCATTCATATTTCAAATTCGCTTCTAAATTGCAGGAGTCAAAAACAGTTTGAATTTCAGAATTAAGACTGTGAATCATAATCTGGATATATTCAGTGCAAACCTGTACATATTTAATCAAAAGTAATTCTCACTAAATTACCTTGAATTACTTCCTGGTGTATAGAGAACTCCAGTATTTATTTAATATTTTAATTTCAGCTCTTTAACATTGCAATATCATTATTCAGTTTTTTAATAGCTGAACATTTCAGTTGTGTGAGACAAAATTAGCCATAAGGTTATTTTTATTACAGAATTTATACAGAACTAGATCTACATGATATTTCTTCTTGGACAATGTCAGTGTAACCTGCATAGCAGTAAACTATAAACATTAAAATAAATATTGTCATTCATACTTCTTTCTGTAAATACATAAGTACAACTGGAGATATAAAACCTATCAAGAAAAAGACTGATTTTTGCAGTTGTAACATGAAGAGTAAAATAAGGTCCAGTGGAATATTTATTTTATACTACATATGTATATTTATTTGGAGACATTTAGGATACATTTTGCTGTCCTAAAGTAATACACTGTCATTGGATTGAAGTAGTAAATATGTTACTTATATTATTGTTGTTATTATTTAGATGATGGGTTATCTCACCTTCTTTCCTTCCTTCCTTAAATGATATTTATATAAGTCCAGTGAATCACAATCAGTTTAACCATATTTTTATCACCACAGCAATTGCTTCTGTGTTTTACATCAAAACTAATGAAAATAAGACAGGCTGGAGGCTCAGAAAGTTTGAATTGCTGTTAACTGAATTTCTGTACTGTTGACAGCATTTAAATGTGTGTCTTTAATTATTGTACAATCCTCAAGAAATTTATTCTGTGTAAGCCCTGGTGGAACTGAATGGGACTGTCCAATTACTAGAGGTCCAGAACATAATCAAGCCCTCACCTTCATGGACATTTTTGGCTTGTTAAAGTCTTTAGAAGACCACAATTAGACCTCTACTTAATTTGTTCCTGGATAATACAACTGATTTTCAATAAATTCTCTGCCCTGTCTCTATATCATTCCAAGCCAACCACAGTTCCTTATATTCGGATGGTCCTCCCATCTTCCCAGCAGCATCTTGAATTTCTATTATGGATACATGCCTCTACTTACTCTTGACTCCTTCCAAACCATATGGCCTCCACAGATTCAATTCCCTGAGGCATGTTCATTGTTGAATACATCATTTTCACAGCATGGGGAGATAACTTGCAGCTGTGGAATGCATCAAGCTAAGTTAACACAGTCCTCTTATTTACTTTCCAGAGCAGACCATTGCAAAGAAAGAGAAAAGGAAAAACAGAGAAGAGATACTAAAGAATGCCCTGCCCACTGGTTTATGCCCTGCCCACTAACAATATGCATCCCTCAACAAATTAGCACACCAATATAAAAACTGACCAGAATATTGGCAATCTTATTTGTTAATGATCCTTCTATGGAATGCAGTTGGAGAGGTTTATGTTCATATTTAATATACCTTGTCTCTTTAGTATATCTTGCATTATTCTGAAATTATTAACAGGTTATTGTATTTTATTTTGTAATTTGAGAACAAAGCTGTCTTCATTACTTTGTATAACTCATAAGCAGGTAAAAATGTCTTTTTGTGTTTATCTTTCATACAACAGGTACTATTTTCCCTCTGCATTGCTTTTTGGGGACTACAGATCATGAAGCAACTCACTTCAAGGGCAGCAAAGCAACACTAAGAAGAATTCTATCAAAATTTTATTTTTTGTGGGGGATAACATTAATCCCTTATACATAATTCTGGCAGAGATTTTTTTTTTCACCTGTTGAAATAACAACATATCACCAAACCTAAGATTAATATGACCCAATTTCTTTATTTGGGAACTTCTGAATTTTCTTCTACGAAACATGTGAAATGTTTTGCCTCAATTTCATCTGTATGCAATGTTATATGTAAATTGAACAATTATATTAATAAAAACTAATTATATTGAGTGGAAATAAACTCGTTTGTTTTCTTTACATGTTAATAAAGTCAAAGGGCTCTTGTCATATAGATGGCAAAGTTCCACTGATTTAAGGTGCCTTGCAAATGAATAATCAAGAGCAGGATTTGCAATTAATCACGTATATACTTTATATTTACAAATGTAAAGGCTGTTCAACCTAGGAATGTTTATTTTTTATTTGACTGTAATACAGTCAAGTGGATAGTATTCCTTTCTTTCCAGAAAAAATGCAAAAGAATTAACCATTAAAAAGCTGATAAAAAGAGTTACAAACAAATACTGAATAACTCAAACTGAAAAGGCCTGGCTTAAGAAAGAAGTCTTAACATATTTCCTAAAAGTAGAAAGAGTGGGGGCTGAACACAACCCAAGAGAGCCTATTTTATAGCTTGGGAGCAACACAAAAGGCTATCCAACGTGCCTCACAATATAGGCAGAAGGTAAAGCCAATATTAAGAGGTATTTGTAGAATAAAGCTCAGACAGACTCATATTGCGATAGGTACTCTCTCCTATATCAAGCCCCAAACCATTCAGTGTTCCAAAGACTAAAGCTAACACCCTTAAGTTGTGCCCAGCAAACAACTGGCAATGACCTGCTCCTAATAGCATGCATTGATTAACACTCTGGCTTTGGCACAACTGGAATCTCAGGTCAGGATGCTGGGCATAAATGATTCCTCAGACAACATCTTTGGCATCAGCTTTTTTTTGTTTTTTTTTGCACCAGATGAAGCTTCCAGACACAGCCTCACATACAGAGTCTTGGATATCTGAAGAAATGTCAGATGCAGGCTCAGAGGCATTCTTGCGAATGCAGATGACACCGGAGGCTGGCACTTTGCTTTGCAACATGTTACTTTTCTGGTTCTTCTTTTAAATGTTTTTTGAAAATATGAAAATAGGCAGGGAACATACCTGGTGCCAAAGGCGATGTTGGAGGGCTCATTTATGCCCAGGATCCTGCCCTGGGGATTCTAGTGGTATAAGCTATTATATTCCTGCTCCTGCTTCCTGCTGTTTAAGCTTTTGATCCTCAGTTGCACATACGGTTACCCTGGACTCTGAACTTCTGCTGTCACCTTGAGTTATTAGCTGTGTCTGATTTTTTCCTTGCAACTCTGTTGTTGCTTTTGGTATATCTAGCCCCTGATCTTCAGATTGCCTTCTTTCCTCAGCTGTGTTTTCCCCTCTTCCGTTTTGATGGATTTTTGCTCTTGGTTATCAGTTATGCACCCTGAGTATAACAGTGAAGATTTCAGCCCAGCCTGAAGCATGTTGCTGTCAAAAAGTGAACCTAAATAGTGTTCTATACAGCATAAACCCTTAAAAATTCCGTTCATCCTTGATGTGATCTAGAGGTGATCCAGGATACCTGCTATGGTAGCTATGACTGTCAGAAGCGAGGAAGCTTGTAGCAGGTAGATGGCCCTATGGCTAATGGCATGTAGAACACTATTCCTTGGAATACATGGCTAAGCCTACACTTGCATCTTTTTTGCCATCATGTACAACTTTATTATTTCTTCAGACTCCTTGATATCTGTTGAAATTTTAATCTTTTTTTCTACTGTTTTGTCACATTTTCTGTTTATGCCATTTTCATGTTTTTATTCTTTTATAGATTAAAAAATACTGATATATATTTGAATGTTACATAAACTCCTAATTCAGCTGCACTGTAATGTCTGTAGCATAATGTAGCTGTAATTGGAAAGTATTAATAACAGCAAAACAAATAACAGGAAACTAACCGTGAACACACAGTAGCATCAGATTAATTTACATTAACAAGAGGGGTAGAATTTTAAAGGAGTTCCAAACTGGATCTCTGCAGATATGATTATATTAACAATGGGATCTCTCACATACACATAGCCTTTCATTCAGTATAATACTTTTGCCCCTCTTGATTGCAATAGTTATATAGCTATGATGTTTTACTGATCTGTAAAACTAGAAATACTGGTTAGGAGATCACTGTCAAGAGCTATTACAGGGGTATGACACTGATCTCTGTGTGATCCTAAGACATTTTGATACATAGAAAAAAGGGAAGACCTCTCTTATTTTTAAAGACTGAAAGAATTGGGGCAGGGGGGAAAGGAAAAGTTTTTCAGTTATGCCTCACTGCTGGGGTTACTTATTTCTACACTTACAAATGAGAAGTTATGGTGAAATCAGTGTTGTTATGCTCCCTTTAGTATTTATGTAGCAATTCCCACATTCAAATCTAAGTACAAATGTCTTTAAAAAATACATAAAAACTTATTTCTTTTTTTGCAAGATGTCCTATACAAGATGGAAGAATTGGAGTTTTGCAATTTAATGTAGATGAAAGGAACATTTTGTGGGATAAGCTGATGCTTGCATTTTATCTTTTGAAAATACACTTTCAACATGGGAAGAAAAAAATGGATTTCGGAAAAAGTGTAGGAGAAGATTCCTCTGCAGTGTGGGAGAAACATCTGCTTTCTGTCCACCAAAGACCACCAATGATGCCCTTGTATAAAGCCTATAAAGGAAAATAAATGTGGGAGGATGACAGCTAGAGGACTGTATGTAGATTGGGGAAAAGCCAGTTTTTATTATTTGGACACACCTCTTGTTTTCCTAGTGGACTTGATATGGAAGTTGTTTTTCATTTCCAATTTTTATCAGTTTTTTTTTTTTAGTATAAACTATCATGGAAAAGGAGCAGTACTCCATAACTACTGGCAAGTGTGCTTGTTATTCATCTTGACCAATTCCCCCCTTATATATCTAAGAAATTTGTTCCAAAAATTTGCTGCCCTTCTACATGTCTAATAGGAATCCATGTTTCAACAGAAACTTGTCCATCATTTATAAGGACTAGGTACCACTGAAGAGATTTGGAAAGAGAGAATGGTCCCCTTTGTCAGAGATGTTGCATTTGAGATTGCCCTGCCAAGGAGATGATCTGGTTAGAGCAGAGTGCAAGAATGAATACAGAAACGCCCTTCCCACCACAAGGCAAACTCATTTTAACACTGTTAGTTGTAAGCCACAAGGGAGGATATCCTTCCCTGAAAAGCAAAGAAATATCCTGTATTTAAATTGTTTTCCTCTTGTTATTTTCCATGTCCCTGGTTAGGTTCACATGTCATGCTCAGATTTATTTGAGATTGACTTTTGTCCTTTCTTTCAGTCAGAGGTAGTTGCGTGAAGACATTTTTTCCCCTCAGTTATAAGTAGGATGTGGATTCAGATACACTGAATTTTGCCTGCTAGTAGCTGTGTCATTGTATGATGGAAGAATGCAACTATTTCCTGCATTTTCCACTGTTTTTTAACCATAATATATAGAAAAATAAAATAAATATTACAACTTATGTAGGTGCATTTAACTGATAAGAGGGTGGAGTGTACAATATTATACTAATATATTTTCCTTCTTAATTAGAAGCTATAGAACCTTTGCAGAATGACAATTTAATTTTAATAGTGGGGTCTTACCAAGGTTATGCTCATATATGTGAGCATCAGATCCTGATATGTTTATAGAAACAATTTAGACAATGGTTTTTGTCACCTTTCTCTTCAACCATTCTTTTCAACCACATGGCTTTTTTTTTCAAAAGGCATCCATTAGTTATAATTATTCCATGAATCTTGCACCATGAATCTTTTAAAATGTATTATAATTTTTAAAAATGCCTAAAGAAAGCAGTACTACTGTCTTCATAGAAAGGTTTGCTTGACAGATGAAATTAAGATCTAAAAGTGCTAACTTACAGCTAAGTAGTCATATGCATTTGTGTCTACAACCTGATCCCACACTTTTACATTATTTTTATATATACTAATTATATACTGTACACTTGGAGCAAAAGTTTTTACTATGCACTAGAAATAGACAAGGTCATGAAAGTAGCTGTACTGCTATGTTGCTATCTAATATTAACGTGAAATATGCCTGATTACAGATAGTGGGCCTTATTCAGAACTTGTATGCTGAATATACATTAAGGAAAGCTAGATTGGAAGAAGATGAATGTGGTTTTAAAATTGGAGGAAGAAACATCAATAACCTGCACCACAGTATGCTGATGACACTACCCTGATACCCAGAATGCAAAGAATCTGCAAGACCTAGTATTAAAAGTCAAAGAGCACAGTGAAACAATGGGACTAAAATATAACAATGACCAAACTAATGACAACAGACAGAACAACCAGCCTTAGAATTGACAGTGAAGATATCAAAGTGGTAGTTAGCTCCTGCCTTTTAGGATCAACTATCAACAATAAAGGAACAAGTGGTCAAGAAATATGCCACAGAGTGGCACTTGGTAGCATTAATACAAACTAAATTAGTACAAACTAAAATAGAATAAGAAATAAGGAACAGGAAAAAAAATAAAAGAGAAAGCTAAAGTAGAAAAAAAAAAAGAAAAAGGTAGAAGAAAAATAGAAAAGAAAGAAAAAAGATATAAAGAAGTGGCTTCCTAACTTCTTCATAGCAGTTATAACTGCAATTGTAAATTTACCTCTTTCTCTAAAGTTACATCATGACTCTCTTCTTTCTATAATCTACAGTATCGTATCTAATCATCAAAACCATAGGTTATAAGTTCTTTTTTTTCTGTTTTACGCAAAAAGTCTATAAGGGGTTTCCAGTCAGCAAGAAATGTAGATATTGTCTTTTCTCTATCAAGTAGGTCAATCTGGCCATCTCAACAAGTTCTATCATCTTCACCAACCATTCCTTTGTTGTAGATATTGCCAAATCCTTTCATCTTTGTCTATACAATAATCTTGTTGCTGTTACCATATATGAAAACAAATTTCCATGACTTTTTTTCCAACTGTTCCAGTTGTATATTAATCTTTAAAATCCTCTGAATCAGTGTATGCATTTGAACCCAAAATCTTCAGGCTTTTTTGTACATCCACCAAGTACGATAAAATGGCCCTTCTTCTTGTTCACATTTCCAACATAGATTTGAAGTATCTTTATTCTAGATAATTTTTCTGGTATCATATACCAATGGCACATCATAATATAAAAGTTCTCTTTAACTTTTATGAACATATATATTATAACATAGTGTAAATTTCAATCCTTTTAACCACATATTTTCCCACTGTTCCATTTGTATATAGTAAACAAAATCTTTAACCCACTTTATCATGCATTCTTTCACTTGTTCTTCTTCTGTTTCATATTTCAATAAAAGTTTATACATTTTAGCAGTCACATGTTCATCATTTGTACACAATTCCATTTCAGATCAGTCTTAGAATATTCAATACCATAAATTTTTTTGTTTACTTTGAATCCTTCTGATAACTGTAAATAGGAAAACCATTGACAACTAAGTCCCTTTGCCATCAGTTGTTTTCTTGATTTTATTCTGCATTCCCCTTGACAGAATTTATTTCAGCTTTACTGCCTGGCATTACTTTTCTATTTCCATACTGACATCTATCGTAGCTTTGTGGAACAGGCCTTTGAGATATGCACTGTTACTCACTGCAGGAGGTTTAGATTCAATATCTTAAATGTCTCAGGCCCAACCAAGATGTATCAAAGCAAATTGAGATATTAGCTTTCATATAACTGCCTTTCTAGCAATATGAGTACAGTCTAACAATAATGCTGTATTGCTGATTGAAGTCCTAAATATAAAGCACTTTTGAACTGTGGTGTTGGAGGAAACTTCTGAGAGTGCCTTGGACTGCAAGAAGATCAAACCAATACTCCAGGAAATAAAGCCAGACTGCTCACTTGAGGGAATGATATTAAGGGCAAAACTGAAGTACTTTGGCCACATGATGAGAAGACAGGATACCCTGGAGAAGATGCTGATGCTAGGGAGAGTGGAAGGAAAAAGGAAGAGGCGCCGACCAAGGACAAGATGGATGGATGACATTCTAGAGGTGAAGGATTCGATCTTGGGGGAGCTGGGGGTGGCAACAGCCAACAGGAAGCTCTGGTGTGGGCTGATCCATGAAGTCACAAAGAGTCAGAAGTGTCAAATAAACAAATAAACAACAACAACCACCTTTGTTTTGTTTTTTATTAGATGGAGCGTAAATGCTATTTTTGCCTGTACTATTTATTTATTTATTAGGTTTATCTCCCACTTTTATTTGCACATTATAAATCGGAGCTGGGAAACCCACAGCCCTTGGGCATCATTGACCTCCACCAATCCAGCAAAACCCTCAGATTTCACCACTAAGCTTGATACCAAATTACAAATTACAGCTGTATGTTATTGACTTTTTCTTCCTGGGAAAAAAACAGAATGCAAATACAGTGTGAGCTTTCGAGGAGGCAACCCTCCATTGGTTGCTCTCCTGGCTCAGCTGTAGTGGAATGGGAATGAAGGAAATACAGCCATGCTCCTTCAGCTAGATTTCCTGGTGGGTTTTGACACCAAGGTTGACCACAGTATCCTTCTTGATCATTTGTGACGGATGAGGATTGGAGGCATTGTTTTGTGGCAGTTGTGCTCCTTTTGAGTGGGAGGTTCCCATTTATGGTTTTAGGGAGGGCAAGATCAGACACGCAGCCACTACATTATGGTGCAATGCGGAGCTGGATCTTCTTCTCTATCCTTCCCTAATGAATCTTCAGACTGAGTCTTGTCAAGTGCAATTAAAAATCATTGATAGCATTTGCAACTACTACTAGTTGTTGATGCACATTGTTGGCTAATTATTGACCATGACAGGGACATTTGTGAAAAGAGAGCCAGTGTTTGTAGGATTCATACAGAACAGACTGGCCTAAATGAGCCCTGATTGTTTAATTAAGTACTTACATAACTAGTCCTAGTGATTGCTGCAGCTGACTTGACTGTTTTCAACTCTGACACATCACAGTCTGGATAATTTCGTTTATCAAAGAAATGAGAAAAGCACCAAACTTTACAGTAATTTGTTCCCTCAGACATACAGATCAGTAAGATCCAAAGGAAGCTCCATAATATTCGGTGGCAAAGATACACAAATATTCAGGAAATCTGAAAAGAGGTGAATGCTTTTTCACAGAATGGTAACCTGAAAATCTGCATGATCAGACTGCCCCCTTTTTTCCTTAATTGTACTAAGTTTCTCCACACCGCTATTATTAAATAATTAAAAAAAAACCTTTTTAAGCACTTTTAATTTGATTGGTGCTTATTGCTTTATCTGTTTAGCAATGTTTGTGGTGTAAGACTTGGAAATGCTATTTGTCCCTCAAAGGGTGGGACATAACTTAAATTAATTTTCTTTTGTTTCTAAATGTTACATCTGGAAGTTATCCTGTAGGCTCCCCTATCATTTGAAATGAGATGGAAATGAGATTTTAAAGAATTGGCAGGTCAGCCTATTTAAACCATTTGCTCCCAACTCAGCCTCAAACTCCCAGAATTCTTATCATGGATTTTTAATGACCCCCATGAAAAAGAAAAAAATTATCCAAGTTAACTTACTAGGTCTCAGTAAGAATTGTTTGTAAGACAAAAATGCTGTGAAATCAAGTTTATATGACAACTAGAATATATTTGTTATCTATTCTTGGCAAGATTCACTCTATATTGGCAAATATAATAAAATTTGTCTGTACACTGTAATATAATAGGTTTTTTTTTTAAAACAGTAAATTCAATAGACTTGTGCAGAAGTGGGATGGCTTGCCAAGGGCTTTTTGCACTTTTTGATTATATAAAATTTATAAGGCCACCCAACTCCATTATGACTTCTAATTATTTATTTATATCAAATTTATAAGGCCACCCAACTCAGTGATAACTCTGGATGGCTTACTACAATAAAAACAATACAGAAAGCATACATCAAGGGAAAAAAATGATGCATATCTGGAAGAGAAAAAAGCATCCAGCCTAACATACATAACCATATAAGAGGCTTGCCTTCTATGCTACTTCAAGCCTGGGGAAAAAGTCATGTTTTTAATGATCTCTTAAATAAGGTCAGGATAGGACCATGTGGATCTCTGGGGAGATACTGTTCCAGAGGGCAGGAGCAGCAAATCAGGAGGCCCTTTCTTGGAACCCATAAGTTGATACTGTTTAAATTAAGGAACCAAAGCATGTCTGATTGTACAGGACACACAGAAACTACTGGAGATAGATGGTCTCTCAGATAGCCAGGAACCATGTTATAACAAGCTTTATAGTATAGTATGGTAACTAGCACTTTGAATTGCACCTGGAAGCTAACTCCAATCAGCGCAGCTCTCAAAGCAAAGCAAAGCGATTACATGGGAATATTGGCATGCCTAATATCTTGGCATGCCTATTACTGTTGGTACCATTATGGACCAGCTGCAACTTCCAAATGGTCTTCAACTATGTACAACAGATTGCAATAGTCCAGAGCATGACTGTCTATCTGGAAAATTTCCCGGTGCAGAAATGCATATAACTGGTGTACAAGATTGAGCTGTTCAAAGGTTTTCTGGCCACAGCTGCCCCTTGCTTTTGAAAAGGTCCTGTGAGTCCACAGAAAAGCCCAGAATGTGCACTTGTCCCAGATATTGATACAAGATTTTGATAGCATCACTTGGTCAGGCCAGGGTCAAGATACATCATCAGCATGCTGTTAATACATGACCCTGAACCAATGGATGATCTCACCCAGCAGCCTCATCTACATGTTAAATAGAAGGGGAGAGAGCATTGAGCATCAGGTACTTCAGGTAAGATCTCTGTCAATCCCAACTGGAACTATCCACAGATAAAGGAAGAGAACCACTGCTGTACAAGGCCTTCTAACCCTAAGGATCATTTGAATGCAAAGCATTTATCTATCACCGAGCTACAGTCTTTCCAAATTTTGGTACTGGCACCTCCTCTCTAGATATTCTTCTCTAAAGAAGCTTTCATGCTTGCCCATTTGCACTTTATGGAATCAAATGGACCAGGGGTGTCTACAGGGTATGGCCCAAAAAGTCAAGACGGCAGCCATAATGACAACAATGTGATTAAAGCTCTCTCTCCCTCCCTCTCTCTCTCTTTCTCTGTGTTTGTGTGTGTGTATGAGACATGTGCAACACATATAAAAAATGGGTGGAACTTCAATCACACTGTCATGGCCATTACCTTGACTTTTTATTACCATACCCTGAGACTCCTGAGATGGACTCATCTTTTCAAACTTTTCAAAAGATTCTTTGATATTGATGCAATTTTTTCCCCAGATCTCTCATTCTATGACTGTTCCATCTCCATGCTTCCAGTGAAGGTGTTTTGTTTGTCTGTTTGTTTGTTTGAGATCAGGAAGAAGGAGTGGCCAAGAATGGAAGAATGAAATAGGCAATGGTGGAAGATATGCACATGCACACACGCAATTGCTTCTATCTCCTTACAATAACAGAAGCTTGAAATGAAATAAATTCAAAAGCCCTGATGATGTAAAAAGAAGCCTGTTACACAGGAGAAGACATAGCCTGAGAAATAAGATGTCAGATTTTGGCACTTTAGGTCTTCCATGCTTCATGTGACTTCAGTTCCTTCAGTGATACATCCATCAGTGGTTATTTATCCTTCATTCTGCTTCAATCTGGACTCAGAGAATCTTTCTGCCCTTCTCTCCTAGAGTTATCCTAACAAGGATATCAAGGATTACCTGCTGGTCTGCTCATTCTGAATCCTTTGCTTACCTGATAGTCAGGGATGCCTTCTGTCTATGGTCTGCTGTTATCCTTAAATGTCCTATTAAAGCATCTGTTTTTCTCCCTTATTCTCAGGATGCTTCAGAATTTCTTTCAAATTTTTCTTCATGATGGTTCTGAAGTTGCTGTATTGTTGAAGGTGCTGGCACTATTGTTTTCTTGTATATATTTTTCTATTACTCTGCAGTCTCTTTGGCTGACCACATTCCCCAGTCTGAATTTCCCAAGTCAGAAGCAATGGCTGTGGCTCTTCAGAGGTAACACAATCCATTTAAGTTCAGTCTAACAGCTGTTTTCTGTTGTTATATTATTGTTTCTCTTGTTGCCTTACCCATGCAAAGTGAATCCAGTTTTCCTGGCTTTTTGCAATATGGTATTTTCACATAGTATGAATTGTATTCAGTTATATTTTAGGTAGATTACATTTCATAGATTGTACATTAATCACGAGCTGAGTTGATATATTATGTTAAATCCTTGTGTGGTCTGTTTACTTGGCATTATGTGTGAACTCAAAACCAAGCCCAGAAAGTGGTGGCTTAGCAAGATACCTGGACCAATTAAAGTGTTAAAGGACAAGACATATACAGATGAACTATATCATGAGTAAGAATGTATTGCCCTTCAGACATAGCAGATTTATACTGAGAACCAGTGTGCTCCAGTGGTTAAGGACTGGGGAGATACAGGATCATCTTCAAAGAAGCTCACAAGTCACTTTGGGCTAGACACTTACTGAGTACTGCATAGACTCTTAGTGCAGCCTATCTCATAGGATTGTTGTGAAGATAAAATAAAGGCAGATCCCTATGTAACCATCTTGTGCTCTTGGGATGGGATGGGATATAAATCTAATAAATATTTAAATAAACCACAACTCTACAGATACCCTAGCAAAATGAGCTAGGCTATGCTTGGCACTATAGCTCTGCCATACCTGGAGGGTTACAAAAAATGAACAATTGTGACTAATCTGACATTCCCATTATAATGCAGAAACAATGCAGAATTAGTTATCCTTTGCAAATGAGAAGTTGGTGGAAAGGTGACAGTGCTTGATCATTTAATCAAGCATAGATAATTGGTGGGCTCACAGAAGCCTTGAATGTTAGCTGTTTTTCATCACACTAACATATTCTCTAAGTGCAAGCAATGACAGGATCTTCTCCTTCACAGCAGGCATTCTGGCACCAAGGAAATTAGATATTGCTTACTATTGACTAATAATATCCTTCAGATTACATTTTTGCGCTAATTCAGGATACATGTACCTTGAGGCATTATTTCTATCTGAATCCAATGCTTTTCATTATATTAAATTAATACTCATTATATGTCTTGCTCCTCTGCCAATCCAGCTTTCTACATCTGTCATGATTAGTGCATAAAATAGTGCCAGTACCTGCAGATTTAAGAGATCCCCCTCTTTTGGCACCATTTGCAAATTTAATGATACAGTGTGTAAGAGCTTTGTCTCACTCCTGCTATTAAATATTTTAAGAGTATCAGAGCTAATCAGGAGCCCTATGGGGAAGTCCTTACTCAGTGATTCTGCTTCATTGCTAACTTTAGGGTTTCTCTTTCTTCTGCACAATTGCCAGTCTTTTGCAAGCAGTTGGCTTTGAGATTATAGTAGAGAAAAGAAAGAGGAATAAAAATGGGAAATAAAAAGATTAGTATAGAAATATCTCTAGTGGCAGGAAATTAGGAACTAGAGGCATCGTTAAAAAAAACTATTTTCATCACCATCTGTATTTCATAAGTACTCTGAAACTGCCTTTAGAATTTACGTTCTGTCATGTTTTACTTCCAGGGAAATTGCTTTCAGCCTATCTATCTCTTGTTTCTAAGTCCAGTATATATTTCATTTTAAATGTCAATATTCTCTGTTTGGCCAAGTGCATAATGAGGCAACACTATACAATTAAGGAATTTAAAAATCTCTGTATCAGGTATGAATGACTTTCCAAACTCAAATACATGCCCTTTCTTTCTCCTTGGGGACCTCTAGCTAAATTCACTTAGAAAGTATAAAAAGTAGAGTCTCCTTCAAACTGAACTTGGCTGTTGGTGATTTCAAGTATCCGTCCATATAAGAATGACTTATTTGAGGAACTATTCAGCACTGCCAAGGAATTTTTTTTGCATGCAACATATTTAATTTTTTTTTAAATGTCCAGCTATTTGTTACCAAAAACAAAAAAAGACAAAACCCCAAACTAAACACTTTTGGGTTTGCTGATTGTTAAAGCGTGCTGCAATATAAGGTCTTAGCTTTTATGCTGAACAGGAAATAGCCTGTTTCAGATCTCCATGTGCCACACCTAAACCAAAACTCCTCTTGAATTAAAAAGATTTTCAGTAGCTTCTACACATATTTGCATATGTACAAATAGTGCTTTCTGCAGGCTTAGAAACCCTGCCTTATGGATTCTGATTGCATGGAGCTATCTACATTTACTCTAGACAACATATGAGAAATTCTGGATAGGCTTTTACACTCAAAAGTCTGTGCTTCTATACGTCCATTAGACTTCCTGCCTCAACTTTTTTAAAAGGATTATTTTAATTAAAGTAAATTCAGTGGGAAGCTCCCATGCTGAGAAGCAAAGTATCACCTACTGACATCATTCTAAGAAATTGATTAAGATTCAAGGAACTGCTATATAAACAACCCAAAATTTCCTGCCATCAGTGACCATTTTTTCACCAGTTGATCAAAAGCTATGAAAAAGAAAATCAGAAAGTGTCTGCCCTAACGGTCACAAGGTTCAACAGTGAAAATAGTTTAGCTGCTGAAATTTGTGTAACGCCATCCCATCCATCTCAATAAATGTTATTAAAGAGAACTCTCTGAGATTCATGTTTGGAAATGTCAAACAAACATGTGGGCATGCTGCATGATCACATTGCTAGCTGAACTCCTCTTCATTATATAGTATGATAGAGTATCACTGGTGGTCAGGAGCTGTTTGAACCTAGGATCAGTTATTCACAGCTGGGTGCAAACTGCTTTACCTGCTGGGCCACAGCCCCCTCACAGATTGAGAGGAAGCTGAGCCTTTTCCAGCATTTAAGGTCTAAATGAAAATGGATGACATTTGAAAAAAAATAAAGGATTAGAGATAGAGTGAGTGCAAGCGAACATTTCAAGATTTTAAGTTTAAAAAATTAATGATTAACTCTGAGATCTCCTTTGAGACTGAGGCCCTGTTCATATAGGCCTCCTGCCCACTTAACCCCGGTGATCCATTAAGGGCTACCAGTTGGAGCATTTTTCTCGGCAGCAGGGCTCCTAGCATTCAAATAAAGCACATTCTATTCTCCAAGAGAAGCAGGTAAACTGAAACTATTCTCCCATATGAATAATGTACTGAGCTCACAAGGTTTTCACCCTTGCCAACATGATACAAGTTTTTGTTCTGAAGAGTCATTAAAATCTCATTCAATCATGTTGGCCAGAATGGCCTTGGAAAACGTACAACAGTTGTTACAAAAAATGCTTGCCTGTTCAACAAAACTTTATCTGATGAATAAATTGGTTGGATGCCAAGCATGTAGCAGGGTCTGAGGAGATGCCTGGGGAGCATACTTACCCTGTTATCTGGGAACGGTTTGATCCTGTTGGGCCTGAGGAAGTAGACAGGGTTCTTGGATCTGTAAACGCCACCACTTGTCAACTAGATCCCTGTCCCTCCTGGCTAGTGAAGGCAGCTTGGGAGGTGATGTGTGGGTGGGTCCAGGCGATGGTGAATTCATCCTTAGTGGAGGGAGTGTTTCCGGTGGCCTTTAAAGAGGTGCTGGTGTGCCTCCTCCTCAAGAAACCATCACTGGACCCTACTATTCTGGATAATTTTTGTTCAGTCTCCCACCTTCCCTTTTTAGGGAAGGTGGTTGAGAAAGTGGTGGCACTGCAGCTCCAGAGGGTCCTGGATAAAACAGATTATCTGGACCCCTTTCAGTTGGGTTTCAGGCCTGGATATAGGACAGAAACAGCTTTGGATGCACTTATGTATGACCTCTGGCAAGAGTGGGATGGAGGCAGTGCATCCATCCTGGCCCTTCTTGACCTCTCAGTGGCTTTCAATACCATCAACCATGGTATCCTTTTGGGGCGGCTCAGAGAGTTGGGGGTGGGCAGCATGGTTTTGCGCTGGTTCACCTCCTTCCTCCCTGGCCAATCCCAATCGGTGTTGATAGGGAACGAGAGATCTGTCCCACAGCCCCTCCTTTGTGGGATGCTGCAGGGTTCAGTGCTCTCTCTGCTCCTTTTTAACATCTACATGAAACCACTGGGTGAGATCATTCATTGCCACGAGGTGAGGTAACATCAATATGCTGACGATACTCAATTATACATCTCCATCCCGGGTGACTTAAGTAATGCTGTGACTGCCCTCTGTTGGTGCCTGGCGGCTGTAGGGGTCTGGATGGGGAACAACATGCTTCAGCTGAACCCTGGCAAGATGGAGTGGCTGTGGGTCAAGGGCTCCTGGGTATCCGGGAACTTACCATCTTTGGTTCTGGATGGGGTTGCACTGCCACAGACAGACCTGGTGCAGAATCTGGGGTCTCTCCTGGACTCATGGCTCCTGCTCAAAGAGCAGGTGGCAGCCATGGCCAGCGGAGCCTTTGCACAACTTCATGTGGTGCACCAGCTATGCCCTTTCCTGGACCAGGAGACCTTCCAAATGGTCACTCATGCCATGGTATCTCCTGCATAGACTACTACAGTGTGCTATACATGGGGCTACCCTTGAAGAGTATCTGGAAGCTACAGCTGGTGCAAAATGAGGCTGCACGAGCAGTCTTGGGAGCCCCTAGAAGGGCACATATAACACTGTTGCTGCACCAGCTGCATTGAGTGCCAGTTTGCTTCCGGGTCCAATTCAAGGTGTTGGTTATCACCGATAAAGCCCTACTGTACATGGCATGGGTCCAGTTTACCTGAGGAACTGCCTCTCCCCGGCTACATTGACCCATCCCACCCAGTCAGGCAGAGAGGACACCTTACAGACCCTGTCCATGAGGGATTGCCGACTGGCAGGGTTCAGGAGGATGGCCTTCTCTGCCATGGCACCTGCCCTGTGGAACAAGCTACCCCTGGGGGTAAGACAGGCCCCCACTCTCCCAGCCTTTTGAAAGGGAGTAAAAACATGGTTATGCCACCTGGCCTGGGATGGGAGGGGGGACAGCTATTCATGTGGGTGGTTGGCCCCGGGCAGGATAAGATCTTATTTCCCATTTTGAATTTTGTATTTATATTTGTATGTATATGCTTTTATATTTATTGTTATTCTTTGTAAGCTGCCCAGAGTCCTTGTGTATGAGATGGGTGGCAGAGAAATGTAATAAATAAATAAGTAAGTAATGTAAAAGCATCAGGGAAGCATAGCAATTCTGCACTGCTGCTGGACAAAACTATCTACAGTACATGCTTCTTCTTGGGGGGGATTGTAGCTGAAGATTATATAATGCCCTGTTTTTCTCCAGCTTGCAAGATAAATATACCTACTGAAGTACATGGCCTGATTCATCAAATTGAAGTATTGATTAGCATGTTGAATAGCCTGGCTTTGTCATACTCTGTAGAAGTAGCATCCATATCTACCAGAAGAGGAATTTAAGAACTCTTTTGGTTTCTAGAAATAGATTTGTCTTTACTAGTTTATTTGAGCAAATGTTATGCCATGTGTTCAGAGTTGACAAGATGCTCCTTTGGCCTCATCTTATATGAAGCGGTCTCAGCACTGCTTATATTTTTTTTCCTTCTGCCACAAATATCATTTTAAGCTTAAAAATAATTAATTCAAATTATTTCAGTAAATTTCAATAAGGATCAGACAACACAGTAACGTCGTTAGAATTTACAGGAAACAGCTCCATCAGTGATCAGATTTATTTAATATTTTCCTGGTAAAATTAGACTTACTTATGTATTATTTCATTTATAACCTGCTTTTTCTTTGAAAAAGTCAAAGTAGCATGCCCAGGAATCTTCACTCATTTCATTCCCACAACAACATTCCTGTAATGTAATGACTTAGAGAAATCATTGTACTTATAGTGAGCTACTTGGTTGGATGGGAAACTGAACCCCTTCTCCCCTGTCCAAAAACAACACGATACTCCTACCTCAGTTCTACCAAGACTGAGTGGCTGTGGGTGTTTGGGCCACCCAGGTCTGGGGATATTCCATCTTTGACCTTGGATGGGGTAGCATCCCCCCTTCACGGTTGGTATGCAATCTGGGAGTCTTCCTGGACTTGCAGCTCCTGCTTGAAGAGCGGGTGTCAGCTATGGCCAGGAAGGCCTTTGCACAACTCCATCTGGTGTGTCAATTTCACCCTTTCCTAGATCAGGGGGTCCTTCAGGCAGTCACTTGTGACCTAAGCACCTCAAGGCTTGACTACTGCAACACATTCTACATGGAGCTGTCCTTGAAGATCACCAGGAAGCTTCAACTGGTCTGCAGCAGCGACAGCAACAATGTGCATGCCTCAGTATGCCATATTGCCTCTGCTTCATGAGCTGGACTGGTTGCCAGTTTGCTTCCAGGTGTGATTCAAGGTGCTGGTTGTTACCTATAAAACCCTATATATGGCCTGGTTACTTGAGGGACTGCCTGTCTCCCATAGCATTTGCTAAGCATGCAGGGTTGGCATGCTTAGGTTCATTTGATTAAATAATATCTTCTATTGGGACCCCAGAAGCACACCTTCTCTGTAGCAGTGCCTGCCCTCTGGAACAAGGTTCCCGCCAAGATCCAGATAGCCCCAGTCTACTGTGTTTAGAAGAGCTATGAAGACCTGGCTCTTCACCCAGGCCTTTGGCGTGGGAAAGGGAGACCCCTCGCTTCATTGCACTTGCCATTTTTTATCTTTATCCTTTATCTTTTATTGATTTTATTGTAATTTCTTTGTTGTTGTTTGATTGCCACCCAGCATAGCTGAGATTTGGATGGCATACAAGTTTAATAAAATAACAACAACAACAACAACAACAACAACAACAATAATAATAATAATAATAATAATTACATTGCACTTACTAACTCTCTCAGGTCATTATCACTTGTCATGTTCATCTACATCATGTACTATCTTACTTTTCAGCTGAATTTGAGACGTAGTTCATGGCAGAGCATATGAAGGCTAGGGGACAGATCCTAGTTCAATTAGCTTACAACTGGATTCATAATATTCAGATAGTATATGGCCCAAGTCTGGCAAAAATGTAAGGAAGCTTTCCACTTCCAGCTTTACATTTACACATAACTTATTTACATAACATTCTTATCATGGTTTAGCATACAACAGGAACATAGTATAAAATTTAAGTTCATATTCCTATGACTCTTTTAAGCAGCCTTTCTCAACTTTTTGAACCCTTGAAATATTTTTCAGGCCTCAGGGAACCCTGCACATTCAGGCTCAAATGTAGGCCAGAAGTTACAAAATTATTATATTTGTGTCATGTGTAGGCCTTTATATATGCACTAACAGTGTTCTTAAACTAAAAAAAAAAAGAATGAAACTCACCTCTTTAATGTGAAGTTGCCCGAATTTGAAATACTTTTTTAAATAAATTGTGATCTCCCAGGGAACCCCTAGTGACCTCTCGGGGAACCCTAGGGTTGCACAGAACTCTGGTTGAGAAGCCTTGCTTTTAAGGATTGTTTAACCTCATTCCAAACAAAGGCAAATATGTCTCGTTAGCCTTTAGTATGACATGGAAAGAAATACTGAAAACCAAGTCTTGATTTTTAAGCAGAACTGTATTTTCTTACTGATCCCATGAGCATTAATCTTGCCATTAACATGGATGAGTAACTCAGGCTGAAGGAAGGCAGTTTTTCAAACTAAAGACTATGTAGTAGATATGAGCCTTTACAAATACATGAAGCCAACTGACAGATATTACGTACCATAGCATAACTGCACTCCTACTTTTGAATCTTTCCAAGTATTCAATGTCCAATTCAGAGCAAAGCATTATTCTTTATAACTTGAAGTTCCAGTTACCTGAGATTTAGTTACTGCTTTTAACATGACCATTCCCTATTCCCTTTAGGACTTTAAAAGAAAGAATGAAATACAGGATTGATCTGCTCTGACCCTGGAAGCCTTCAGGAAGGCCTTGAAGACCTGTCTATTCCCTCAGCTGTTGGGGCTAGTATGTTAGAGAAGCTCATCCTTCAAGATGGACTGTATGTTGGTGTGCTGCAACTGTTGTTTGTTTGTTGTTTTCTGTGGAATTTTGTTGTTTTGCAGTTTTGCTTTTATCATTGAATGCCGTCTGGAGTCACATTTGGGTGGCAGGCCATATTTGGGAACATGCAAGTCTCCTGTGCAGACATTATGCAGCTAGACTCATCATATACCCTAACAATTTGAAGTTTGTCACCAGCCTAAAAAGTTTGCTTACCTTTGGATCACTTTTGGAGTCTCTTATCAGCATTCATTCAAAAGAACAGCTATACCCAGGGTACAGAGGTTGGAGTATTCTTGCATCCAGCATTCTCACTTGAAGCTTAGGTGTTACATGGTTTCCATGTATGTTATTGTGAAGGATTGTTTTTTATATGTTATTCTGATATCCTGTGATGAAGGGCAAGTGAATATGTCAAATCTGACAATAAGAAACCTTGCTCTTGAAGATTACACATTGCAACGCTTGAGTCAGATGTATTAGACTTTAATGAATAGTGAATCAAATCTCCCTGTGGAAAAATAAATGGTGGGAGTAGAGATACAATACTTTCAAACACATGCTTATTTATAGTTTTCCTTTGAATGTTAATGCTAAGCACATTGATTGATAGAAAATAACCAAGAGAATTCAGACTCTTTAAGCAAAGCTCATGTGATCTAATACACACTGAGAAATATAAAATAGCCAGTCTTCATCTTCCTTGACAGACAGTAGAATTTCAAATTCTCTTATTTGCAAGCCATGCATAATAGTTACTAAAATGCCAGCAGTAGAATGGTTATGAGATCGATCGATCGATCGATAGATATTCCTTTCCTTATTATTACTTATTACAGTTGTTATTATTTCAGCCTTGCACTCCAGGAGATATCGGGCCCACTTTAGGCTAAAAATAGCTCTGCTACTGCTGCTGAGCGTGACTGCTTCATCGCCCACGCACTCTCAGCTTTGCAACACAGTCTTGTGTTCTGCATTCTCCTGCAATTGCAAACAGATGGAGGTTGGCTGGGAAGAGTGCACTGTCTTAGTGATATGTCATGGGGGTCAGGTAGATGACCAGAACTCGTCCTCCTTCCTTCCATGGTCCTGGAAGCAGTACTTGGATATGTAAGTGCATGCAAACAGTTACTTCTGATTTATCAAAGGCTGTCAAAGTGCCTGCCATTGTAATACATGTGGAGGAGGACTAGCAACAGACAGGGTGTTTCTGTGCTCTCCACAGATGAAGATGCAGTATGCTCCTCTTGAGAGATCTGTCAGTGGGGACCAGAAGAGTGGGTTTTGCTTTCACTGCAGCAGCATCTCCTAGTAACTCTTACTATGTTTAATTTCTGATACGAGTGACAGTGTTTGGTGTGTGTGCGAGAGAGATCTAAACTTGCTTTCTGTGCCTGGATTAAAATAAAAACATACCTATCTTCCTTTTATAATCTTACTCTTTGATTTGAAGAGCTCTATTCTCAGGTATATGTCTTGGTTTCAGTCCAGCGTCGTGGAATGCGAGTGACGTGATTGGTTCAAAAGTTAAAACTGGACACCCCAAAAGGATGAGGTTGTGTTCAGGATTACCCTTGTTAGATTTTTGTATCCCATATCTAAGAAATGTCCAGTTAGTTAGGTGTATCTGGCAGGATATAATCAGTGGGAAAGCCCTGCTTATGTTCAGCACTGCTGAAAAAAAATCAGTGATGGATTACTTTTGAATGGTTGCCAGTAAATCAACATGGAAGTGTCTATGAAGTCATTGGGAGTCATTGGGAGTCAAGTTTAATTTGAAGAAGGCTTTATCTTTTATTCAAGGGATTCTTGGGTTAATTTTGGATGAGTTATGCAATAGCAGTTTGATGACTATATTGGATTAGATAGCATTAGTCACTTATACAGAACGGGGAGGGGACACTGAACCTAGGACTCAGAAACTATCTATTTATGCTTGGAACTATCAAAGCTGATAGTACAGATTGTTTTAGGAGCTAAACTTCTGTCATTCAATTCAGTTGGCCTGTACTGGTTTTCCTTGCTGAGCAGCCCACAGTACTTTAGATACCCTTGTGATTTCCCATTTCAGAAATTATGGTTGATCCTGTAGATACCTGTCTAAATCCCATGTTCAGGCAGACATCAATAGCTATACAATTAAATGAATAGCTATACATATGTACATACATATACATCAAGAGCTATATATTTAAATCTAAACCAGCAAATATGTCCCATACGTTGATCCTTGCATAGGGGTCTGCTCTCTCTGGTACTTATTAGGGGTGAAGCAGTACACCATGCATTGATATGGATTAAGAAATAGCAATAAAAAATAAATGCATTCATAGGCCTACCAAGATACAAACTGCTCTGAGAAATGTGGTAAGTTTTACTAAGGACATTCATTGAAAAATTATGTCAACATGAAGAATAGAGGATAATTGAGAGGAAGTTTTAATGGGGCCTGCAATTTATCTCTGAACTGGATCTAAATCTTAACTGCCTTTACAATTATTTTCATTTGCTCCATAAATCCAAAGAGAAAAAAAATGAGGTTACAAGCTGAGTGTCTGTAAAAACTACCTGCTGGCTGCATACTGTATGAAGACACGTTCTGTCTCATTCCAGAGTATCACACGCAGAATAACGGAGTTCGGTCATAGAGAGGTCTATTCTAACTAAATGGTAGAAATGTTAGAAAAAACTGTAAACATATAAAACAGTAAGAGCAGTTCAACAGTGGAATCAATTACCCACAGAGACGGTGGGCTCCCCTTAATTAGATGTGTTCAAGCAGAGGCTATCCTTGGGAGAAGAGCAATGACCAATCTCGATAAAATAGTTAAGAGCAGCGACATCACACTGACAACAAAGGCCCGCATAGTTAAAGCAATGGTGTTCCCTGTAGTGACATATGGCTGCAAGAGCTGGACCATAAGGAAGGCTGAGCGAAGGAAGATCGATGCTTTTGAACTGTGGTGTTGGAGGAAAATTCTGAGAGTGCCTTGGACTGCAAGAAGATCAAACCAGTCCATCCTCCAGGAAATAAAGCCAGACTGCTCACTTGAGGGAATGATATTAAAGGCAAAACTGAAATACTTTGGCCACATAATGAGAAGACAGGACACCCTGGAGAAGATGCTGATGCTAGGGAGAGTGGAAGGCAAAAGGAAGAGGGGCCGACCAAGGGCAAGATGGATGGATGATATTCTAGAGGTGACGGACTCGTCCCTGGGGGAGCTGGGGGTGTTGACGACCGACAGGAAGCTCTGGCGTGGGCTGGTCCATGAAGTCACAAAGAGTCGGAAGCGACTAAACAAATAAACAACAAACAAGCAGAGGCTAGACAGCTGTCTGTCAGGGGTGCTTAGCTTGCTTTTACTCTAACCAAAACGGTAGGACTTTGTGGCCTAATCGCCATCTCTTATAATTGGATAGGAATGTAACCTTACGTTGGGCTTCTGTCCACCCCACAATAAAAAGGAATGAAATCTTTCCTATGGTGCATGATACTGGTACTATTTTTCTACAATTTTGTTAACAGATTTTGATAATCTGGGGAAAAAAAGAAATACAGTCTTTCTCAGATGATCATTGTTCTGTGTGAAATATTCACATCTTTACGAAAGATGGGATGTACTCAATTGGAGTGGGGGTTCAGTCACACCACCATGGCTGCCACCTGACCATATCCTGCAGATACTCCTGAGAACACTGTTTTACTTTACTGCTGAAACTCACATGTAGAGGCAACTACAAATTGCATAGCTTCAGTATTTATTTATTTCCCTGTGTGTGTGTGTGTGTGTGTGTACACACACACACACACACAAAGAGTCATCTCAAGGCAGCAAACATACTTACTACTCCTGCCTCCTATTTTCCCTATCACAACTGTTGGAAGTCCTCCCAAATCCAGCATGCCTCATTAGCATGTGAATTAGCATGTAAATTAGTTGATCCCAAGATGCAATTCACCATGCTTCTGAGGAAACTGTTTGTTGCCACTCCCACTTCCTCTCTCTCTCTTCCTCCTTCTTCCACCCAGGGAAAAGCAAGCATGCTGCTCTCCTCCATTCTGGGCACCATGCAGTGGGCCTGGAATTCCCCTTTCTTTCACGCAGCCCTTGGCAGCGAATAGGGCTGAGGGTTTAGGGCAAACTAAGTATTTAGAAAGAAAAGAAGAACAAAGGAACTTCAACTTTTCCACCAAGATGGATGTAACAGAACCAACAATAAAGTCAGTAAGATACAGTTTTACTTATCTTAACCTGTCTAAGTGTGTAATTCTTTATGCTTGGGCGGGCTGAATGTATAAGATCAATAACCTGTGTTTCTCTGATATGCTCACTGAAGCTATTTTAAGATAATATTCTTTTTCTGTGGACAGCTTCTAATCCTTTTCAGAGTAATAATGTCAGCATTTAACATGGGAGACCCAAATTATCAAACCTCACATTGACAAGGGTGGATGGAGCAACATTTATCATATTTCCTCTCTGGTTTTTTATTTGTTTTCCCTTTTAAACAATTTCCCATTCATTGACCCATAACTTCTCCAATAATAGAGTTCTGATACAGTACTGGAAGAGCAGCCCCTCAGAAAGGTATCTGCAGGAGTTCAAAGGGGAAAACTTGACAAGCACTTCCCTTCAAGGATGAATTTCTTTCTGTGTTTAGGGAAGAGATGAAAAATCCTATTGCTTATGTATTCACCAGACGTGGTTTTTAATCTTAGTGAGAACAAGGCTGTACCTCTAATTCATAATAACTAATGTTTAAGGCTATCTAAAATGTTCCAAGTTGGCTTCAATCTTCAACTAGATACAGGAAATTTTAATACTGTTACTGCTAAGTTTAATGTGGTGTATATAAAAGACGATAACTTTTAAGTGTGAACCCCATTTTTATTTATGTATTCCTGATTCCCTGAGGAAACAGTTTCTAGAATCTTACTCTAATTTTTTTTAAAAATGCCATATTAGCAAACCAGAGATATCTAATAAAATAAATGAATTTCACTGGGGCTTCATTTCATCATAATGACAGCACTCTGATACAGGATGGCTATATTCCAAACCATATTGGAGTGGAATATGCATGACTGAAAAACCAGGCTTACAAGGAAAGGCTTGTCGTGAAGACTATTTTATATTCTGAATGGCTCACATTTTTTACAAATAGAAAGCGGGCACACTCACTCTGTCACATACACAGAGGAGAAGAGACCATCATTTGGTTCTAAGCTATAGATAAGTTAGGGAATGTAGGCTTCCCATTGACAAAGTAATGTACTAAATAAAAATTACCCATTATTTCTTTGGGCAAGCCCCGGTTTGCTGAGTTTGTTCTACAACATGTTTCTGCTTCTGTCTGCTTCTCTAACAAATGTGTAGCATCCACACACAAAAGGATACACTTGCAAGCTTGGAGGAAGCCCAGGATTTGCAGAAAATACACATCAATAATTGCATAATTACCTATATTCATAATAGAAATCCTGCAATCCTTATTTTTCTTTAAAGTTATATGGAAAGGGCCTCCAAAATAGCCCAGTGAGGACTGAATATGCTCAGTAGGCACTGAGAGAAAACTGGGAATAGCACATGCAATGGGAGAAGTTGGAAAAGGGCATGGCTGGCTGGAATTCTAAATAGGACCATTCCTCTTGTTGCAGCTATCTTTGCTTAGTCCAGTTACCATGTCAAGACAGTTTCTTCACATTTGAAAAAATCTGAGCGATCAAACTGGTATTTTTAAAACTGTGTCTTTGATTCCATTCTCACAACCCTAACCCTCACAAGCATTTCCAGTGTCAGCTAGTGATATATTGAAGAACTCAAGTGTGCACTGCTAAGGCCATACTTCAACAGTTTGCTGTACCCTTCAGGTGTCAATTTCTTCTTTCATTTAATCCCTCCCCCAGCTTCCCTTCAGTTGCTGCCTGGAGCAAATTCTTTCCTTTTATTACATAGCAGGGTCATTCCTAGAGTATTACTTCCCTAGTAATAAAACAAAAAAGGTCGAATCTGCAATCTCTTTGCTCTCTGCTCTGCAGGGGGAGGGGGAAGGGTCAGGCAAAGGAGAGGCTGCCTACAGAAATCACTTGCTTATTTTCTCCTCCCCCACAGAGCAGAGATTGGAGAGAGAGAGATTTAAAGAGAGTAAGCTCTTTGCTCTTGTACATATCAAGAGCAATGAGATCGCGCCAGCAGCAGAAAAGGGTCAGGCAAAGGAGAGACTGCCGACAGAAATTGCTTCCTTTTTTAATCCTCACCCCCTTCACAGAGTGGAGAGGTTGGAGAGAAATAAAATTCAAGTCAGTACTGTAAGCTGTTTGTGTGGCGCGCCCACAGCTCCCAGCTTGGGGCCGCCAGCGCGATCACATTGCTTTCAATGTGAAGGAGAGTAAACAGCTTACTTTCTTGCAATCCCCTTCTCTCCAATCAATCTGCTGTGCGGTGTGTGTGTGTGTGTGGGGGGGGGGGGGAAACCACAGGTCAAGCCCAGGACAATATATACTGACTATAATGGTGATCATGTGAATGAGGGATGATGCAAAGGTCGTAAACGGTTGTAAATGGGCTGTAAAGTTATTTTTTCAGCACCATCATAACTTTGAATGGTCACTGAATAAATGGTTGCTAAGCAAGGACTACCTGTAATTTCATTATTTATGGAATATGCAATTGAAGTATCTTTCCCTTTCCATGGTAAAACTTCAAACAGACAGCAGGACCCAGCTGTAGAAAACTTTGAATAAAGCTCTGATGATACAGAACTTTAGAAAGTAGTCTTTGGAACACTTAAAACCTTTTAGAAACCTGAAGTTACAGGAGGAATGAGGAGCTGTGAAAATTTCATTATCTTTCTTCTCTGGTTTTAATTTCCACACTAATCAGTCAACCTTCCATAATAAGTAAACAGAATCAAGTCTCACCGAGCTGTTTTCAGATTTTCTCTTCCTTCTGCTCTACTTCAGTGGATTTTAGTTTTTTATTCAAAACTGTTTTGCATTTCAGTACTTCAGAATTTCCTTAAGCCTGCTGAAGTTTGAATTGTGTCTAAATAAAAGCACCAAGCACAACAATATGTGAAATCTTCTGCTAAAAGAGGATCTGACTTGGGGGCTCAGGCAGATATACAGCAAGCTACTAGCATTTCCTGAACAATATACTTTTCTGAATGTACGTATACATATTCTGCCATCAAAGTATATGAAGAACATTAGGATTGTGGAGTCCTTGGTGCTCTCTGAGCTTGGTTGTTTGTGAGAATTTTATCTGAATCACAAAAGGCTGAATTATTCATTTATTAATTCATGAATGAATTATGAATAATTCAGTAAGTGTATGTATGAACTGTTGATAAATAATCACAAGCTTATGTGGAATTTTATTAATAGAATGGATCCATATGCATAAGCATTCAGTGCTCCTGTGTATTGCCAGAATATCCCTAGGTAAAACTCTATATTAAAAAATCCCACTGAATCAATGGTTGAGGTGCTGGTAGAAGAAATACCAGAATGAATTTGTAGAAATAGCTTTAAATAGCTTCCCAACTATCCTCCCTTAGAACAATATCATTTACTGATTTTGCCAATGAGATTAAAAGCTTTTAAAAAAAGAGGGACTATAGGTAGTCCTCGATTTACAACCACAATTGGGACTGGAACTTCTGTCGCTAAGTCAGGTGGTCATTAAGTGAGTCATGCCTGATTTTATGACCTATTTTGCTGCTGCAATCATTAAGCGAATCATGTGGTCATTAAGTGAGTCATGTGTCATTAAGTGAATATGGCTTCCTCCATTGACTTTACTTATTGGAGGCTGGCTGGGAAGGTCACAAATGGCAATCATGTGACTCCAGGATTCTGTGAAGGTTGTAAGTGTGAGGACCAGTGGTAAGTCACTTTTTTCAGTGCCATCATAACTTTGAATCTTTCTTTTTCTCTCTGTATTTGTGTGTTTAAATACTATTTTTATTGTAATTTCTTTGTTTCATTGTTGTGAGGCCAGAGTCACTGAGAGTTGGGTTGCATACAAGTTTAATAATGATGATAATAATTTCCCTGAGCTAGCTAGTTTTTCCTTTGAGTGTTTTTAAAAAAATAAATCCAGGGGCATACCAGTACATCATTTCTCCAGTCACACATATATGTGCATTCTGATGCTTTAACCTTATATATATGTACATTTAATTTTGTGTGTGTATGCCTTTGTGTCTCTCTCTTTCTCTGTGAGTGTATGTGTGTGTAAATTATACATACATACACTCACAGCCACACACATGCACAAATATAATTATATACATACATTTAAAATTATACACATTCATTTACAAGTTGGACATATACAAAGTCAAAGCATCAAAATCTGCACGTGCACACACACACACACATATAAAAGGAAGATCCACCTGCAGAAATTGCTTTACTGGAACAGAAAGATGGGAAGACATAGCAGCAGGGGAATTGTCCTATGGGAGGACATTCTCAGTCTGGACACTTAGAATCAAGCATCCAGCCTCAGCACAAGTTGTCACAAGCCTGAGCACTCCTCCTTTAAGATGGAACTCAAACATTTTGCCCCTCTATAAGGTCTTTGCCTAATGAGATGAGAATTGAACTTTTGGTAAGATGGACAGCTATATCAATTTGATCAATCAATCAATCAATCAATCAATCAATCAATCAGTCTCCTGTATCTATCCGATGCTCAGTCAGGCTAGTAGTACCCAGCCTGTTAGTAAACATTTCCTGAAAAATTTCTAGAAACTCCTTTAAATCTTCTTTCTGGAGTGGAGTGAACTCAGGATGAACCTAAGACAGGAGCAGCTTAAGGGTAAGTGCAGATATGCCTACATTTATGAGAACTAACTCATAATAAAACCTCTAACACTGGGGCTTTAGAAGTTATATTAAGACCCATATAAATTTACCTGAGCCTTAGGGGCTCCATGCTCTGGCTTGTTATTACTAAGTAACACTCCATGTTACATACATACACCAGAGGCATGTACTTTTTTGGTGATTTCATAATGCTTTTGAAACTCTCTCCCTGGTTCCAAGTTGCACCTTTTCAGGGATGGATTATCCTGCCTTATACTGTGTTTCCTTCCACTTCCCACAAGAAAAGGGGACACCCAAATGGAATAGTCTTTACATAAAACCACACAATCATTACATTAAATCTGAGGGTTCTGGGTCAGCTTCAGTAGCTTTACAGCCCATAAAATGTCAGTACATTTACGTTAGTAAATTGGGAGCTATTTTATATATATATAGTTGGAATGTAGCTGTGACACACTGCATCAGAGATATGCAACCTGATGCCTCTAAATCTTTTGGACTTTGTTTCCCAACCATCATAGTGAATGGCAAGAGTTTATGGGAGTATTTGTAGTTCAAAAATCTGGAGGGTATCAGACAGTCTACCCGTAACTGGCTGTGGAATGAGATGTGACTAAAAAAAACCTGACTTTTAGCAGCAGAGAAAGAGATGCATTCATTTATAATATAAGTCATGTAGGAAAGTCAAACTGCATATCAAGAATTTCCAGTTTATAATTTAAAAAAGCAGCTTTAGCAAAATGTGCTATAGCATTTTGTAAGGTAGTTATTTTATCTCCCCCAGTTTCTTTTAGAACTGTGTTAAAAACAAATCTGTCTTGCAGTATTATGCTTACGGGATATTATTTTCAGTCACAGCAGTTCACTTATTGGATTGTAAATACATGATATAGAACAACCTGCAGCATCAGAAAACTTTTCTTCAGCATACTTACTTATAACTGAAGAAAATGAAAATGAAAACTGAAAGGAAATTAATCAGAATAAACATTAAATGTGATTTTGCACTGAATGACTCATTAAAATGTATGTCATTCAAGCTTTGTCATTCAATATGTAGAAATACGTATTTTTCCTCTTCTTCATGGTCCCTGGAGAACAAAGATAGGCTCAGATTTCTTTGGTACCTGTGGGACAACTGAGGGGAATAATTTGTATCTTTGTAACCTCTAATTTCTATACCCTGCTGTAAGATGAGACCAGGGCCTAACATAAAAAGAGTGAATTAATTGCCTCAAGCAACAGATGTTGGGGACCAATGGTGGCAGGCTTCCAGTTCTCTTACATCCCCTGGTTATTCTGCTGTGTTGTGGGATAACACTGAATATGTAATTTGGCCCTTAACTTCCTGGTGTCTCAAGATTGGTGAAGATCACCTCCAAGACTGAAGTGGATTCAATTTCCAGACCATATGACTGGGTTTATCTGCTCCTCCTGGTATCATATTATCTGCCATCTGAGGGGCTTCCTAATTTTAGGGCTCACCCTCACGTACCCACACACCTACAGGTTTGGCTTCATCACCTGCCACTGCAACATTCATATGTTGATTCAGTGTTGATCCCCACCTTCCCTTCCTCTGAAAACCCTAAAGGAGAAGAACAAAATAGACTAATAAGCAGAAGGCACGTTTCTTTTCTGGAACACATGAAAGGAGTATTCCATAGTGTAACATTTTATTACAAGTGTTAATTGCATGCCTATGTAAGCATAATGCTTTTCTATGTTTCTCTCTGATGAAAATAAAACTGATACTGCACATTATAATCTGACAGTACAAATAAATATTCCTTGTAGCAATTCATGCACATCATACTTTGTTAAATCGTTTCATCAGCTTCCTCTTAATCTATGGGTAAAGGGCTTGTGATGGCATCACTTGAGTACAAACCCTGTTTCATGTGAATAGTTCACATTTCAGAGTTGCTTCTGAAATGGCAAGTTCAGACAAAGCACTTATTTCTGAGAATGTAGGCCTAAACAACAAACAACCCTGCTAGTTTATGAAATAATTGATTGTGCTATCAATATTAAAGCACAGCTTCCCCATGCTGGTTTCATAAGATAGCAATTTATAGTTGCAGCTGAGAGAAAACTGCCAGATATAATCTTTCTGGTCATATTTCTTTTTAAGTATAATGGATTTTAGGGAGAAAGAAAGTGTGAAAATGGAAATGGAAATGTCAGCCAAGGAAATGCGCTGCCATTTTTGTTTGCCAGGAAAGAAAACCACAAAACAGTTTTCTTTATGTGTGATAGTACTTCCTAATGTCAGCAGAGGAGTTTTAAAGGCTTTGCTTGAGGCTTCTATTTTGGACACCCATTTCAGGCCTGGGTCCCCTTCCAAAATAACTAACTATCAATTATAGGTATAATTCAGCACTTTTTGAAGTTTGACATTGGAGTTTTCACACAGAGCAATCGAATTTGCCTGCAGACTTGAACACTGTATGAATGATAATTACTTACATTCAGTGCCTGTTCTTTATAATCCATGAAGGTCAGAAAATATCTCTGCTTCACATCAAAATATCTTGTTGCGTAGAGGCAAAGGGAGCCTGGTTTATCCCCTGTAGAGCGTAAAAGAATGTAACAACAACAAGATGAGGAGAAGCCAGGTCTAGGGAGAAAATACTTAGCAAACTTATTTCCTACTTCAAGGACTCAGTTGAAATGCTAGAGCAGTGTAAGGAATTCCATTTTGTCTGTTGTTTTCCTTCTTTCTAGCAAGAATGGTTGCCAGCAAAATGTTTTCCCACAACCTCCAAAATTCTGAATATGCATACATTAAAGGAACATAAAGACAGGCTACATCAACAAGGAAACAATTGACAAAATTAATGCAGTTAAATGCAAATCCTGAAAGTTCTTAAAAGATGACAAAAATATATTTAATAAGCAGAAGACTAGAAATATGAAACAGGGTGGGCCCATTCCTTGGGACTTATTTAACTAAGACATTATGCTGCATAATGTGAAGGACAAGATGGCATTTTCCCCTCTACCTGGTTTCATAAAAAAAGCTAACCAGAAGGCAACTGAGATTCATTTCAACCCTAGGGATGAGTTACTTTGTCCACCATCCAAGGGAACAAACTAGCCTAGATAGAACAATCCATGTAGCACATATATCTCTGTGACTGTCCTACCCTGCGTAATAGGAGGGTTGGCTGTGGTTTCTGTACAATGAAATGGGAAGGGTGCTATCTTTTTATTCACCTTCACCCCCAGAATTGTCTTGGCTTCTTCTTCTGTACTTTAGCTTATAACTATGTAACTAAAAGTGAAGCCAGACCTGTCTATTTGTGCAAGACTTGCATTCCAGTTGACTCCGTAATGGGGGAGGGTTGATTTTATTACTGAATCAGACATTTTGGAGGAAAGGGAAATCTACCTTATCTGCTCTGCTTCCCCAGACTCATCGTTTTAATTTCTCTGCTAGCCCAACTAAGATACTGGAAGTGATGCATTTGAGGAAAAGTGCTCAGACAGGAAAGCTAGAACAGTGCAGTTCGGTTTGATTTTATACCTATACCTAAAAGTAGGCCAACTCTGTCTATTCCCCATCTCAGTATGAGTACCCGATTCTGCCTAAGATAGGGCTGGTGCTGGTTGGGCTATAGAGTTCTAGTTCACAATCTGGGAGGGGAAGGCAAAATATTGTTTTAATTATACTTAAGAATAGAAAGGTAGCAGTTTATTTCAAAAGGGATACCCTGCTACCAGGCTGAATGTTTTTCTTTGGTACCTAACATTTCCTATTTAGTGGACATTTGTGGTTGGGCTTTAGTTCAATGGCCAGTAGATGCCAAAGTTATCTGGCATTAACATCTAGGTCATCATAAGAACCATAAGAATAAGGACTACTGGTCATTACAGTTTTCAAATTTTTAAAAACATAGTCACGGATTGGCTACTCATGTTATTTGTAAAGAGTCTGGTATAAATTGATTAAGTTCAGGATGCAACATCACAATTACCACTGTGTATTTTAAGTATTTATTGTTTTGCCAAAGCACAATTACCTAATTCTGTAGGGATTCTGTAAATTGGTATTAGATACTGAAAATGAGCAAGAGTATCTTCTTTATTATAGTTTAAAATGTAGATCTATTTATTAAAAGGCTATATCTGAGCTGGAAATAGTTTTTCCATCCTCCAGAAACACACAAGCACACACACAGAAACAATATCCATTAATTAGTGAAGGCCTATAAGCTTGCAAAAATGCTCTGCATCCAAGTTTCTTTGTACTTCTGCCCTTCTGTCTCTTCTGCTTTGTGGTTAATGTTCCTCATATGTATTCTAGGAGATTTGTTTTCTTGTATAATCACTGCTGCCCTTTTTACACTGTGTACTGCAGAGATTATTCTTTTCTTAGAACACTTCAGAGAATAGCTAATGTGACTATGTAATTTTGCTACCTCCACAACTCCTACTTCCTCAGTTTCACTGGCTTTACTGACAATAATTATAAATAATTTACCCTGAACTTCAGGAATATCAAAATACTGTCCAAATAACAGAGAATGGTCAAATCAGTTCCTATTACTGGAAAAAAAAATGAAATAAGTGCTCCCAAAGAAAAACAACCTTTAATATAAATGTAGAAATTCATTACAGAACCAACCCATCTCATAGAGGTATTGTGTGGATTAAATAAATAAATGAACTTCATTTGTCACGCTCTCTGGCATCTGCTTTTCCAAGCATAATCCAAGTTTCTTTAGCAATATTTATTGAGAAAAAGGGGATACAGTTGCAAAAATTTCAGCAACTGAAGTATTTATCATCTGTCAACATATATATTCCACAGTACAGTATTGGCCACTTGATCTTAGTATCTCCTTAACTGTGAATTGGCAAAGTGGTGGCTCTATTCACTGATAAGACATATAGATGGATATTTACAGAATAGTGTCTTTTAATTAATCTGGAAACTAATCATTAAATTCAGAAGAGACATGACAATTAGCAAACCTGAACAGGGAATTCCTTCCCTCTCCCATCAAGATGTCCAGGGAAATATAAAGGTGGCTATTGGAGAACCTGACTGATCTTGAAAAGCTAAGCAGGGTCAGAACAGATCAATACTTTGGTGACACCAACAGGAAATACCAAGAAAAACTTCCTGAAAGAAGACAGTGGAAAACTATTTCTGTTTTGTACCACAAAAACTATAGAGGTGCCCTTAGAGTCAGCAGAGGTGAAGTTAAACCTTTACTTTTTATTTCAATGGGAATTCTTTCCTACAAAAGAAACTGTCAAGGACATGGATTTTTCTTAGAATAGGATGTCACAGGCCAAAAGGAATACCTTATCTGTCTATGCCCACTCTGATCCCATTAATTATCAAGCCTTCTCACTCTCAGCTGAAGCTCTTTGCACTTTTAAAATCTTGCAGCTTTGATACAAAATGTTTTAGCAATAAGGCTGCTTCAACATAAATTCTGTCCATCTTTACAAGTGCACAACAGCAAAAGATAGTAATACTTTCTTTGGTGCAAAATTCAGATGGCAAATAAAGATGTGTTGAAGAGACCAAGGACAGTTCTCCTGGGGTCAAGTACAAGAGATATTAAACAGATGTGGCAGGATTCAAAATTAATCAGAACAGACCTAGGAAAATCAACGGGATCTGAGTAGATTTTAAGCGAACTAGATCTCCTTTTCTTTCTCCTTTTGAAAAAAAATAGCAGAAGATTGGATTTACGTATCACACTAAGCCACAGTGTGTTTTGTTTGATTTTAGGTTAGCATGCAATATGTACTCAGTCACTGCAGTTTCTTAACCATGATCTGACCACAGGGAGAATATCTAAGGTAGACTCTGAATCCTCTTTTTTTGAGCCTAACTTAATTACACAACTGAATGATCTATTAAATGATCAGATTCCCCTTCTGATTATGCCACCAAAAACCAGTAGTGCAGTTTGGCTTCAAGCTAGATTTTAGTCCAGTATTCCCTACTATAACAATGCTTTGGAGAAGTGGAAAAAAATCTCTGTTGGCCTGATTCTTGGACATTATGATTTGCTCATTTTTACATGACTGCCTCACCCACTTATGACTGTCAACCAAAAAGCACTAAAATACATCCTACGCTAGCATAGACTATTTTTCTCCTTCTTTCTTTGTCATAACAAACCACAGCAAAGATAAAATGAATAAACAATCCTCTGAAGCTCATTAATTTTTGTGTGTAAGACCTCTTCATGGATTAAATAATAGAACACTTCAAGGAACTTGGCTATCAAAAACTTTTTAGTAAAAATTGAAAGGAGAAGCTCAATTCTACCTTTCTTTTCCCTAAATAAAAATAGTGCATTAAAACAATATGCATAAGTGCATGTATATGCATTTGAGCTTATTCTTAGTTTCTTGGGACATGAAGTACTTTTTCCCCATAAGAGATGTTTTACTAAAATATATAAACATCTGAAAAAAAAAGTCTTTGTTCCAGAAGACAATGGGATTAGCCATCTTGCTTGCAACTGTGGTGGAGACTTTTAAAGGACACCATGTTCACAAACCTCACTGTCCAGTCAAGTTTCTGCTTGGAGGTGATCCTTTTTTCTTTAATTAATAAAAAAAAAGAAAGAACAAAACACAAAACACAATGATAATACCAATGGAGATACATACATTGGCATAAAGAGGAAAAAAAATATAAACAGTACTTTACAAAAAAGTGGAAAAAGTACAACAACAACAAAGAAAAAAAACATAGTATAATATGACATTATAGCAGTAACTGGTTACAATTCTATATATACTTATCTAACAGAAATATTATTCAAGGATATATGTATTTCTAATACATGTGTGTTATCTGGTCGGAGGAGATGGGCAGTGACAAATTTGATAAATAAATAAATAAATGTGTGTACACAAACCTTTTTTTTAACCTACTGTAATTTGTATAAATGAGTCCCGTATTTCATTATACTTGTCTGTACAAAGTCTACGTCTATAGGCAATCCGCTCGTGAGTGGCAAGTGCAATCAGGGCCTCAATCCATTGAGTGAATGGGGCCATACATTCATCTTTCCAATGCTGCAATATCAGTCTTTTAGCCACAGTAAGGGCACGAAGAATCCATTTACGTTGTCCAGTTGTCAAGTTCCATGTACTAGGTAGGTAATTCAGGAGAATATTATCCTCTGAAAATTTTAGCTTTTGTCGCATTTGGCAGTGATCCTGTGGGGAGAAGACATAAATGTTGCAATTTTGAAGGCAGTGGTCCAAGAACGATTGTAACGGTCTTTTCTAAGATAATAGATACTGCATCAGCTTGCACACAACTCACCTCCTGATCTCTGTTGTAAACATGAATTTTCTTGCAGGCTGCATGGTGTGTTTGTACATTTGTGAAGTTTTCAAAAGCTGATTACTATAAATTCAGATTGAACAGAGCCATTCAAGCTATATACACACTGCATTAATTTGAGTGTATGAACTGATCTTTGCTTACAGGTCTTTGTCCATCACTCTTTTTACTTTTGCCCAGCTTAATTTTGTTTTTAAGTGGCCTTTTGTATTAATAATGTACAGGTAGTCCTTAGTTAATAATGGCAGTTGGGACTGGAATTGCCATTGCTAAGCAATGAGGTTGTAAAGCGTGATGTCATTTGACCAAGCTGCTTATTGATGGCAATTCCAGTACTCACAGTTGCTGTCATTAAGTGAATCATCATGGTCATTAAGTGAGGACGTAATGTGATCACCATTTGCGACCTCCTGCCCGCTTCCCCATTGACTTTGCTTGTGGGAAGCTGGCAAAGAAGGTGGCAAATGGTGACCACATGACCAAGGGGGACTGTGACATCGTAATTGCGAGCCAGTTGCCAAGCACCCCAATCACAATCACAAGACCGCAGGGACACTGCAACAGCCAGAACTCTGAGGACCAGTCTTAAGTACCACTTGTTCAGCACTGTTGCAAGTTCAAATGATTGCTGAATGAATGGTCGTTAACCAAGGACCACCTGTAATGATGATTTTGGCTAACTGCAAGTTAAGTCTTACCCTTTGCCTACAGTGATTGTGTAGTGTTCCAGCAGAAAGTATGAAGTAACTTATTTTAATTATATCATGGAGATAAATTCATTTAAAGTAGTGATCAAATGCAGAACTATGTCAGCATCATGTTGTTCTGAATTTCCTGTTTTTCTGAGGTAGCTGTGTTTAAGGAAAAGAATCAGGAGACAGAGTAAATCTGAATTTCAAAGTGTAAACTGAAGTAAACATACTACTTAAGTTAATTTTGTGTATCCCATCTGGCAGCTTTAAATTTGAATTTATATTTGCAAGTATCAGGCACATGCACAGACACAGATACAGAAAGAAAATCAAAACAAATCATATTCCAGAAAGCTAGTTTGACTGTCACTTCTTATTAATTAGTCTTGAGTTATTCTGGAATGTTTTCTTCTATAATAAATTATATGAAAGAGAGGTTAATGGAGTAATTGGGATGAATTAGAGATACTTTTTAAACTCATACATCTATCCAAGCTGCTCGAATAAAGCCTCTTTAGAATGTTTGGATGTATCTTATGGTATTTTATTAAAACATCTGATATAAATTTTATGCTAGTGCACATTGGTAAAAAGCATTTTGCACATGTTAATTTCCTCCTGCTTGGATGTTCATAGGCAGGTCCTTTTTGCCTCTTCTTCCTAATTTCTCCTTTCTTCTGCCCAGTTATCTTCAGTTTTATAGAATGTGGGGAATAAGTAAGAGCCAATTTATTTGGAAGATCAACTATTGTTTTACCCAGTGAAGGACAACGGCTCATCTATGATGATCTGAGCCTAGCCAAGGAACTAAATCTACCTTCCTAGTGATGATTGGTGGAATTAATTCTGTCTATTCAGGCCTCAGAAGCTTTAGGGAATACTGATGTGCCATACCAAAACAAGATAGTTATAGGTGATAAAATAATAAAGTCTTAACAGCTAATCAGATTGGTGCTGCCATCATCAAGACAAACGGCCAAGAAGTGTTCTAAACTGGAAAATTTCCCTGCAGTTACTGTGAGTTCATCTGGTGGTGACTTACAGCCCTCTCTGTTGCCACCTTAGCTCTTTGGCATGCACTGCCTGTAAAGCTGAGAAGCCTAACATCTCCATTACCTTTAGAAAGGCTCAAAGAACACATATCTTTGAACAAGCTTTCCACTGTTCATTTTAATTGACAATTTGACATGTTTGGAATCTTGCTGTTTTGTTTGTTTTATTTTAAGCCTTGCTTGTTTTAACTGGAAATTTAACTCTTTCATTTGTTCTTAATGTGAATTGCTGAGAAACTTCAGTAGTTGGCAATATATCAAGTTAGATATATAAAACAAAACAAAACAAAACATTAAATTATCCAAAGAATTGGGAAAATAAAATGCCCTTGAGAAGAACTCAAATGTTTAAAAAAGCTGCCTTCTCTTCTGAGTCGTCTATAGTTATTGTTCTAGAATGCCACTAGTGTATTCTCAATGCTGGTAAGGCACTCACATTTAAGGCTTATATTCAGCAAGGCTGGAACTGCAGAAATACAAGGAACATACACTCAGAGAAGGGCATTTTGAGAATGGTATCTCCCTCTAGCACCCACTTTAAAGAGCTGAAGTAAATCCCTAAATATTTTATCTGAGCCAAGAATACATCGTTTTCTTGTATCCCAAATATAACTTTTTAAAAAAATTGAGGCAGTTTCTTCTATTTGTTCTGCTTCCTTCTTCAAGATGGGAGAGTTAAGACCAGGGACAATCTGAAACTACTAACAGCTTGTATTTGAAAGTGTTACTCTACCAATCTGTTGGCAATGTACAAACACCTTCCCACTTTCTAAGCATTGTTCATACATGTATTTACTATCAACTTCTGAATAGGAGCCAAGCAAGCTTGCTTGCAGATTCTTGGAAGGCTGGATTTGGAAACAAAACTTGATTGGAACTTTTCCTTTCCTTTCCTTTCCTTTCCTTTCCTTTCCTTTCCTTTCCTTTCCTTTCCTTTCCTTTCCTTTCCTTCCCTTCCCTTCCCTTCCCTTTTCTTCCTCAAAGATTTGTTATTCCAATGACAGCATCTTGCACAGTCCTTCTTTCAAAAAACAAACAAACCCTCATCATTATTATAATAGAAACAATCAGATAGAGAAACAGGAAAAAATAGACTAGTAAATCTTTGAAATCTTTTACATAACTATTATACAATTCCCAAGCTTGTTCTGTCAGTTCAAACAAAATTGAGGGAGACAAGCCCTAAGTAACTATGTGACACATGACCTGGACAGAATGTAGAAGGTGGAAACATCTGGTTTGTTGCATTCAGGAAAGGAATAGAGGCTCAGAGGGAAATGAAGCCCTAGAAGAAAAGAAGAAGCAGCAGCACTGGAAAAATAAGAAAAGGACTGAGATATAGTCTCAATAAATTGTGCAAAACTAAGGAGGAGAAAAGATCAGGGTACTAATAATCACTCCAATACATTTTATTATGTATTGCAAACTTTTGGTTTGCAATTAAATATGCAGAATATTTAATATGCTTTCCACACTCTAGATCAGCTTTCCCCAAACCAAGAGCAGGATGGCATTGGTGGTAGTATGTGGTAATGCTGCAAGTTCACTTTCTAGGGGAACCTCTGATTGAAAATTCAGAAAAGTTTAGGAGCCCTTAAAAAACCCAAAAACAAACAAACAAGCAAACAGAAACAAATAATAGGAGCCACAGGGGGTGGGGGTGGGGAATCTACAGGGGTGATACCTTTTTTAGATTAACATTATATACATTATATGCATACATGCACACATATATTACACCAGTGTTTCTGGCAGTTGGGATTCTGGGAGTTTATTTATTTATTTATGTTGTTATCACTGCCCATCTCCCCCACACGGGGGACCCTGGGTGGTTCACAATAAAAACAATTTAAAATTGAATAAAATTATAAATAATACCAATACTCAATAAATATAAAATACAATAAAATCCATGTAAGGGCAGACGAAATTCAGCCCATAAAGGGATAAGGCTAGGGAACTAACCAGCCCCAAGAATGGCTCTTCCTCTCCCCACTCCAAGCCTGGTGGCATAACCAGTCTTCAGCTGTTTTCTAAAGTCCAGGAGAGAGGGGGCTAACCGCACTTCCGGGGGAAGGATGTTCCAAAGGGCGGGAGCTGCTGCAGAGAAGGCCCGCCTCCTGGACCCCGCCAGATGAAATTCTCTTACAGACGGGGTCCGCAACATGCCCTCTCTGCATGACTGGGTGGGACAGGTTGATGTAAGGGGATGAGATGGTCCCTTAGGTAACCTGGACCCATGCCATGTAGGGCTTTAAAGGTCATAACCAACACCTTGAATTGGACCCGGAAGCAAACTGGTACCCAATGCAGCTTGTGGAGCAAAGGAATTATATGTGCTGATCTTGAAGCACCTAAAATCATCCATGCAGCTGCATTTTGGACCAAAAGTTGAAGTCCAAACAACTTAAAGTTGCCAAGGTTGAGAAACACTGCATTACGCTATTCCCTTTCAAGGTAAGCACTGTTACGCAGAGCACAGAAAAGGACTTAAAATACAAAGGCAACTGAGACTGAGATAAGAAAAAGAAAAGAAAAATAGATAAAATGAATGTATGCCATCACTATATTTTCTCAAACTTTTGTCTTCCTTCTGTCATTGCTTCTGCTATGTCTATACACTGACCTTTGTTCATTTAAGTTGTTTTCTCTTCTTTAGAATATCATCAAACCACCATTAAACCATTACTTTCTCAGTCTTCCTTTTCTTCCTGACCCACTGATTTTTCATATATTTGTATTGAAATCTCATTCTCACTTGTTTTCTCTACATGATCAAACTACCTCAATGATTTTTTTCCTAGTGCTCACCCACTTCTATATTCAATCCACAATCATTTAGCACTCATTCATTACTTTCTATTGCAACTTGTTTTATCACACACATTTCTTAAATGACCCAATCCCTCTGCATTCCTTTTATGTTTCTCCTGGCATTCCCCAGTCTCATTTCCATAAATGAAGTAGGCGAACGCACACACAAAGTATGCAGAAGCGCACACAGACCTTTCTGAGTCTTTCTGTCCTAACAAGCAGGAACCACGCTGAGACGAGGAATAGGTCTCTAGTGTTTTATTATTGCTACAGTAGACAGAAAATCCTAACAAACTGAAGAAGCGTGGGAAAAACCCAGACAGATAAACCCCCAAAGTCAAGGCGGGTCTGTTCTGGGTTTCTCTGAATGACAGCTCAATGTCTCTAAACTACGCATGCATTTTCCCCCCTGGATAGGGGCCCCCTCCTGCTTACCATCAATAATCATGACAACAGGCTACAAGAATGATATGGAAAAAGATGCTACACTGGATATATAAATGAAACTGGCTGATGTCTTAATAATTAAAAGGGATATACAAATAACAAACCGAGAGTGACCTGGATAACTTTCCAATATTGGATTTACAAAAGAGACTTGTTAAAGCTTTGAAGAATTTTGTGACCATCAGCGCTCATGACACTTTCCTTGAAAAAGATCAGTTCTATCTTCTGCCTTTCTACTAGTGTTTTCACTCCTTAAAATTTCTCGACCCATTTTACCATCTTTAGTAAACATTCCATTTACATATAATTTGAAATTATTCACTCCATTTTTAATTTCAAATGCAGCTACCTTGGTCTTTGATACATTATTGGAGCTGTACTCCTCTTGCATCATATGCTTTAGCTATCATAAAGTGCAAATTATTTCGGGTCTCAGCCAACCACATGGTATCATCTGCATTCAAAGGTACACATACATTCACGTCCCCAAGAGATTTCACAAAAAGCATCCTTGTATGCATATCCCCAAATACATTAAACAACCAAGGGGACATCACATATCCTAGTCTTAGTCCCTGTTCAATATTGAGGTATTAGTTAAGTATTCAATTTATTCTCACACATCTTTTCTTTATCATATACTACTGTCATCACATTCAGCAACTACTATTCAACTCCATATCACACAAAATATTTCATAATTCAAGCCTATTCACTTTATCATACATTTCCTCTAAAGCAACAAATACAAAATTAACATCCTTCCTCACCTTCACGCATGTCTTTATGATCTGATATAGAATAATATTTTTTCTGCATACCCCATGCTCAGTGTAAAGACACATTGCACTTCCTAAGTTATTTCACTGTCACTTCCACACCCTTTCAATCAGATTTCTGCAAAACCATTCTGAGATACATAACAAACCAATTGTGCTGTAGTTTTTCGCATTCACTTTTCGCTACCTTTTCCTTTGTTCAGGGGAACAGTAACAGCATTATTCTAATCATGAAGACAGAATCAATCTTTACAAACGTTAAATAAGCTGTACCACATCTGTAGTTTAACATTTTTCTAATTAAATCATCTACACTTGCAGACTTACCATTTTTCAACATTCTTGCAGGATGAATTATTTCCTTTGCATCAGTTTTTTTCTTGTACACTGCTCATTTTGATTCCATTGTTCAACATATCATTTGAACAATGGAATTAATTGTTTCCATTGTTTCCATATTCCTATACATGTCCCTAAAATACTCTCTTCAGCATTGCCTCACCTCAGTTTCATCCCAAATCATTTAATCATCTTTACTTTTAATTCCATTCACTCTGATGGAGTCTCCTTATTTTGCCCTCTTCATCTATTTTCAAAATAATTTATATCTGCATCAAAATTGCTCTGCAATCCCTCTACACAGGCATTGCTTCAGCTGTACTGGATTTTTTTGGAATCTGGCTTCCAATATGGCTGAAGGGAAAATCTTAAAATGAGCCCTAGTAAAGGCCCATCTATAACTGGAGTGACTAAGAAAATAAGAACATTCTACAGGTGCAAGCCTCTGTATTTCCCCCAGCAGTTGGGCAATCTCTGTGATATGACTCAGCTTGTTTTGTGGCTCTGTATCTTCAGTCCACCATCTAATAAATTCCCTGGCCTCATCCAAACTCCAAATTAGCCAAAACTCAGGAAACAAACTAATGAAGCACATATTACTCATCACACGTATCCACTAATCTAAAATTATCCTTTATAACTACAGAAATCAGACAGGATGGAGCCAGGTTGGATCTTTAGCAATATAAATAAGATTGCCAAAACCTGGTCTCCACCCTGAGGAGTTCAGTATCGAGTCATAAATAGAGATCTTGGGAATTCAGATTGCTTTATTTTAGAGAATACACAATTGGAATCTGATCCCAGCTGCAATCCATGTAATAGTTGGGTAACAGATTTTGAATTACATTTAATAGCAGCTGCAATAAAATACCCTCCGTTGCATTATTATGGACATATTGGAAGCTTAATTTGCATGGGCCATGTTTCTAGAGGCTTGGAAAGCTACGCCTAAATATTTAAAACATTTAATTTCTTTCCTTTTCTTTAGGTCTACTTTTTTCTCCAAGCTCCACTATTGAAATACCAAGAAATTATCAGTCATTCAAAACCTCACATCACTTTGTATCTTTTACTAATTATTCTAGTTGTTCATCATAAACAATCAAATTAACATTCCTTGAGATATACTGTATATTGTTTGAAGAGCATCTCTGTTTCTATAGTGCTGGCCAAGTGGAAGTCATTACTTACCATGTCCTCCACTGCCCCATTTATGATGAAATCAGGGCCAAATTATTGATCAAAGGCTTGGATCTTGAATTATTTTCTTGCAGATGTGTTTCCAGCTGTTAGTAGTCAAGTTGGTACTTTTGCTTTTTTTATTTAAACTTAGAATTTTTAAATTCTTAACCATAGCCCTGTTTTTATCTTGCACCAATCTTCTTATATTTGACATTCCTGTCATCATTTTCTTTTGTTTTATTATTGCTTTATCACACTTTATCCTGTGTTTACGTTGTTATGAGCAGTGTTCACAGCAATAAACTTACCTACTTACTATACAGTATACTGTATCATTCCTTTACAATGTGTAAGTGTGAGCAGACATATTCAAAACAGACATAACATTTTTGAGTACAGTATATATAGGTAATCCACAAGCAGCAAGCTGTGTTATAGTATTTCAGGGGTGCAGTAAGAGATCTCCAGGGGACAGAAATAGCTCAGGGACTACATGTGGTCTGTGGTTGTTCTCCCTGCTGCATTCTAACTATTTTGTCCACATACTTAGATCAGTGAATGGAAATTATCCAAGCAATAGCAACAAGGTCAAGTACAGCCAAGAAGAAATTTTAGTCTAAATGGATGTGAGCAATTTTGTCTTCAAAGTATTTAACAAACATGTTACAGCAAGTTGCTTGACTATCAGACTTCTATCCAGATGGCCCAGAAATAACTAGGTCATGAAAGTTCTGCATGTGTGGTGGCATTACACTGATGCAATTGTGCTAATTAATTATGTATAAATAGAGTATGATCATAATGAATCATGCTGTTCAAGGTGCCATTTTAAGCTTGCAATTTAATGCTAAGCGTAATTCTTTTTAAGGATGAAGTAAGTTTATAAGGCTTATACAGATAAGTTTTCCTATCTTTAGGGATTCATGCCACATAACATTTCACATGAATCAGTGCTACGATGATTTTCTGAGTTCCTGTGTTCTAACTCATATTTTTGGCAGGAGTTTCACAGATTTAAACATGATGACAGGATTGGAAAATTCTTTCTGGCCTGGACAGTTATTACTCTCAGTTTACTAAATTATCATAATTGGGTTTTCCCCCTTTTCATATAGTTTTCATATACTATGCATTGTATCTTTTATTCTGTTTCTTGTAACACAATTCTGTATGTTAACTTGACAGGATCTCAGACCTATTTGGCAAAAATATATCCTAACACCCAGTTTAATCATCTATTTTGTTCTAGGATCAGCAGCTAAGCCTGAGGTTTGAGAGACTTCTAGACCAAGACAAGTGTAGAAGAGCAGTATTCTATTTGTTTAAATTAAAGAGAATTGCTTCCAGAGAATGGCCAGTATTTTAAAATGTCAGGCTAAGCCGTAACCTTGCCAGAACATTGATGACGGTTAATTGATCAATGAAGAACCTTGGCAGGCAAAAAGGCCATTCTTGAACAGTCACACCAGAGTATCAGCTGAATATTTATCTTGAGACTTGTTTGTTTTGTACAATTGTAGCTCTATGTCTCACAGTGTAGCTTGTATAATGCAGATCTAAACTAATCAAATAGCCAAGAATCTCTCAGAGATTTCTTTTAGCGATTAAGGATGAACTGTTGACTTCCTTATTATACTCTAGCTTTAACACAGTCTCAAAGTCTCCAGGTCCATTGTATTCTTTTTTTTTTTTTTGGTGCCTTCCAGTCAGTGTTGACTCCTGGAGACTGCCTGGACTACTCCCTGCAGTTTTCTTGGCAAGATTTTGGAAATGCCTCCTTCCTAGGGCTAGAGAGAATGACTGGCCCAAGGTCATTGTGTCTAAGGCAGTATTAGAACTCATGGTCTCCTGGTTTCTAGCCTGATGCCTTAACTGGCTCTCTGTTCATTGTTTAGACCTTATAGTTGTCCTTGTTTGCTCCTCTGAGTAGACTCCAACACCTTTACAGGTTTTAAGTCAGGCCTCATTTGGTTTCCAAGATCATTCCTCATGACCCTTTCTCAGCATTATTTCTATTCTGACCTCTTCCAGAACTATAACCCTTATTTCATTTCTTGAATCTTTTTGTTGTGTTTACCTAACAAGTTCCATTTTCCTTACAAGCAAGAAAGTTTCACCTGATGGTTAAATACCCACTGACTCCAAAGTTTTATTCCATATTTGGCATTTGTGTCCAAGCAGGAAATTTAAGGCATTTAAAGGTTGATATTTAAGGGTTTGAACAAACAGAATTCTCTGTTTTAAATGCATTTTTGTATCAAATAGATGTAATTTCAGTTTGAGGAGGCAAGTTGCCATTTTAAATTCAAAATTCAAAATAGGGATACTAAAAGGAAACCTTTGACATACGCCATTTTTCTACCAGTGACAAAAATGAAAGTGAATGGGAGAACAGCAATAAGCAGCCTGTTCATAAATAAGCCCCATTAAACTCAAGAAAGTTTATTTCAAGGTATGTGTTACAGGATTGTAGCCATAATACACAAACCCTTGCAAATGTGTATCTTATTCAGAATTGCAGCACACTGTGGATCTGTCGTGTGTAAGACTAGTACACTTAGTCTAATAATTAATCTAATAAACATCTGCAGATGTTACTAGTCTATCTATGGGAATTATTAGACTAAGACTGTAGCATTTCAGATTTAAGAGATGTTTAAAATGTTAAAGATATTTGCTGGGAAGTAAACATAATTTTGTTTTCCAGCCTGGCTTATATACTTTCTTGATATACCTGTGTATATCCTTAAATAGGAGTGTGGTAGAATAAATAGGCAATTCCTCTGAAGAAACAGGGACTTCTTAAGTTCCACTGCATGTACTTATTACTGAATGGATCATATTTATTATGGTCATTGACTAATGATTAATACAACTTCATAGCAGAAATGATAAAATGCCAAAAAAGAAAAAAGAAAAAGGAAGAAACAAGGAAGGAAGATTAAATACATGGAATGAAAGGTATAGGAATAACCTTTAAGATAATAAAAATATTAAAATAAAAGTAAACTGAAATTAGATATCAGTTAGGGTAATACTAATCAGAATAATAAAATTTAAACTTATTTAAACATTCAGAATTGACTTAAGGGCTTAATAAAAACATTATATTAAGGATTTTTTTCAAACCAATAGCTTTCTTACAAGTTTACAGGCTTTCATAAATTCAGTTAATAAAAAGGAAATAAACTAAAAAAGTCTGAGATGAGAAAACTAATCTTGGTTTAAAACATCATCAATAGTTCTGACAGTGGTTTAAGGAAAAGGACCTTCAGCGTTTATTACTAAACTGTATATAATTGTGATGAAGTATTGTTACTCAAATAAATGAGTCAGTAGCAAGGCAGAAAACACTGGCTTGGAATTCAATTCAATTCTTCTTAGATTATACCCATTTAAATCAAATATTAAATTAAGTCTTCTTATTTCCAGTGGATCTTCTGTTAAGAATGAAAAAGTCTGGATCATAACGAACTGTGTACAATTTGCATTGGCATCAATACTTTATTTTCTTTGAGTAGTGTTTACCGATGCCACTACCTTATGACGGCATTACGATAGGAACTAGTCATACCTGGAAAAAATGTGTGCAATCTTCATTTTTGCACAAAAAGAAATGAGAATAACAACCCTCAGTGTAAAGAATCACGGACAAAGTAACATTTGTGGCTTGTGGCAAAGACTTAAGCAGTGAGTGTCCAATAGCAAGTCACTTTTCAAGAGAAGTAAGAATTTAATCAAGATAAAATCTGCATTGCCCTTTATCTTTTATCTTTTGTTCCCTCTAAAACAATCACAAAATAAATAAGGATTTTTTTATTATTAAGTTCTTTCTTTTTTTAGAAGCTTAATTTTTAGAGTATTGTTTATATAAATGCTATATGGTAGATCATATTTCATGAAGATATAGAGCTTGTTGATAAGTTACTTTGCTGAACGATGCAAACCCGAAATGCAAAATGTTTCTTGTATTTTCTTTATTTTAAACCCCCACTTCAATTTTGTTTCTCCTTTTAAAACTTCGTGACTGAGTCGAAGTCATATGTCATGTGAAGTAATTTTATAAATTCAGTTCAGTAGAATATGAAGTATTATTTAAACTCACATTTTTACCATATTGAAAGTATTACCAATATTTTCAAAAATATTTGAAATACTTTTTATTCCAAGACTATTTTGATTCCTGTACTACTTTTCTTTCCAGCAATTGTTCTGCCAACATAACAACTTTCACTTTTCAAGAATATGCAGTGTGATTGCGGCATGGAAGTACGCTGCTTATATAAATACTATTTTCCCTGGCACCACTTTTGCTCTTAATAAATCTCCTCTGAGTCCAGCCAAAATTCCTGGAGGAATTGTTTATGTTTCTGCATTTGCTATCCTTTGTTATAGAAGTTTAATTAGGTAAATATATCCACAATGTGTTGGCTTACTTTATTGTGTTATCATTTGTTACGACGAGGACAGCATTTGTCAATAAAAAATGTCCCTTGTTCTTTACCATTAAATATTCTTCAATAACTGGTGCAGTGAGATAGTTTTCTTCCTGGACTTAAGGGAGTATTTACCTCGAGTGAAGACAGCCTTGAATTTAAGATGATTCCCATGTAAAGGAAGAATGTACAGAAAATAAAATAGAAATAGACAAAATTCTATTGAGATGCCCAGTTTGGATACCTTGTCAAATCCAGGCAAATCCTGTCCTTTACCTTCTGTATAATAAACGTACGTATGCAGCACCTGCATATTGATGTCTACACACACATGTGTCCACACATACAGACACACATTTTTATATACACTCTGATCTCTCCAAAACAAGGGCAGGAACAGGACAAAAACCATTATTGCATATTTAATATACTGATTAAAATGAATTACCTTTAAACTAAAGTACCACATTTCTAAAAGTATTGATCCCCTATCTGCAACAAATCATTCTCTCTTCCATGCTGGCTAGGGAATTCTGAAAGTTAAAGTCCACACATCTGAAAGTTGCCAAGGATGAGAAGAACTGGACTGATCTATCAAATTTCATCTGTTTTATCTGATCTATTCATCATCTCTGAAAGCAAGAAAACAGTGCAACTGTTTACACTTTTAGTTAATGATTGGGTCCTAAGAGCACCTCTGAGGCCATAAAAAAACTAGTGGTATCATTATTTCATCCTAATGCTCTCTTGGTCTCTGCTGTGCATTTAACAAAGAGAAGAGAATTTAGAAGACAGCAAAAGAAAATTCTCACCTAGTTCAAGAGATTCCAAGACTACAATCACATTCAAATGAGAAAAAAAAGTATTTTTTTATTAATAAAATCTTACTCTTTGATCTTCCAAGAAGGATCCTGGATTATCTTGCAAAGGAACCTGATCAGGAATGGTGTCTTTGACTAAGCAAAGACCATGCCGAGATGAGGAGAAAGTCTCTAGTGTTTTATTACTGCTATTGTAGACATAAAATCCTACCAAACTGAAGAAGCGTGGGAAAACCCAGACAGATAAACCCCAAAAGTCAAGGCGGGTCTGTTCTGGGTCTCTTTGAATGACAGCTCAAAGTCTCTAAACTACGTGTGCATTTTCCCCCCTGGATAGGGGCCCCCTCCTGCTCACTATCAGTACTCATAACATCACCCTCCTCTCCAGATTCACATTCCATTTCAGCCCCCTCCTTTCCAGAGTTCCCTCCTTCCTCCAAAGTCTCATGAGAGTCCATCTCCTCCTCCAAGCTCCCATGGGAACTGGGCAACGATGGAAATTCTTCAAAGGAAAACTCCTCCAAGGATGAATCACTGCTGCTCTCCAGTTCTGATAATGCTTCCAGCCCAGGTGGCTGCTTCTGGAAAATAGCTAGATGATTAGAAGATTCCTCCCCCCCTCCCGCTTGGGAAATGCAAGCCTGAGGTGGAGGGCTGTGGCTCCCCCTCCTCCTCTCACTCTGGCCTTCGAGCCTCTAGCAGGGGTGGAGGTTGCCAACTTACGAATTCCTCTGCTTGGGATTCCTCTGCTTGCTCGGCCAAGTGAGGAATCTCTGGGAGGGTGCGAGGTTTGGGTTTGTGAGGGAAAAGCTGATGGAATCGTTGAACCTGGTGTGTGCACATCTCTGGCATTTTCCCATGTGCGCTCTTCCTCAGGGTACCCTTTCCAGTGTATTAAATATTGGATGCCCTTCCCCTCCTTCTAGAGTCCAGAATTTCCTTGACTTCATATTCCTCCTCCCCATCCACAATTACTGGAGGTGTGGGGGGGCAGCTGTGATCGCAAGGCACTTGGGGGAGGGTCTTTGGCTAGCAAGGATCTGTGAAACACAGGATGGATTTTCATGGACGGTGATAGCTGTAAACAATAAGCCACTGGATTTATCTGCTGCACCACAGTGAAAGGGCCCACAAACTTAGAGTCCAACTTCTTGGAAGGCCTGCTAGAAGTTAAAACTGGTAGCCAAACTCTGTCTCCTACAGCAATTGCTGGCCCTTCTTGTCTGTGAGCATCTGCAGCTCTCTTGTAAGCACTTTTTGCCCTGTTCAGCTGCTCCTTTAACAACTCATGTGCAGCTTGTTGCTCTTTAAGAAAATCAGCTGCTGCTGGAACAGTTCCCTGATGGGAGGAGGTGGGCAACACCCGAGGGTTAACCCCATAGAGTGCTTGGAAAGGAGACATCTTGGTAGAGGAATGCACAGAGTTGTTACAAGTAAATTCTGCCATGGGGAGCAGGGCTGGCCAATTGTCTTGCCGATAAGTGGTGTAACACCTGAGATATTGTTGCAACCATTGGTTAATTTTCTCTGCTTCTCCATTACTAGAAGGATGATGCAACGAGGATAGGTGGATCTGGACCCCTAATGACTGGAAAAGGGCCCTCCAGAACCTGGAAGTGAACTGAGGGCCTCTGTCATTCACCAAGTGATTTATCATGCCTCTGTATCTAAAAACATGGTCTATAAACAACTGTGCTGTGGCTTGTGCAGATGGGAGGCCCTTGCAAGGAATAAAATGTGCCATTTTAGTGAAGAGGTCCACCACCATTAGTATGGAAGTCAGTCTCTGGACCAGGGGTAAATTAGTGATGAAGTCCATGAAAACTGTATCCCAAGGCTTACTGGGGGTGGAGAGGGATTGCAAGAGTCCTGCCGGCTTCCCCAGGAGAGGCTTGGCTCAGCTACAGGTATGACAAGAAGCAACGTAACTCTTTATGTCTGCAGCATCTTAGGCCACCAGTAGTTTCTCAGAACTCTATGGAGAGTTTTGAAAATACCTCCGTGCCCAGCCGTTTGATGGTCATGGCAGAGTTTCAGTACTTCTTCCCTCAATGAGGGGGGAATGTATAATCGCCCTCTATGCCAGAGGATTCCTGCTTCCGCAGTGAATGGGGAAGCAGTGTCTTGCAGGTCCCTCTGGAGGTCATCCATCCTGGCCCTGGCATATGGGTCCTGTCACTGCTGAGCTTTGACCCTTGCAAAGAGGTCCTCTGCTTGTCTGCCTGCTGCTAAAATCTCTGTCTGGTTCCCCCCCATAGACTGATCAAAGTTGTGAGGTTGTAATATAGTAGCCTTGGCCACCTGGTATGCAGCAGAGGTTGCCTGAATGGATTGAGACAAGGCATCTGCCAAACAGTTCTGAGCTCCAGGAACATAAGAGATAACAAAATTGAAACGGGAGAAAAACTGGCTCCATCTATTTTGGCAAGGGGTGAGCGATCTGGTGTTTTGTAGAAGCTGTAAATTCTTGTGATCAGTGCAAACTTTCACAGGAAAGGTTGCACCTTCTAGCCAATGCCTCCACTCTTGAAATGCTGCTTTAATTGCCAGCAACTCCTTGTTAAAAACATCATAGTTTCTCTCTGCCAGTGAGAGCATGCAAGAGAAAAAGGCACAAGGAAGCAACTTCTTCCCTACTTTGTCAGTATATTGCAATAAGACAGCAGCAATTGCAAAATCTGAAGCATCTGAATGTATTATGAATTGCTTCATGGTATCAGGATGCTTTAAAAGTGGTTGGGATGCAAAGAGTTGCTTAAATTCTTGGAAGGCTGCTTGCTCCCTCTCCCCCCAAAGGAATTTGGATCCTTTCTTCAAAAGCTGTGTGAGGGGCTTGGCCCTGTCAGCAAATTTATGTATGCATTTTCTATAAAAATTGGCAAACCCTAGGAATCTTTGTACGTCTTTCACATTGTAGGGAGGTTGCCAAGAGAGAATTGCCTGGACCTTTGAAGGATCCGTGGATATGCCTTCTGTTGATATTCTATAGCCCAGGAAATGTAATTCAGTTAAATCGAAGGCACACTTCTCTAGCTTGGCAAGCAGCTTGTTCTCTCTCACTCTTTATAAGACATTACGTACATGGGTAACATGAGTTGTAGCATCCTCAGAGAATATTAATAAGTCATCTAGATAAATGACCAGATACTTATCTAGTAAATCAGAGAAAATTTGATTCATAAATCGAGAAAATAAGGCTCCAGCATTAGCTAAGCCAAAAGGAAGAACAAGGTATTCAAATTTCCCATACTGATATCGAAGGCAGTCAGATATTCATGCCCCTCTTTCATCCGGATCAGATTGTAAATATTCCTGAGGCCCAACCTAGTAAAAATGCATGCTTTCTGTAAACGATCCAGCAGGTCAGATATTAGAGGCAACAGATATTTTTCTTTGACTGTGATTTTACTGAGGGAGCTGAAATCACGTACAACTCTCAAGGGTGCCTCCTGAGCTGCTGGTGCCAACAGGTCAGGCTTCTTTGGTACGAAGAATGTAGGAGCAGATGCTGGGGAAGTAGAAGGTCAGATGAAACCCTTTTGGAGATTAGTATCCAAGTAATCTTTCAAGGTGGCTAGTTCCTTGGGTGACATGGGATATTGTTTCTTTGCTGGAATCTTAGCTCCTGGTATCAGCTCAAAAGTGCAATCACAGTCCCTATGGGGGGTTAGTGCTGTGGCCTCTTGTTTGCTGAAAATATCTGCGAAATCTGCATACTTGGCTGGTAACTGCAGCCCCCCTGCTTTGAAGACTGTGTTGGTTGCTGGAGAGAGAAGGGCGGCTTGAATCTTATAATGCCAGCATCCCTCAGCTGGGAAGGAGATTGCTCCCATAGCCCAGTCCAACAATGGGTTGTGGAGCTTCAGCCAAGGTGTGCCCAGGATTATAGGTACATTAAGTGATGCGGTAACATAAAGTTAAATCCACTCAGTGTGGTCTCCTGTTGTTAGCTGTATTGGTTCTATGGATCTTCAAATCGGACTGGCCTTGAGGGGTTGGCCATAGATGGTCTCAACTTCTATGGGACATGGCAATTCCATGGTCGGGATATTCAGATCTTGTACTGTCTGTACATCAATAAAATTGGTGGAAGCTCCAGAATCAATGAGAGCCTCTAACTTGGCTTGGTGCTCTGGTTTACGTGCACTATGACTGGTAAGTAGAAAAAGGGTTGCTTGGAATCTTCGGAATGAGCTCTTCTTAATTGATTGATGGTCTCCCTGCTGAGCTCTGTGGAGGGAGATGGTGGAGTTTCCCTGGTTGGAAGTCGAGGTGGAGGTGGCTCTTGGTTCTGCTGCTTGCCCTGGGGTTCTTGCAGAATTTGCTTGGTTTCTCTCTGGGCAAGCTCTCACCATATGCCCCAGGGCTCCACAGTAAAAACAGAGGGCTCACTCTCTCCTCTGTCTCTCAACCTCGGAAGTAAGCCTCCTGCTCACCCCCATCTGCATTGGCTCCTCTGGTCCTGAGTAGAGAGATGCTGCAGAGATCGCTGGAAATCCTGGAAGCCTCATTCCAAAGCCCCTGCCTCTCCCAGGCTGGAGCTGTCTGAGCTCTTCTAGTCTGGCACCTATGACCACAGACATCTGATATAAATCTTCTAAAGTAGCTGGTGTTCCAATTCGTTTTTTATCTCCTCATCCAGCCCCTGTTTGAATTGGTCTTTCAAGGGACTCTCATTCCAGTCCAGATCTCCTGCTAACAGCTTGAAATCAGCAATGTAAATTCCCACTCTCTTGTTGCCTTGCTTCCGAATTTCCTGGCTGGCAGTGACCTCTCTGATTGGGTCATCAAAGTGTGCTTGGAACCTTGCCAGAAAATTCTGGTAGTCACTGAGAATTGGGTCGTTGTTCTCTACCATGGGAATAGCCCATTTGGCTGTTGGACCTTTTTGTTGTTGTTGTTTATTCGTTTAGTCACTTCCGACTCTTCGTGACTTCATGGACCAGCCCACGCCAGAGCTTCCTGTTGGTTGTCAACACCCCCAGCTCCCCCAGGGACGAGTCCGTCACCTCTAGAATATCATCCATCCATCTTGCCCTTGGTCGGCCCCTCTTCCTTTTGCCTTCCACTCTCCCTAGCATCAGTATCTTCTCCAGGGTGTCCTGTCTTCTCATTATGTGGCCAAAGTATTTCAGTTTTGCCTTTGATATCATTCCCTCAAGTGAGCAGTCTGGCTTGATTTCCCGGAGGATGGACTGGTTTGATCTTCTTGCAGTCCAAGGCACTCTCAGAATTTTCCTCCAACACCACAGTTCAAAAGCATCGATCTTCCTTCTCTCAGCCTTCCTTATGGTCCAGCTCTCGCAGCCATATGTTACTATGGGGAACACCATTGCTTTAACTATGCGGACCTTTGTTGTCAGTGTTATGTCTCTGCTCTTAACTATTTTATCGAGATTGGTCATTGCTCTTCTCCCAAGGATTAAGCGTCTTCTGATTTCCTGACTGCAGTCAGCATCTGCAGTAATCTTTGCACCTAGGAATACAAAGTCTTTCACTGCTTCTACATTTTCTCCCTCTATTTGCCAGTTATCAATCAAGCTGGTTGCCATAATCTTGGTTTTTTGAGGTTTAGCTGCAAGCCAGCTTTTGCACTTTCTTCTTTCACCTTCATCATAAGGCTCCTCAGTTCCTCTTCACTTTCAGCCATCAAAGTGGTATCATCTGCATATCTGAGATTGTTAATGTTTCTTCCAGCGAGTTTAACTCCAGCCTTGGATTCCTCAAGCCCAGCATGTCGCATGATGTGTTCTGCATACAAGTTGAATAGGTAGGGTGAGAGTATACAGCCCTGCCATACTCCTTTCCCAATCTTAAACCAGTCCGTTGTTCCGTGGTCTGTTCTTACTGTTGCTACTTGGTCGTTATACAGATTCCTCAGGAGGCATACAAGATGACTTGGTATCCCCATACCACTAAGAACTTGCCACAATTTGTTCTGGTCCACACAGTCAAAGGCTTTAGAATAGTCAATAAAACAGAAATAGATGTTTTTCTGAAACTCCCTGGCTTTTTCCATTATCCAGCGGATATTGACAATTTGGTCCCTAGTTCCTCTGCCTTTTCTAAACCCAGCTTGTACATCTGGCAATTCTCGCTCCATGAATTGCTGAAGTCTACCTTGCAGGATCTTGAGCATTACCTTACTGGCATGTGAAATGAGTGCCACTGTTCAATCGTTTGAACATTCTTTAGTGTTCCCCTTTTTTGGTATGGGGATATAAGTAGATTTTTTCCAGTCTGATGGCCATTCTTGTGTTTTCCAAATTTGCTGGCATATAGCATGCATTACCTTGACAGCATCATCTTGCAAGATTTTGAACAGTTCAGCTGGGATGCCATCGTCTCCTGCTGCCTTGTTATTAGCAATGCTTCTTAAGGCCCATTCAACCTCACTCTTCAGGATGTCTGGCTCTAGCTCACTGACCACACCATCAAAGCTATCCCCGATATTGTTATCCTTCCTATACAGGTCTTCCGTATATTCTTGCCACCTTTTCTTGATCTCTTCTTCTTCTGTTAGGTCCTTGCCATCTTTGTTTTTGATCATACCCATTTTTGCCTGGAATTTACCTCCGATGTTTCTAATTTTCTGGAAGAGGTCTCTTGTCCTTCCTATTCTATTGTCTTCTTCCACTTCCACGCACTGCTTGTTTAAAAATAATTCCTTATCTCTTTTGGCTAACCTCTGGAATTTTGCATTTAATTGGGCATATCTCCCCCTATCACTGTTGCCTTTTGCTTTCCTTCTTTCTTGGGCTACTTCTAGTGTCTCAGCAGACAGCCATTTTGCCTTCTTGGTTTTCTCTTTCTTTGGGATGTATTTTGTTGCCGCCTCTTGAACAATGTTGCGGACTTCTGTCCATAGTTCTTCTGGGACCCTATCTACTAAGTCTAGTCCCTTAAATCTATTCTTCACCTCCACTGCATATTCCTTAGGAATATTAGTGAGCTCATATCTAGCTGATCTGTGGGTCTTCCCTAATCTCTTTAGTCTGATCCTAAATTGTGCAAGAAGAAGTTCGTGATCTGAACTACAGTCAGCTCCAGGTCTTGTTTTTACCAACTCTATAGATGTCCGCCACCTTTGGCTGCAAAGGATGTAGTCAATCTGGTTTCAGTGTTGTCCATCTGGGGAAGTCCATGTAGGAAGCCGTCTCTTAGGTTGTTTGGAAGAGAGTGTTTGTTATGCAGAGTGAGTTGTCTTGGCAAAATTCTATCAGCCTATGCCCTGCTTCGTTTTGTTCTCCCAGGCCATGCTTACCTGTAATTCCAGGTGTCATTTGACTGCCCACCTTAGCATTCCAGTCTCCCATGATGAAAATAACTTCTCTTTTCGGCTTGTTGTCCAGTAGGTGCTGCAGATCCTCATAGAACTGCTCTACTTCAGCTTCTTCAGCATCTGTGGTTGGAGCATATATTTGGATCACTGTGATGTTAGATGGCTTGCCCTGAATTCGAATTGAGATCATTCTATCATTTTTTGGATTGTATCCAAGCACTGCTTTAGCCACTTTACTATTAATTATGAAGGCTACTCCATTTCTTCTGTGGTCCTCTTGTCCACAGTAGTAGATCTGGTGGTCATTTGATGTGAAGTGGCCCATTCCAGTCCATTTCAGTTCACTGACACCCAAAATGTCTGTCTTTAATATTAACATCTCACCAATAACCACATCCAATTTGCCCTGGCTCATAGATCTTACGTTTCAGGTTCCAATGGTGTGTTGATCCTTAGAACATCGGATTCACTGTTCACCACCAGCACCATCGGCCGCTAGCTGTCCTTTCGGCTTTGAGCTAGCTGTGTCATCACGTCTGGGGCTAGTTGAACTCATCCTCTGTTCCTCCCCAGTAGCATTTTGACCATCTTCCAACCTGGGAGTCTCATCTTCTGATAGTATATCGACATGTCTCTGGTTGTACTGATCCATTTAGTTTTCAGGGCAAGCATACTGGGGTGGGTTGCCATTACCTTCCCCAGGGATCGCATATAGTCTGACCTCTCTGTCGTGACCTTCCCGTCTTGGGTGGCCCTTGACGGTTTAGCTCATGGCATCATTGAGGTGCTCAAGCTCCAGCACCACAACAAGGTAATGATCGTTTGCTGCAGGCTGGACCTTTTAGCAGGCTTAAAATAAAGGTGACTTTGTTTCGGTCTCTTGGGAACTCTGCTAGTCTGCTGTCGAAAAACATTCTGCACTGTGTAAGAAAGGTTCTCAACTGTCCAACTTCTCCCCCAAACTTCTCCGGTAAGTTGCCCTAGGATCTCAAAACTGCTGGTGGAGCCGCTGCTGCTGCTCCTGCTGGCACCAGCTGTGGGATGATTGGAGCTGGTTGTTGTAACTGTTGAAGCATAGCTGCTTGTAATGTGTTGACCTGGATATCTACTTGCTGCTGGTGTTGCTGCAAGGCTGCTGCCAGTTGTTGTATGGCTTGTCGTAGGTCCTGGTTTTCCAAAGACATTTTGCCAAAAAAAAAAATCTTTTCTTTCTTCCCTCTTTTGATGGGAGTTGCAGTTTTGTAGGATTGATGTCCTGACTAAGCAAAGACCACACCGAGATTAGGAGAAAGTCTCTAGTGTTTTATTACTGCTATTGTAGACAGAAAATCTTACCAAACTGAAGAAGCGTGGGAAAACCCAGACAGATAAACCCCAAAACTCAAGGTGGGTCTGTTCTGGGTTTCTTTGAATGACAGCTCAAATTCTCTAAACTACGTATGCGTTTTCCCCCCTGGATAGGGCCCCCTCCTGCTCACCATCAGTACTCATGACACATGGGCACCACAATGGAGTCCATAGGTAAGCCTTATGCCACATACATTTGAGTGGGATTTTATAAGTCAGTATTGACTCCTGGCAACTACCAGGATTGAACAGGCATTGTTATAAAAGTGATATTCCCCTTCTCCCCTGCTTGTACCACTGGTTTAGATTGATTTTACAGATTGATTTGCCTGTTAGATAATACAGGTATATATCTTCCACTGAGAAGCCTTCCTGTGACATGATGGGTTGATAGTCCTGCTGCTTTAAAATATTTAGTTCTATTTTTAAAAGTTTATTCCTTTGTTGGATTATTCCATATATTCTGCAGTTTTATATTCACTGAAATGCTAGGCAAGCAAGATCTTATTGTTTCAACAGCATTATTCATTCTTTCAAAGTATATCCTTTTTTTTAAAAAAAAATTGAGACTATGATTACAGTAGTTTATTTGTAGCCATTTGTAGCCACAGCAGGTGGCTAGGTAGCATCTAGCTGACTTGATGTTAGCCCTGTGAGGTAGTCCGGACAGGAAGCACACCCAGGAGTGCTAGCTCTATCTTTATTGTTAGGTTACATTAACAGTATGTTGCAAGACTGAAAGTATTTCTCATCTCCTTTCATTTTACTCTCTGGAAAATAGGGAAGATCCTTTCTGAAACATATCCCACGCCCTTCCCCCTTCTGTAGGCTGAGACAACTTTTACATGCTGTTTGTCTCTCTGCGGCTCTGCCTCCTATCTCCCAAGGTCATCTCCACACACCATTACACTAGGCTGATTTCAAAAAAGCTAAATAGGATTAAACCTGGTTTGTATTTTGAAGAGAGAACATCAGAAAATCCCAATGGGAAGTTGAAAAAAAACACAGTGGAAGAAGGCAGTGACAAAATATATCCATAAGAAAATGGCAAGGGCTGTCCATAAAGTCATAAAGTTTTGAGTTCAGCTCAAGGTAGCCTTTACTGTTTTAGGCAATAACTTAAAAGTTAATTACAATGACTTAAAATGTGTTTAAATATATACACTGTATAATATTATATACACATTGCCATGGGCAACAAAAGAAAAATATTAACATTTTATATAAAAAAGGTTCCAATAGAAGACAATATATGTCATAACTGAACTGTGGGGTCCTTGGTGCTTTCTGAGATTGGTTGTTTGCTTGTAGATGTTTTATTACCCAACTAGGTAATATCATCAGTGCTGTTGAGTGTGGATTTTGCTCTCTGATTATATACAGTAGCTTGTCCTGCCATGTTGGTGAGTGTGGGATTTTCTCCCTGTGTGTCCTACACTTACGTGTCTGTAAAGACAAACATCCATCCTCATTTTTCTTCTATTGATTATTCCATTCACTTTAAATGAATGCCTGTTATTTTTTCCTCATTTTATATATTTTTTCCTGTAAGGATGTTCCTGTAATTTATACTACAAACATTTCACATTCTGTAAATGTATGTTAGTATTACTAACATTCTGTACCTCTCATTTTTGTTAAAAATGATTTTTTCAAATCTCATTAGAATTGCAAATGAGAGTTTAAAATGTTGATATTGTTCCACTGTGCAGCCTTTAGATTTGTCATGTACAGCCTCTAGATACCGACAGTGTTAAATAATTGTCTACTTTTAACATGTGGAGTGCACTCAGATCTCACATCTGGTCATTCTGTGGAGCTGCCTATTGTACTATATGTGGTATGCCGTATTACTATGATCTCTTCTTGTAAATTGCTCCAATTGTACCATGGAAGAGAATACATTTTTTTCTTATGAGCTGATAAATATTTAGAAATCTCTCAAAAAGAAAAAGAAAAAAGTAGCAAAATACCATTAAATAATAATTAATATAAGAAAACTCTGGTTATAATTAAGTTCTGATAGCCTGCCACATGGCAGAAGGAAGTTTATTACATGTTTATTGTTGAATGTTTTACTGAAAATGTTGGTAGTCTGACTGTAAATAAAATTTAATACACCTCTTCCAGCAACTCAATTCCCCTGTAGTACTGCATCAAATAACGTAACTATAGTGGTTATGGGCCCAATGTTAAAAAAAAAAAGGATGGACAGAATATCTCTCACTTGAATGAACCACCAGTTTCTACTGATAACTCAACTGATACATACATATTTTTAGTAAAGACAATGGATGCAGATGCAAACTTAAAATCTATAATTTAATAACTGTGTTTAGGTACTATATGTGTGTAGGAGATATATAGTCAACATTCTTGGCATATAGTGTTCTGATCACATATAACACTGAATCATAATGTACTTTCTTTTGCCTTAATAGGAGTAAACCATCCATAATGTATGTGTGACCAAACCACTATAGCTTGTTCAACAAACTAGTTGAAAAAAATCCTGGTTTTGTAATATTTGAGAAGGATACTGGTACCTCATTTAAGGAGTAATTAGTGAGGATAATTTATATCATAGGTGATATGAATTTGTGCATGTCTAAAATGCAGCATTTACCCAAATATTACAAAACTATACAGTAATGTTATATTTGAAAGATTCATGAACCAATTGTCATACTGTATTCAACTACACTGTGCTTCTTGGAAACCAACAACACTACCTTGCCCATGTCAGTAGTGAGTCACTGAAAGGCCATTTCTGATTCTCTCTGATCATTAAAATAGAAGAGTACAAAATTACTATAATTTGAGGCTTAAATCTATGACACAGCTGCCTTTTTCTTTGCCTGCCTTTGGGGATAAAAAGGTTAGATATCTATAAATAGCACAGAATCTAATAATTGGTAGAATTGTCTGTCTTTTGCTCTTGGGAATCCTTGACATTTTCTGTTCTTAATACTGAATTCAGAAGCTTTAGATAAATGCAATTATAGAAAGAAATGAATCCTGGATTGTCCGTCACTTTACACTTCTCTCTTAAATTCACTATACATTTACATCAATATTTACAAAAGACTCAGTTGCTACAACAGTCCTGGGTAACCTGCAGTCCTTTATATGTTCTATATGTTCACTTCAACTTCTATCAGCATGGCTATAATCAAGGATGACAGGAATTGAAGATCAACAAACATTGGACAAGTGGTTTTGCACCAAATCACATGTACTGATGTTTTATGTAACACAAATGCCCCTTTCTTGTTCCCTGAAGAGGACCCATTATGTCCCAGCTGCATAACTAACAACTGATGGCTTTGAAACCTTTACATGGAAGCAGATTCTCCTCAGATCAGTGAATTTGAGCACAGGAGTTGGAGGGAGGGAGAGAGAGGGAGAAAGAGAAAGGAAAAGCAGTCTGGACATGTGCCAGTATATATATCAGCAGATGTGTTAGTTGGTGGACCTTTCCTTTCTGCTTTAATGATGTTTTGTTGTGATGCACAAAATTTCTTCATATATGCAGATTGGACCATGATAAGAGGAAGAAGAAATAGAATATTTCCTTATCTATATCTAATAGCTATTAATCAAAAATAATGGGTGTCATTTCAAGTGCTGTGTTTAGCATTACATTTACAGTAGTACCTTGAGGGTGCCTTATATTTCATTAGACAAAAAAGCTGATTCACACCTTTGTCTATTTGATTTTGAAGTACTTTTTGAGAAAGAAGGATGTTCTAGTAAACGGACTTGTCTCAGTGCTGGTTCTCTACCATTCATTGCTATTTCTTTGCTTGCTGCCTATTAATCTTTGGAAACAGTAAAACTGCATGCTACAACCTTAAAAGCAGCCACCCAAAATGAAGAACAGTAAGAGATGAATGAATATGCATCTAAGACAGCTATGCTGTAACACTTTTATAACATTACTGCTTCATTTTTTTCTTGACTGTTGATAACATAGTAGAAAGTCCCACTATGTATCTGGAATGCTTTTTCCACCATTGCTCCTTGCCTCTCCAAATTTTTCTGGGCGACCTGGTTGATAAGATTATATACAGACACATATGGTTTTATAAGACATTTAATACTTAATTAGTGTAAACACTGTATGGCAGTTTAATTTTATACCATCACAAGAAGTCACCCTAGATTGACAAAATTATCCTGGCATTAACCAGGGTGCATCAAAATATCAAGTATGACAACAGAAAATGCACCATGTTTACCAAAAAAAAGATAGCATACCTTACCTACAAGGATCAGTCAGTATTAATGGCTTGAAAGTAACCACTGAGTTATTATGTGTTAACATGAGCCTGATTTTAGATATCATGTATTATTATTAGAATATGCTAAAAATTCCATTGAATGAATGTATTTGTATTATGTCTGAATATTTTCATAATTTAAAAGTACTTATTATGCTTATTTAATAACAAATATTAGTAGTTGAGTGCTTGGGGAAAAAAAAGTTGACTACCTGGTAATCATGCCTGGTATTCATAAAAATGTGTATTTGACAGTGCAAAGAAACAAGAAAATAAACCTTTCAAACAAATAAGACCTGCAGGCTTGTAGGATGAGCAGAATACTGAGGTGACAATTGGAGATGGAATAAAGAATTGCCTTGCTCACGATCATAACTCATAACAACTGCAGTCAGGGTCCCACATGGGAGGATAGAGTTGGGAAAGTGGAATTGTGCAGCATGGAATGAAAAACTTGCTTCTGTTTTCATCATATTACAAATGATGAAGCCCCCCCCCCCAACCCTTTTCATATTTCCATATCCATCCTCCTAAAAGCTATAAATACTCAGATTTGGGGCTGGTAATCAATCCCCAAACTAATCCCTTAGGCCATATTATGCAGAATAGTAGTCACACATCTCATAGGCGGGACTTCCTGGTTGCAAAACCGGAAGTCCTGTGACTTCATAGGTTGATGGGAAGTTGGGAGGAGAAATGGAAGCTGTCTACCCATGGTCACATCACGGAGGTGGGGTTCTGGCTGTGCAACTGCACACCACTTTCTTTATTTACTTGTGGCTCACCGATGTGGCACACCTGAGGACCTTTCACAGCACACAAATGTGCCATGGCACAGCGGTTGAAAACTACTGCTGTACAGGGTGCTTGTTGAAAGTTCTCACTTCTTGTGAAGTGCAAAGAGAGGGAACTGGAGGCAAGCATTCTCTGCAGGAATGCCTTTCCACCAGTTTAAGAACTGTATCCTCACTCCTAGTATTCAGGAAGCTTTTAAAGCATGTCTTTTAAAATGTGTACTTGGGGACTGAGGTGAAGATAAGAGATGTACCTGAGTTGAGATGAATATGGCTGCATGGTATTATGGTTTTAGATAACACTATTATGATGGTATATTTATGTCAATAGTATTTGTTATTTGTATTAATATGTCTAATAAGTTTGATCATTTTGATCTACTGTGTTCTATGTATTGTATGTTATGCTGTAAGCCCCTTAAAGTCATATGATCAAAGTGACATAGAAGCATTTTGAATTAAAAAATAAAAAATAAATCTAAAGACTAAAATAATCAATTAATACAGATAATAACATGACAGACAGTATAATTTTATTTAGTGTAGAGAAAAGAAAAGCCTGTGCCAGTATTTTTTTTTTTTAATTGTATTAGGTATCATGGGGCCTCTCCATGAAGGACATTTTATATAACCAGAGGGCCAGTTCTGAAAAAAAGAACTTTTTTTGATCACCCTCAGCACCTCTGATAGGGTCTACATATACACAGAATCAGCGATGCCTTGATTACAAAGTTTCAGCAGTGGAATTAAGTATTCAAAGCTGCATCACTAGACATTACAGGTATGAAGAGGTTTGCTTTCATTTAATGTATTTACTTACTTCTCCAAATCTGCCCATCTATCCAAAAAACTCTGGTAACAAACAAAATAAAAACATGACATTCCCTTAAAACCAAAACAACAACAACAACAAATCGAGGCCCCATTTTGGGTCCAGTTATTTTGAATTATTCTAATTATTTTGTAACCTGCATGCCCGATTCTGTTTTTATGCCGTTCTGTTACGGATGGCATGGCACTGTTTTTGATCGATCTCACCCGCTGTCAGCGCTGCAAGTGCGGCCACTGGGGGCCAAGTTCCCCACATAAGTTTTGGTTGCTGAGGGAATGGCGGGCACGCGCATTCTTTTGAATATGAGTCCGGGGCTAGATGGATCCACTCAGCTCCCCTAGAGTGCCAGAACGTAGTTGGGATGAATTGGCCAATGGTCCCAACTATTAAACTTAACTGCTTGCCGTTACGCAAGCACCTGCATGGTAGCCGGAGTGGAGGCGTTTGCTCTGGACATCTGGCTGGCGGACAGCGCCTGTCTCGAGCCGCAGCTTCACTCTCGTCCGCGGAGGAGTGGAGCCCATTCCGCATCGCCCCCTGAGACACGGGGCTCCTATTTTCGGCGGCACGGGTTCTCCCTCCCCTCCGCGTACGCGAGGACGGAGCGAGCACGCACTCCCAACATTAAATGCTGCTCAGCGCGAAGCGCCGCGGAACTAGAGGCAGCATCCAAGAAGCTGCGAATGGACAACAGGTAACGACGACAGGTCTTTTCGCTTGTGGTTTGGCGGGATGACCCGACCTGACGAAGGAGTGGGGGCGACCTTGTTCGCTTTTGAAGGTAGTGGAGAGGCGGACGTTTAGCAGCTAATTATCTAACCTAACCTAGTCAGCTCGAGTGTGGGAAAGCCTTTAGCGATGTCCCGTGCCCGGCCTGAGGGCAGCCTATAAAGCCTGCGCTGTCCGGTAGAGATACTCTAGCGATTTAGGAGAAGGTCTCCTAAGAGCCTAAGAAGGAACAAGTACGTGTGTGTGTGTGTGTGTGTGTACGGACATGTGTGCGCGCAGCCGCGCGCGGTATTACTGCGCGCGTCCGATGCGCTCTCACTGCAAAACCAAAGAGATTGGATGTTTGTCGTGATTATGTCTAACTGCTGTTACCTCCCCTTGCCACCCCCCCCCCAATGTTCAGAGATACCCAAATATTTGCGTTCTGCATTGCGCTGCAGCAAGTTAGGCAAGCTGCTGCGTCGGCTAGATGGAAATACCCTAGAAATAGTCACTCGGGATGCGGCTTGGGTATAGTTATGTTGATATGCTGAAGATTGGGATTTTCAGCCACAGTCCTCTATCCTTCGTACTTTTAAACCCACTCATTCATCTGTGATTTAACTGGGGTAATGGGGCTGGGAGTTCCGTGATGAGGGTGAATGATGATGTCACAGGTATCTTCTAGCATTTGCTTGAGTTAAATATTCATTAGGAGAAAAAGGCGATAGAATTAAGTCTTCTGCAGCAAAATCAGAAAAGTATGTTGATCAATTTTTCAGGTGCCAAGAGAATGCTTTTTTGGCTTTTTTACTGTCATCACCATCAACGCCATCATTTTCTGTACTCTGAACATGTTAATTTTTTTTCCACAGCAGGTTCTGCCTAGAAACTTTCATTGGAGGTAGGATTTCTCTTTCCCCAAGACTTTTCAGGAAGAAGTTGGGATATGTGATGTGAAGTTGCACACTTTCATTTGGAGACGAGCCCTCCTGTGTTGAGTAGGGCTTACTCTCAAGTAAGTGTGTATAGGTAGCCACAAAGAACAATTCTGTACGAATCCACTGTGAAGTAAATCCCATTAAGCCTTAGGCTGCAATTAGTTACATATAGCTATTAGTTGTACAGAATGTATTTGGGTTTATTCCTGAGAAACAAAGCTAGATTTAACAGTAAGTCAGCCTATTGACACTATCACTCTTTTTTATAGGTGATGTGTTAAATCAGGGATGGGCTTATCAAATAACAAAAAAGTTATTGAGAACACCATTGTGATTCTAAATTAAACAAAAAATAAGGCCTGGGCCAGTTTGGTGCAGTGGTTAAGGCACTGGGCCAGAAACCAGGAGACCGTGAGGTCTAGTACAAAGCCAGCTGGGTGACCTTGGGCCAGTCACTCTTTCAACACCAGGAAGCAGGCAACAGCAAACCACTTCCTAAAATCTTGCCAAGAAAACTGCAGGCTCTAGTCCAGGCAGCCACCAGGAGTCAAGAATAACTCGAAGGCAGCCATTTTTCTCCCACTTGCAATGCTAATCTGAAACTGGTCAGCTTTAATCAACATAACTAATGATGGAGAGGGATGAGGGAAATATATTGCAGTAACATTTGGGTGGTGGGGAACATATGTTGCCTGTCTCTGCCTTAAACAGAATGACTGGATATATCCTTATATCAGATTTACTTATTTATTTATTTTGGTGGCAGTCATTTTCTGAATGGCAAAGTATCTGTATTTCTTATAAACAATTTAAGTAATACTAATTATGCATAGTGAGGGAAAAAAACCTTTTAGAGCTTTGTTGGAACTAACATTGAATTGGGGCATCCAAGGCAACAGCGGGGGCTAATAACATCAAAATGGCAAGCATGGCCAGGCAATCAAAGACCCACCCTCCTTTTAATGTGAGCAGCAAACATCACACATACGTACAAAAAGGCAGCTCTTTGATCATCCAGTTGCACCTGCCATTTTGATGTTATTAACCCCCTTAGACACTGCTGCATTGAATCCAGACAAACAATGTATGTATCTTCTCAGTAACAAGTCCTAATTTTTGAATTTCTTGAGCGTGGAATCTAAATTAGTCATATTTTCATTCTAATTAACTCAGTGTGATGGATATCTTGCAGTAATGTGTTCTAGGCACTTTTGAAAATCCTTTGTACATTCATTTCAGCTTTTCAATAGAAAGCTTAGGTCCAGGTTTTTGATTCATTGTGTTCCCAGAACAATTACATCATTCAGGTTTTTCTGTTGATGTTGCCAGGGATCCAAGAACCATGTTGCTAGATCTATGCAAATCTCTTGAGGAGATTTTAGGCTTCTCTGCTTTGAAAAGCAGCCTTACTCCTGTCAATATTACAAGGTGAACATATTGTGAAGTTGACGGTTCGCCGTGTGTGAGTTGGGTGGCCGTATAAATGGGTTTAATAAATAAATAAATAAAATCATATTGTAAATTACTGTAACATGAAAAAATGCTGTTGTTCTGGCTGCTTTTTATCTCGTCCCAAATGAGAACAGAAATTTTTAACTACTTTTACTAAACCTTTGAAAAAATTCCTCTAAGGCTGTCACTGTTCACATCCTGGCTACCTTTTCTTCTTAGTATTAACTTTATCTTTGGGAAGGAGAAAGGATGGTGGGACTTCCCCATATATGTGTCTAGTACCAGAATGCCAATGGAGAAAATAAAAAAAACTCCTGTGTGACACACAGAAAAGATCATCTATCCATCTTCTCCTTCACTTTCCCTATAACAGGCAGTTTGCATTGGGAAAGAGGCAGCAGGCATTTAGAGGAATGTGAGCAGAATCAAGGATGGATGCTTATTCAGTTTTGCTTGCTGAGGAAAACTGCAGGAATGCTGCTCTATTGTACAATATGAATTCTAATCACATCTCTGAGGTATATTTCTGAATCCTGATCACACTATGTAGACATTTTTCTCAGTCACCTTGGTTCCTGATGACTATACTTTATGGCTGATACCATGTGTTAGGAAGATAAAAAAATGTTTTGTTGATATCTTTCAAAGTACAGTCTACTTTTGGAGATGTGTTTCCAGGTTCTGTATTGAAATATCTCAAGAGGAATTGGAAATGTTAAACAGTTTAAGAAATTGGCAATTCACAAAAGAAATGTGGCTTATTGATTTTTATATAGGTCATTAGTTTTGCAATAATTTCTAGGACAACAGTAGAGGAGAATGATATCACAAGAGGATAATACGAGCAGTCCGCTTTGCTGAAATGAAAGCACACTGCATTTTGTTCCATAAAAATGGCAACAAGTATCTTCCATTTAATTACAGAGCTTTGCATAATATTTCTAAAGGCATTTTTCAGTTCTAATTAGTGTTTTGCTTTTTCTCTGGAAATAAAAATGTAAAAGTTTTCAGCAATTATCCTGAGGGGATATATAGTTTTGTTAATTTGAAGAAATTTGAAGTATCTACAAATAGATTAGATTAATCTTTATTTACAGTCAAAGAGCAGAATGCATACATCAACAAAACCTAAACAATAAGATAATATAGATAGTAATAAAAATATATTACATTAAGAATTCAGTGGCAATGAAACAAAAATTCATGGACTTTCTGGACTTCAGTTACGAGACAAACCAATTTCTTCTTCTGAACTTTCATGAAAACTGAATAGTAAAGGCATTACTACTGTAGATTATTGTGCCAGATTTATAAAAGGGTGACATATGCATATGGCAGGTACTATTTATTTATCTAATTTATATGGCCACAAAAAGTGACTCTGGGTGGCGTACAACAATCCAATAAAGCAGTAGATATATAAAACAAGCATTACCTAAAACCATTATAATAATTATTAAAAAGCATTTAATACTATAAATGCTTTTTAATTAAAAAAACTATAAAAGTAGAACTAAAACAGAAAAGAAAATAATAGATGAAGGGATGTTAATAATAATGGAACCATCTCACTAGTTCATCTGTCAACTTCTCTCATTGGGCAGGGCAAAAGACACTCTTGTAAGGACTATTATTAAATCTCCCTTCCAGTATTGATGATGGCAAAACATCAAATTTTGGCTAAGGTCAAGTGTCGTGTCTTCAAATATAAATGTTTCAAGATTATGTAATTACTTTATTCATTTACATACAATTGGCTTACAGTATTAATGAAGGGGGGGAGGTTCTTACAAGTATATATTGTTTCCATTATTGTTGTCATTCAGGGTATTAGTTGCTGACATATTGTAGCTTCTTATTATCCTAGGCATGAATAGCCTCATTCTGTTTTTAAACAGAGCACCAAAAACAGAGCACAAATGTTTGGAGAAACATATTGGCCCTGTTTTCACACATGTTTTGTTTTCTTACAGTTGTTTAAAAATTAAAGAATACTTACAAATGTTTCTTATGCTTGAGAGTTCTGATAATATGAATTGGTATTTTTTTTTTGATATAAAACATTGGGGTGCTTACTCTGAACTTCACTGAAATCCAGTGAGTGAGTTAATTGGATGTTTTAGGATGAATGGTTGTCCTTGTAAATTTATTTGAAAAAAATGTAAGAATAGTGTACTGCATGTTTTCTTTTTTGTAGCTTTTGTTTTTTTAAAAAAAAAACCCTGAAATTAAAACATTGAATTAAATTTGCTGAAGGACAGAACCTGTGATCTACTTTAAGAGTGCAAGAATGAAAGTGAATAATTTTATTCAGGATTTCTAGCAGGTTAGACTACTGTTTTAATATTTTACTTCAACAGGTGTAATTATAGCATGTTGATTACATAAGCCAATTTTGACATAATTAAAGCTGTAATGTTGATGAGTGGCACAGCAGTTCAAACAATATGCATTTGGGTGCTCACTGGTTGCAGGAAGAGATACATAGAAGGTGGTCAGTGTCTGGACCTTGATAGGTCCTAACATTAATGCACCATACAGTATACAATTATCTAAAGTGTAAAGGTTTGTGAGTTCAGTTCCTACTAGAAGATTTGAACCCCACAGAATAACATGAAGTTGCCCACGTCTCAGCAGTTCTAGTAATAATGAAACTGGTCACTTGGTGCCTTCCTGGTGTTCAGCATAACCAAAAAATACCACACAGGATATACACTGTGTAAAAAAAAGAGAAATCCGCCTCCAGGTGTGGAAATCTGGACTCAAGCGTCATAGGCAAAACATGGTTATTTAACCCAGGTTTCTTACATAGACCATGGGATGAATTCACACATCTTAAGTCATAAACCAGGTTTACAGGCTACCATAGCTAGGTTTGTACAAGCTGTTATTTTAGTGTGAACCTAGCAAGTGTTTGTAAGGCAGTTGATAGGTTTATGTCCTGGCTAGATTCATGTGTAGTCACAATAAAAGCCATATCTTCATGTGGCTGATGTGCAAACATTAAAGACAGCTGGAAACAAAATATCCAGGCATGCACATATGTCATCTCCATCTGGAAATGCACATAATATTTCCATGCTATCCCACCTAACTCACTGTAGATTTGCCTTTGCAGTCACAAAAGCCTATTTTGCTCATACTCTCTTCTCTCCATCGTTCATTTTTACGAGCAAAAACAAAGAAGAGTTTCAATTCATTTTTCAGTCTATTAGAGGTTCAGCTGTGCATTTCACCCAGGCCAGCTGTCTTTAATGAATCTTTCCCCATTCCACCCACCTCATCCATGAGGCTTACCAGTTGATTTGCAAGCTACTTGCCTATTCATTACTGAGATGGCTGAATCTATGCATTATCTCTAACTGAAATTTTAAGGACTTCTTGGTGGATGGCCATTACACATCAATTGTTTACACATCATTCACACATGAACTGATCTCTTGCATACACAAACACATATAAGAAGTAGAAGGAGGAAGACTGGGCTCAGCATTTATAAACCCATACAGGTAGTCTCAACTTACAATCACAGTTGGGACTGGAATTTCTGTCACTAAGTGATGTGGTCGCAAAGCACAATGTCATATGACCGCATCACTTAGCGATGGCAATCCTGGAACTCCCTGATGCCATCATTAAGCGAATTCCACTGGTAGTTAGCCGAGGACTCACCCCAATCCAACCCAGCCCAGCCCAGCAGCACAGTGTAAAGGGGCTTTGCAAAATTGCCAGATTCACATCTCTCAGACCCTTATGAAAGCTGTAATTTAGCTGTTTATTGGATCTTGCATTTACGTGAATTGCAGTCCTGTTCTTATCAATATAACCATTTAAATGTGGATTTAAAATGAAAAATACACATTTAAGCACGTGTTAAAAAATCAGTTTTGAGAGGAGTTCAAACAGTTGAAAGTTAATATGGAGACAGACTAGATCTAGGTTTAAATCATGAGAAAGTCTCATGAACCTGAAATAGAGAAATTCACTTATCACTGAACTTTCTATGGCAAAGTAATTCCTTTAAGAGCTTCAGGGTATTGTGGACTTCCGGTGAGAAGATGGCCAACTGAACAGTCCACCCGCGAGTTCAGTGGGCAGATCTGGCAGTGTGGACTCTCTTTGGGGGTGCAGGCACGCTTTTCCTGATGCCCTAGAGCGGTTTCATGGTTAGAAAATGCTCAGAATCACCCCATTTGTACATTGGAACGTCACCTCGTAGCCTGAGGATAGCCAACAGTGTTGGTGCTAATCTGGTAAGAGGAGACAGGAGTCGGGGACATCATCACTTTCAGACCATGCTGCAGCCCAATTGGGAAACTAGGTCGAGACTTTCTTGTTTCTAAATCACCTAATTTGTATTTTTTAAAACTCTTTGTACCTTAAGAGAGGCTCTCCAGAGCAAGAAGAAACAAATCCCTTGGTGCTTATCGTTACTTCTGGAGTAAACTTAAAACTTTTTTTTTTAACTGTTGGCTTACTTCCCATTTAAATTTTAAGGAGGACTGAGAATAAATAATCATCTCCCGTTACTATTTTTGTATTTGAAGGAATTAACACTTTCCTACACCTTGAATCTACTGTTTTCAGTTTCAGTTTTGAGTTTCTGGCTCACTTCTTCTGGGCTTCACAGGTGCTGGTTCATATTTGCTCCTTTGTCAATATCACCTAATAACTTTTGGAAGACTTTAATTAAACCACCGGTTCCTATCTGTGCTAGCTGAGTATCCAGGGGGCCCCATAATCTACTGCCTGAAACAATGGACGACCTTAAGGAAATCGAGCTTTCTTCTGGGCTTTGTTCTGATTTCAAAGAGATTTTACGTGAGACCTGCCAAGCCAGGCTGCAAGATATTGGGATATTGTAGAAAATACCTGCTTTAAAATGTGTCAACTGCTTGTGGATGTTTTAGAAGGAGAGAAAGAGTTCTATCAACGAGATATCTTTTTTGATAATGAGAAGGGACTCTGAAGAAATGCCAGGCGATCAATACACTTTGGTGATGAAGGAGTTACAGTTTGACTTGCAAGATACTGATGTTTCTTTTTTCCCAAGGGATAGTTTTGGGAATGAAATGTTTGTGTTTTGTGGGAGGATTTTTACTGAGGGGTTTGATTTGTTAAAGGAGGCAGTTAGGTTGTTTGATGTTTTTATGAAGAATGCCTTATGTGAAATATGGAGACAAGTACATGTTCTTGTTTATTTTGAGGTGGGATAAGAAATTAAGAATATGTATGTGGTTTGATATTGAGGCTTTCTTTAAAGATTTGGATTAAGATTTCTTTTACTACTTTTAAAGTTTGTTTAATCTTTTAAGATTTATTGTAGAATATGTATTTAGATTGATATTATGGTCTGTTTGATTTCTTTTTTCTTTAATGATTTAAAGTAGGTTTGATTTTTAAGGTTTAATAAGGTTAAGATTGTTATAGTATTATTAAGTATAAAATTAGATAATTTAATAATTTGATTGTTATTATAGTGGCCAGAAATATGTAGAATAGTGGTAGGAAAGAAATATTTAATAAATGGGTTCCTTTGGGGGATGATTTGAAGGTTTATATATTTGTTCATTTTTCTTATATATAAGGGGAAGGGGCAATTGTTTTTAGTGATTTTAATGTGTCTATGGAATGATTTACAGAAATAATGTGATTTTGGTTGGATCTAGAGTAAGGGTTTGATTATGGGAATTGCTGTATATTCTTGTTGAAAGTTGGAAGTCATCCTGTAATATCTTTAAAAAATATTTTTTCATTTTCTGTTTTTCAAATTTTTTTCTTTCTTTTTCTTTCTGTAGGTTTTTTTTTTTTTTTGCTTTTTTGTAGTTTTTCTTTGCTTTAAACTTAATAAAACTTTTAGTTAAAAAAAGAGCTTCAGGGTATTGTAAAATATTGCAAAGTTTCTTTTTTTTTCTTTGTAAATCTATGTCAGCTTTCATCCAAACACATTTTAGCTTATATGACACCAAAATCTTTTTATATTGCTTTTCACACTGAAATTTCCCATGCTAAAATAATTTGTATTTCTTATCTTAGAAGTGCTTATTTCTGTAAAAAATGGTTGCCATGGGGAAATCATTAGGTGTTTTCTTATTCATATAATGTGCATTATAGTCCAGGCAATTTTTCTTGTAGATTTGCTGAACAAGACTAAACCACATGACTATAACATATGGTGAAACTTACTGAGCGCTATGGTTCTACTCTGAAACAAAACAAAGTTTCCTCCTAAAGTATATATGATAAGCTTGCCAGATATGTTAGTGAGAGAAGTTCTAATCTGCAGCATGAAGGAGTAATTTAATTAAGAAGAATTTACTTTCTGTGATGATGTAGATGTTAAGCTTTTTGGTTATATGCTAAGCCTTTGAATTGCATATAACATTATATGGGGAACTGCTCTTCAGAGTGATGAAATGCCTGTAATGTTGCATAATGTCTATAGGGTTGACCTGTAAATGGTTTATAATTTGAACAATGACTCCTTCAGACAAAAACATATTTAAGACTTACAGCACTCTTCACTACATCAGAGACCTAGTTTGGGACACAGAATGGGCTACACTGAGTTCTGTAGTAAACTTCAGCAGATAACAGCACCTGTTCAACCATGGCTGAGCTCAGAAAAACTCAGCAGTGTTAGAACTGATTAATGTTTGAGCAGGAAACCACCAGGAAATCTAAGGGCTGTAGACTATGTTGGGACATTGAAAAACATCATGGAAGAGGGCAGTGCTGTGCCACTTCTGCATTGGTACCAAGAAGACTACAGGAGCATGCCTGTGTAATCACTATGAGTCAAGCTCGACTCAGCGTCTGTTTTATTCAATGCATATGAAGCTGTTTTTATTTTGTAATTATGATTGCCTGAAAATGGTATATCGTAAATTGTAATAGGCTTGTTTTGTAATGAATTGCCAGAGGTGGTTGTCCAGCATTTGAGCCACGTTCTGCCACCATCTAGAGTCCTGGGCTATGTCTTCTTTCTGCTGGCTCCTTTTTTGCAGGTTATTCTTTGGTTTCAGCTGCCTCAGACCTTGCTGGTTTTTCTCCCTGGCTGTGGATCCTCTGGCTTCTGGCTCTCCCAGCCACTGCCCCCTCTGCTCCATGCCTTCTCTAGCTGCTTCTCCAGCAGCATCTCCTGCCAAACCTAGAAGAATCTCTTTTGAACCCTACATGCCAACTTGCAGGTGCTTCGAAGGAGTTTTAATTTTTTTACCCTTTCTCTGCAAGTCCCTAAGCTGGGCAGCTGACAGCACGAAACAAAACCCTGTGACTTTGATAGTCATATATAACATTTTTCTGTTTCACAGCAGTTCATCTTTCTACAGTGACATAGCTACTTTGCTGTGCTCAACTCTCATCGTGTATCTGGCAGGGAATCATGCACCCTAAAGTTTCTGTCCCCACAACTCATCCTTATGATGCACCTAGAATGGGTCCATGCTGTGCTGCTGTCCCTACAGCTCCAACATGGAAATAATTCCAGGCCTGACGAAGGTCATACAATATGTAAAAAGCCTCCTCTGACTGAACATGCAAAATGCACTGTTTACTCCATACACTGCATTTTTTCTTTTTCTTTCCCATTTTTCCATTGACTAATTGAACTTTTTGTTTTTTATTGTTCCTTGTAACTATGGATCAAATGGTTGATTGTTTGACCTATCAACTGCTGGGTGATGGCAAGGTGCTAGGGATTTTCCATTTCTTTTCTGTAGTCTAGTGGTTGTCTGGTTTTGTGTAGTCAAGGTGCAGCTGGTAGACAACTATAGTTTGTTTGTTTGTTTAAATTTATTATAGCTGCCCAGCTCCAATGGACTCTGGGTGGTATTCAAAACCAAAAGAATTAATAAAAACATAAAGGTTGAAGAGTTGGAGTTGGAGTTAGAAAAAGGGAGTTAGTAAACTATCATAAGAACATAGTGTGAGGAGAGGAAATGAAGACTTCCCTGGGAGGCAGGCTACAGAAGCCCAGCACTTCAGATATGTAACTGAGAGTGACCTACACTCTCAGTTACATATCTGAAGCCATGCATGGACTGGTCAATTTCAAGGCCTCCTATTCTCTAGGAGGGCCAGTTGACCAACCCATCTGAAAAATAAATAAAAGCTGCAGAAATGGGACTTCCAGTCCCTTTTGCAGCCAAAAGAGGATAGGGGGTGGGTGGGTGGATGGGCAAAGAGTTGAGGGGCAAGACTGAAGGGAGTGGTCCTATAGAAGTCAGCAGAATCACTTGGAGCCACAAAATTGCTGGTATGGAGTGTGAGATTTCAGGCTGCCTCCCTGATGCGTGTCAAAGTACTTATGTTGTCTGCACACACCTTTTTAAGATGGGATATCAGGGAAAACACTAGTTCCAGCTGTGGGAAGCAAATTGAAATTCAGGCACAGGCACACAGATGTGTGCTTGGAAAACAGTTAGTGGGTCGTTTTTGTGCTGGGACAAAGAGGCTGTATGGATTTGTCCTCAGTAGTTACGTGATGGGATTTAGAATTTAAGCAATAGGATTGGAAGGCCTTGAAGGAAATCGAGAATACAAATGTGACCAAAAAACAAACAAACAAACTTGGTTCTGAATGTTCTTATAACCAGTTTTAAACAATTCTCAGGGAACAGGTAATTTATCCTGGGAATATCCATCTGGCACTGAATGAGTTTGCAGTTCCTTTAAAAGGCCCTAAGGTACAATTTAAATGTTCTCCTACATTTAATACTTAATAGGGAGGTGTAACTAGTATAGATACTGTAGCTGGCATGATTCATTGCTTTGAATGATCTTTTCTCAGAAACACATGCTTTACTTATATCTATACTTGAATCCTGTAATATGTGTTATTTAGCTTTGAAATTGCTTTGGAAACATCAGTTGGTGTTCAATATAGCAACTTGTGTTCTTGTACAAGTTTCATAGTGGTTTGTGTTTATATTACATGCTTATTAAATTAGCTTTTACTTTGTTTCTGAACCCAATTTAAGATACTGTGGTTAGACCTAAATGATTCGGAATCAGGTATGCTATGAAGCTGCCCACATTTTAAGAGCAGCATTTGAGGCTTTTCTATTTAGTACACACCACTGTTTATATGGTGGCTTTCTATCCTCCGAGTACCTAAATTTTTATGAAATGACTGCCAGCCTTAATGTCATTAAAGACTGATATATTTATTTAGCTATGTATTTAAACAATTTTTATAGCAATAACTCTAGGCAGCAAGGATTAAAACCAAGAACAGCAGTATGATTTGCAACAGAAAAATCAACCCACTTCCAACCAATAAGACAAGAATTACATCAAACAATAGGCTTGCTTAACCTCCTGGGCCCAGTGCCTGAGGAAACAGCCAGGTCTTTGATGCCATGCAAAAAGCCAACAGGTTTGGGTCCATCTGGATCTCTGGGGGGATGTGGTTCCATAGGCAGGTGCTGAGACCGAGAATGCATGACTCCTGGGTCCCACAAGATGACACAGCCTAATAGAAGGGGCCTGGAGCATGCCAATCTTTCTGGTTCTAGTGGGGTGAGCAGAGACAATTGGAGACAGGCTATCCCTTAGATAGCTTGGTCCTATGCCATGGAGGTGATAACTAGCATCTTGAATTGCCCCTGAAAGCCCACTATTTATTCCAGGCTCCATTGGATTCATATTAATGTCCTGTCCTTTGGTATAATTGTGGTATAATTGTTCTTTCCCAAACTTAGATAACCTAATTATCATGTATCGTAGATTGTTTTTAGGGTTTTGATAATGTGTTTGTATTTAAAATACATTGTAATTCTTTGTGAGGGCTTTCCCTTGCAATACACATTGTTACTATATAACAATAAACTAATGGGGGAAAGGATGAGTTAGAAGGCTGGAAAATACAGCAATAAGATCTCCAGTGGTCCTATATTTTTTTTGCTGCAGAAACAAACAGAATTTTATTTGTTGAAATGAACAGTTTCACAGTGAAATAGAATATATTTTAACATTTTAATACCCAACAAGGTTGGACTCACACCAATTATTGTATAGTAAAATTAATGGGACTTACATTAGCCATATTAATGTTTTTCATTAATTTCTGTGAGACCTTAGCAACAATTTTATCTGAAGCCCTATGTAAGTGTGTGTGTGTGTGTGTGTGTGTAATAAGAAATAAATCAAACCTATCACTTTACAGATACTGACATGTAGAGGTTATTTAATTCTTGGTCCAATTCAAGGTGCTGTTTTTGACCTTTAAGGCCCTTCATGACATGGGTATGGGTTATCTGGGGGACCACCTCTCCCCAATTGTATCTTCCCATCCCATCAGATCTGGCAGGGAAGGCATGCTAAGGGCCCCATCTGTTAGGGAACTACACTTGGTGGGTCCCAAGAGGCAGGTCCCTTCTGTGCTGTAGCACCCGCCTTATGGAATCTTCTCCCCCCAGAAGTGAGGTTAGCTCCATCCCTTGTGACATTCCGCTAGTCCCTCAAGACCTGGCTATGCCATCAGGCCTTCGGGTCCCAGGGGACATGGGAGATCTTGCGATGGCTCCCCTTCTGTGGGTAACATCATCCTCTCTTGCTTGTGTGCTTTTTATAGTTTTTTATAGTTTTTAAAATGGCTGTTTTATATATTCATTGGTTTTCTTTTTCAGTTGACTGTTGTATACCATCCAGACTCAAGCTTTTGTGAGATGGGTGGCCATACAAATACAATAAATAAATAAATAAATAAATACATACATACATACATACATACATACATACATACATACTGTTACCGACATTGGAATTAATAAGCGAACTAAATGAAGGAGGTCATTACACAGATATTTACTTACTTATTTATTTGTTCCTTCAATTTATATAGCCACCCATTTCAGACCAGTGACTCTGAATGGCTAACAATAATATGATAAATATGATTTATAAGAGAAACACTTCAAGACAGTTGAAATGTAGGAAAGCTGAAATCAAACTTTCAGAATCAGTAGCTATTCTGACCTAGCTGAAAATATCATTGAATATTTTCTTTGATATTAGTAGGCTTTTGTTTGTTTTGTTTTAACCTTTCTATTTCAAGCTAAGGTAGTGGGTCACCTTATCTGAAATTCTGTGTTCCTTTGCCTGAAAGTAAGCATCATTAACAGATTTAGTAAATCTTTAAGCAAAACAAAAGTATCTGTAGAGGATTCTAGTCTGGGCTGACTCATGTGGATAGGACATAATTCTGACTCTTATTTTTTCTCTTTCCTAATCTGGGTTGTGTATTTGATGAAATATGTAATTAAATTGCATCAACATAACCATCAATATTGCAATCCTATTCTATTTATCTATTTAATCAATCAAATACAACCATCAATCCCTTCATTTTTCAGAAGTACAGTATACCACTACCCTGAGGGAATAATGAGTAACATTCAGGGATATAGCTCGCTACAGATAACATGAAGCCATAGAACCTGATTTTTTAAACACGCTAATCATGCATAATCCACTCAGTAATAAGCCTGATTGATTATAAAGGGACACATAGGATTGCTGTTTGTTCTCCATGAAAGCAGAACTACATGTGGATAGAGTTCACCCCATTACTAGTTAGGAAAGTGAACGTTCCTTAGGTGGATGGGTAGCCATTCTCTTTCCATATCAGCAAATAGAGCTCTAACCGGCAAAGGTTACTGAATGCATCTTAAAGGGACTTAAAGCAGCTTAATCTCTCTGGGTTGTACTGTGATATTCCTGTAAATCTCAATTTGCTTTGATAATAAATTTACAGCCACTATCTAAATATATTGTTGGTGCTAACAGTTGTAAATTTTATGTATAATTAGGGTATCCAAAAAGGAGGTGGTGTCTGAGAGAACATTTTTTCTACAAAGAGCAGCATTTTAATGATATTGAATATGGTTTCATAATTATTCAGAGCCATGCGTACAGATAAAAAGTGGAGTTCTTTTGCTTTTTTATATTCTAAATCAGTCAGTCCTTTTACATTAAAGTATTTGTAATTCTGAAAGCAAGCTCCTTGAAACTTTTTGTAAAAAGCTCCTGATTAAGTATGCACTTGTAACAACAAGTCTAAAAAGTCTTGATTAAACTGTTATCCAGAAGGTACTCCCAACTGGAAAAAGAACAAACTTTTGGGAATTCAAATTTTGGATGGTACTCTATAACACCATCCAATCTGAAATTAGTAATTTTAGTTTTTTCCAGAGAAGGGATAAAAATGCAAAATGTGGATTGAATTAAATTTTGCTTTGCAAAGTCCTTTGTCATTTTATTTATCTATTTTTTGTAATGATGGAGAACAAGGGTATTTTATTTTATTTTATTTATTACTTCACTTTTATTTTATTTATTTTATTTTCAACCTATCCCTTATTTGGGCTCCATTTTTTTCCTCCCAGCAACAACCCCATGAAGTAGTTTGGCCTGATGAATAGTGATAAATCCGAAATGATTCAGTGAATTCCATGACTGAGCAAAGACTGTCTGATTTTCCAACACTTTTACTCAGGCATCTCCAACCTTTTTTGGCTGGCTGGCACATTGGGAATTTTGACAGCTTATTATGGGCATTTTTATAGACTGATCCACAAAATGGGTGCAGACCAAACAAAACACCTGTTTACCAGAAGGCAACCTTATGACTTTTATTTCCAAAGTTCCTATCACGATCTCAGTTTTGCTCTATTTTTGCTCTATTTTTGAAGCACACTTCCAAATGGAGCATTGGGCTGTAGTCCAATTTTATTTCTAAGATATCCCCCAGGATAAATATTTGTACAGAAGCTTTCTAACTGGTGATTATCAATCAATGTATAATAGTATTAATAATAATGTTAATAATAAATACATACAATAAAATGTAATAATTATTTTAACAATAATAATGTGAATTTAAACTGAAGAAAAGGGATCCATATAATAACTAATCTTTTAAAATAGTATTAAATCTAGACCATACAGAAATATGTTACTGTAACCTGTCATTTTTACAATATTAAATATCAGTGTTGATAATATATATTAAAAAACTCTGGTCCAGGTCTTGTCATCTTCTCAGATTCCTTATACTCCTCCTATGTAAGAATGGAGAATGGATGATGAAGTTGATGGAATTGGCTGAGATAGTGAAACTGACAGCTTTGATTAGAGAAGACACTGATTAACTTTAATGTTACCTGGAAACCCCTTTTGGACTTTTTGCATGAAAGAGAAAAAAATGAAATCATGATATCTGGATTTGATGATTAGATACAATAATGGACATTAGAAATAATGGAAGCTGTGTTTTAAACTTAGAGTAAGAGTTTAATGTAAATGTATACATTTATACCTGTAGCAAAGAAAGTCAGGACTCATTCTTTATCTGTAGCTCCTCTTTTTTCTTTTCCTTTTTCTGCACTTTTGACTTTGCTCTTTTTTTTCCTACTTAGTTTTGCTACTTTACTGGCAAAACTAATTAGGAAACTAATTTCCTAATTAGTTTTGCTAATTTGTTAGCTTTTTTATCTTGAAATTTTAATAAAGTTTAATAATAAAAAAAGATTCCTTACACTCCTCCAGATGAAAAATCCTTCCTGGTCCAAATGCCCAAGGAAAGAGCCAAGCTTTTGCTGCCCTTCTAAAGGCCAACAGAGTTGGGCCAAATGCATGTGGGGAGAGATCACTCCAGAGGGTAGGCACTCAGAAAAGGCATGACTCCTGTGTCCCCCTTCATGCTGCGCCATGGCTCTGGGGCTTGCTGTGCTGTGGCTCTGGGGCTGTTTGCACCCTTGCACACCCTCCCCCACCCAGCAGCAGCCACCCCCAGCCCTGCTGAGCTTTGCTGGCCACTTGCACACCTTTGTATACCCTCCCCAAACCCCTCTGTGCTTGCGCTGTGCCTCACCGGCCACCTGTAAACCCTCATGCACCCTCTCCCAGCCCTGCTGTACCTCGCCAGCCATTGGTTGCAAGGAGGTCCTTGCTTAACAACCCCTGATCCTCACTTAATGATGGCAATAGGACTGCAGGGATTGCCTTCACTAAGCGATGCAGTCACATGATGTCATGCTTTATGATTGCATCGCTTAGTGATGGAAATTCTGGTCCCAAGTACCAATGACTACCTGTACCATATTGTCTGCTTATTAAGGTATTATATTATAATATTGAGATATTACATTAGTGAACTTATTTATTTATTTATTTTTTATCGAATTTCATCACTGCCCATCTCCCTCAAAAGAGAGACTCTGGGCAGTTTACAGTAAAGCTAAAAAAAAGATTAAAATACGTTAAAAACAAGAGGTCTTAAATTATAAATATAAAATAGCATCCAAGGTGGCAATATTAAAAATTCTGATTTAAATTTGTAAGTACACGGGAACCACTTTAAGGCACTAGCTACCCCCAGGATTGACTACCCCCCTTCCTGCCCCAAGCAAGATGGCAGAGCCAGGTCTTTAACCCATTCCAGAAGGCCAGGAGAAGGGGGAAGAGTGTTCCACAGGGCAGGGGCCATGGCAGAGAAGGCCCACTTCCTGTGCCCCGCCAATTGACAGTCTCTCATGGACAGGAGATCTCTGCCTGACAGGGTGGGATGGGTCGATATAATGGGGGTGAGGCGATCCCTCAGATAACCTGGACCCATGCCATGGAGGGCTTTAAAGGTGATAACCAACACCTTGAATTGGACCCGGAAGCAAACTGGCACCCAATGCAGCTCCTGCAGCAAAGGTGTTATGTGCGCCATCCTTGGGGCACCCAAAACTGCTTGTGCAGCTGCATTATGAACCAGCTGTAGCTTCCAGATACTCTTCAAGGGTAGCCCCATGTAGAGTGCATTGCAATAGTCTATATGGGAGATGACTAGGGCATGACTGACTGACTGGAGGGTCTCTCAATCCAGGAAAGGGCATAACTGGAGTACAATGCGAAGTTGAGCAAAGGCCCTCCTGGCCACGACTGCCACCTGCTCTTCAAGCAGGAGTCGTGAGTCCAGGAGGACCCCCAGGTTCCGCACTGGGTCTGTCCGGGGCAGTGGAAACTCATCCAGAACCAAGGATGGTAAGTTCCCGGATACAGAGGAACCCCCAATCCACAGCCACTCTGTCTTACCAGGCTTCAGCTGAAGCCTGTTGTTCCCATCCAGACCCCTACAGCCTCCATGCACCGAGGGTGGCCACAGTTTCACTTACGTCACCTGGGATGAAGATATATAATTGGGTATCATCAGCATATTGACAATACCTCATCCCATGGTGATGGATGATCTCACCCACCAGTTTCATGTAGATGTTAAAGAGGAGTGGAGAGAGTACTGAACACTGTGGCACCCTGCAAAGGAGGGGCTGCGGGCTGGATCTCTCGCTCCCAATCAACACCAACTGGGAGCGGCCCTTGAGGAAGGAGGTGAACCAGCGCAAAACCACGCTGCCCACCCAACTCCCTGAGCCACCCCAAAGGATACCATGGTCGATAGTATCAAAAGCCGCTGAGAGGTCAAGAAGAGCCAGGATGGATGCATTGCCCCCATCCCACTCCCACCAGATCCAGAAGTGCGACCAATGCTGTTTCCGTCCCATATCCGGGGTTGAAACCTGACTGGAATGGGTTGAGATCATCTTTTTCATCCAGAATCCTCTGGAGTTGCAATGCCACCACTTTCTCAACCACCTTCCCTAAAAAAGGGAGGTGGGAGACTGGACAAAAATTGTCCAGCATGGTGGGGTCCAGCGACAGTTTCTTGAGGAGGGGGTGCACCAGTGCCTTCTTAAAGGCAGCTGGAAACACCCACTCCCCCAGGGATGTATTAACCATCGCATGAACCCAACCACATGTCACCTCCCGGGCTGCCTTCACCAGCCATAGCAGATCTAGCATGGAAAACAAACTGGGAAATTTATGAGACCGACTAAAGGAAAGAGAAACAGTCAAATGCAGAAGCTATTTTGGAAAAGTCTGAAAAAGCCTGTGGGAGTTTATTGCTCAGAACTGAGTACAGAGCTCAGTTGCTTCTATCTTTCCTGCCCATCATTCCAAATCAGATACCTTCTTGGTTAAAAAGATTCTCTTCTAAGCCTGGTCGTGCTACTTAGAGTGCCTCTTTCCCAGGAAAGGGGTAGTGATACCTCAGGGTTTCAGAGTTTTATTTGCAATGTTGTAGCATCAGCCTTGCCATTAAAGTGACAGAAATATATTTTCAAAAGTAATCTGCTGTTAACATGCTGTGTCTCATTTGATTTTATCCATTTCTGCTCTATCACATGGGTGAAGACATAAAAGCTAGTACACAAATGAACAGCCTGCAGTCCACATGTGGTGCCAAATCCTTTGTGTGGCTCTTGAACTTGCCCACTGTATCGCTGCAATTAAGTAGGAAAAATATAGAAAATACAGATTGTGGGAAACGTGCATTAAGCCAGCACTAAACTTTGCACACTTAATTTCCATACAAAAATCAACCCTGAACCCTCCCAAGGAACCAAATATTCATGCCTACTCCTTTCAGGTTCATAAAAATACTGTGTCACCAACATACCTTCTGAGGTCTTTGGAGACTTATCCTGGCTGGATGTGCTGTGATTTTCTGTCCCACCTACGTTTCATGTGACAGGAAATGAATGTTATTCTGTGACAGCACCCACCCTTTGGAACTTATTGCCTCTTATTGGAGATCTGGATTGCAATTTCACTCCTTAGCTTCAGGAAGGCATTGGAAACAGAACTATTTTTTAGAAATAATTTTTATTGACAATTTTAATTACAATAGCAAAAGCAAATACAAACTAAACTCCGAAGGAGAAGGAGAAATAGAAAGAAAGAATAAAAAGTTCAAAAAAAGAAAAAGAAAAAAGAAGAAAGTAAGATAAAGAAAAAGAAAAGAAATATATAAAGAAGTGATTTCTGATCTTTATCACAACAAGTATAAATAAAGTTAATACCTCTTCATCTCCCTATAAGGTTACAAACAAATATCTCCTCTCCCCATAACCCATCCCTTATCTATATGCAAATCCATAAATCATCAACTTTTCAGTATTGGTGTCAGCAAAAAGTCCATAAAGGGTTACCAGAGCTTTAGAGAAACATGTCTTATTTTAACCGTGGTCAAACAAACCAACTTTATATTCCTTCCTTTTACTTCTAAGAATCTTGATCTTTAATTCATTCAGATGTTGTTGTAGGACTTGGTCCCTCTTCAATTTTTCTTTTTCCCATTGCAAAAGCTTCTTCAAGGCTTTAGCAAATTTCTTTTGTAGATCCAGTAAAAAGTCCTTACCCAGGTTATCTTTTGGTTTAGCATTTGTATTTCCACTTTGATTTTCAAAGCTTTAACCAACTTCTTTTGTATATTCAGTAGAAAGTCCTTATCTGGGTCGTTCTCTTGGCTTGTTATTTGTGTTTCCACTTCAGCTGCCTTCTCTGTCTTATTATCCACACTTTTTTATATATAATCCAGTATTTCTAGTTCTAGAAATTTATCAAATACTTCTATTTCTGCATCAGGCAAAATTTGTTTCACATCTTTCAATCCTTCATTAACATCTTCTGGACATAGTCTATTCATCATTACTGACATTGTTGACATTGTAGCTACTAACTTCTGACTCCAGTCTTCAAAAATATCCTGGAGTATTTCAAACATTATAATGTTTTGTGTCATTTTGTAAATCCCCATACTAATAAAAAACCAAAGGCAAGCTTACACTCCCCCCCCCCCTTTTCCTTCTCTACCTGGAGGTTTTAGTCCCCTCTAGTATCCAATTTCTGAAATCATAAAGTCTCAAATCTCTGTTATGTCTTAAGATAGACAAAACAATTTGGTTCCAATGAATAGCTGCACAGACCCTTAATTAGTTTATAACTTTTTTAGATCAAAGTCTTTAGCTTTTTGCCCTTTATTTCCAATTTTTTTAAATTCTTAAACTTATGGTTAATTTTTCTTTTGTTCAAGAATGAAGGTAAACTCACCAGGTGGCTTTTCCAACTTGCCGTTCCAAAGGTCTCTAATAGCCTTAAGATAGTTAAACAAGCTGTTTGTGAAAGTGATTAGAAAGTGAAGTTAGTGAACTCTGTCTTTTAAAAGGCTCTGCCACAGTTGTGAGCACAATGGCTTGATCCCTTCATCTCCCGGCGCTCAGACCCATGGGAGACAACTGTCCTATGGTTTCCTCATGAGAAACAGCCATCTGGAGCACATGTGGGTTATCTCCCATCCTCTCCTTGTCCAGAGAGGTTCCTAAGAATATAAGCATATATACATATCCAGAGATATATGTATACATACAGTATAGGGGTACTGTATGTATGAAATAAAATGTCACATATAGTTCAGAAGATCCAACCTGATGGATGAGCAGAGTTCTTAATATTATTGGCATGCTGATATTATTGACTTGTTCATAATGTTTTTTTTAATAGGGGCCTTTATTGTATACCAATCCTATAGTTCTAAAAATTCTACAAGATTTTTATTCTTCTTGAATACCTGATTTGTAGAGAATCTAAACTGAAAAAGTTGGGGTAACTTCATAGCCACCAATTGAAGCTAACACCACAACTGTCTGGAATGCAAAACTGCATTTTAACGTCATGATGAACCAGGAGAAGTGGGCTAATCTGAGTCCTTCAGAATTTTCTCAGCTTCAAAAATATGCAGAATGTAAGTACTTACTTTTATATTTCCATAATTTTATTGTGTCAGAATGAATTATAATCTTATAAAAAAGTAATAGAAAAAAAGTCCAGAGGCTAGATTTAAATTTAAAATCTATGTTCTGCATTCTCTTTTCAAAACGGAAAAATCAAGGCATTTTAAAAAAATGTAATAATTATCAATAATACATAATAAAATTGGTAACTAATTATATTATTGATAATTATTTCATTTTTTAAAATCCCTTGATTTTTCTTTTTTATGAAAAGAGAATGGAGAACATTGATTTTAAATTTGTGGAACTCCTTTGACTGTTAGATCATGATACTCAGTTTAATGGACCTTGATACAACAGACCACATGCAATGGCCCAAATTTCTAAAAAATCTGTGTCATTTGTATACTGATGTACTAATGCCATGAATCACCATGACATTCTTTCGTATTTAACAAACATTATAAGAAGGTCTCGCTGTATGATACATAAATGTGTTCATCTGCTCTAATTCAATCATTCTTTTGCAGCTTCTCAAACATAAATGTATATATACTTTCATTTATTTGTGTAAAAATTACAGTATACCAATATAACAACTGAAAATTGTAACAAATGCTATAAAAATGGTATGCTTCTCTGCTCAGTATTGCTTTCTTGCCAGTTATATTTGCAAATACAACGTATTTGTTGTTGGCATAATGATCTATGGTTGTCACAAGCAATCACTTCCTCATCTTGATGTGATATTGTGTGGTAGAGAATCTCGGGAACATTAGTCTGAACAGATTTTCAGTGGGACCTTTTGATGTGCTTTGACATATTCTGTTAGATATAGTGATTGGCAGATTTGTGTCAGAGAGGTAGTGGCAAGAATTTTGAAGATTGTTTCTATGTGAGTATTTTGTAGAGCTGCTCCAAAATCACTCTAATGAAATAAAAGCAATTCTTTGCTCAAGAGTCATGTTTTATATTTGTGATTTTTTCCCTGTTTAAAAAAAAAAATGAATTTCATCCCACTCTACTTTTACTTTAATTAAAATAACAGTCTTTGAATTGGCAGGTATGATTGTTATAGAAAGGGTTTATTAGAATAGGTGATGAAAGAGAAGTGTGCATTTTTAAAAAAGTGCTTTTATAACTTTAAACAAATCAAAAATTTATTGTGATTTTGAGGAAATACTGTTATAAGTGCAGCTGGATACCATTCCACTCGTTGAGGTGCCCTCACTCTGTGGAAAATAGTATATAGAGTAGATGAAGGGTAGAAACAGTAGAAAAAAGTGTTCAGTTGAAGGAGAAATATGATGTTCATCTTCATTATATTGGAGTCATGAATCCTTTTCACACTTGGCCATTTGATAATGGAACAAAGCTAATTCAAAGTGAGGGCAATATCTTTTTCCTAGTGTCATAGTTTTCCTATTATCATCATATTTATATTTAATCCTTCATTAGGAAGGCACATATTATTCAGATAAAAATAAAATAAAAACATTCAACTGTAAAAAAAGAAAAAAAGGAATACTCTGTTGCCTGTCTGTCTGTCTGTCTTCTGTATGTGACAGCATTAAAAACATAACTCAGATCTAAGATCTAAACAAAGTAAATATATAGTACCAGATTGGAGAAAGTTAGCCAACAAGATAAATAATCATGTAAACATTTCTTCAAAAAATTTTCTTTTCATGCCAAAAATGCATGTAACCATTTGTTGCAACCCTGTTTTAGAGACAGTTTATGAAAAAATGTATGAAATAATTCCCCTTTTTTGGATTATATTGCAGAGTTTAATGGCGCCATTGAGAGATTACTCATAGCTCAGAATGTCTTAATAAAGACCTTGGACTATAGTGTGCATATAATTTATGGCCCTATAAAACAGTCTGTAATACATTAGTAACAAAGTGCTATTAGATTACTTGGCTACTTAATATAGTGTGTGATGGTTACCAAGAGAGTAACAGTTTTAAGACTGTTTATTAAACAAAGACTTCTTAAACCAGATTATTTTCTCTGTTCGCAACAAAGTTGTCAAGGGATAAAATCAAGTTAGGCAAATATAACTGGCACCACATTGGAGTTAGAAAATATTTCAGTCCTACACAAAGCAAAGACCAAGATTAAGAAAACAAATAAGAATAATCTGCTAGGAAAACAAAATGAGGTAACTAGAAATCTACTTGCAAAATAGGTAAAGATAACAAGGACCAGAAACCTGGGAGCTGAAGACTGACACTATTCCCAGACTTATCCAAAGATTTAAAAGTTTGGTCTACCCAAACTAAGGCTCAGTTGTAAATAATTTATCTCAGAGATAGGCATTCCTTTGCCTGAGTATGTTCTCTCGGACCCCTGAGTTCAATGGGATTGACAGATGAGTTAAACAAGGGAGACTTTTTTTTTACCACTGAACCAAGGGATCTTTGGGGCATTTCATGAAGGCTTGCCAGTTAAGACCTTCTAGTTGGCTCAATCTTTATTCTTTCTAGTGTTTCATAGTTTAGTTTTGAACTATTATTGGGAGAGAGGTCCTCTGGGAAAGGCATATCAGCTGAATTTCAATTCAGAATTTAGAACAAATTAAAATATTATGCAGATTGTTTAGGAGTACAGATAATGTACTCTAGAGTAAGTAGGCCTGTTAGAAACTCCTTTCACTTTATGTAACTTGTTCTTTTCAGGATTTCTCTCTGAAATAGTAATTCTAAATTGAAAGGTGATTGGTTGATCCTTCTGCCTTGGTGCCAGAGAAATACTGCATTTATTATTACTTTTAAATAAAAAAAAAGATATAGGAAAGATAAAATACACTGGAAAGCTAATGGAGCCTTTACAATGTATGCTTAACATTAAAAAGATGAAAACAACTTGATATTGAGTAGTATCAAGATCCTGTTTTGGTTTTAAGTGGCAAAGAGGCAGTCTTTTACATTTACCTCTTGAAATATTCAGGGTTGGGTCATGTGGGTGGGATCAGATTTTTTTGTTTGTGTGTGTTTTGTAGGGTAGATTCTGAATGTGGATTGCTTTTTTTGTGTATTTCAAATATGCAATTTCACTATGATACCAACAGTGGGTGTCTTACACCCTTCAAAATCTAGATAGTTCAGAAAGAAGATACAGTTTGTATACTGTAAAAGCAATTTGTAATATCCCACTGGCCTAGTGAGTAAAATTAATGAAACTTCTGTTCTGACCAGCTTCATTACAACTGAGATGTTAACTGAGAATGTTCTGGTGGTATAGTGTGTTAAATTATTTGAGATGAAGGAAAAAATAAATGCTATTTGTTTAGGGTTGTTTCAATAAGTAAAAGACTTCTGTCACTGTTTTTGCAGATTCAACCAAGAAAATTAAGGATGTTTTGGAAGAATTCCATGGCAATGGTGTGCTAGCAAAGTATAATCCTGAAGGGGTAATTTTTCTTTCTTATCTAATTTCTTAAATGATACTGGTTGCTAGAAATTAGTATCTTGCAGTGTGTGGAATGCACTCCATTATTTTTCTGCCTTCTGTAATCATTGGATACATTACTAACATATATAAATAGTTCCTTGCAGATGGTTTTAACCCTCATTTATTCCAATCAAACACCTGTGTGGTGCTCTAGAAGTTACCTGAGTCTTCATTTTTATTCAGATCATTTCACCTTAAGCAAGATTTAGGCAAGCAAATAAGATTGATCAGTATGACATTTTATTTCAACTGACTGCTCATGCTACATTAATACTGGGTGTGGCAATGTGTAGGTGAGACCATCTGTACATAAAATGTCCCAATGATAAGCCTCCTAATTTTCTGGCTTTGTGCTCCGATTACATTATATTGCAGAAATGTTAAGAATATTATTGACATATCTTTAGTGCACTGCAGAAACTGGATGCTTGTACCTATCAAAGTAGTAGCATATTATTCATAGGGCTCAGAAAAAGAAATGGGAATGTTGATTAAGTCAGCCACCATTCTGGGTAAGAAAATTTAACTGCCTGATAGTTCTTTATCCAAGACTGATCAAACAGGAGTCAAATAAAGCTGGTGAAATTATACAGCATCTGAACTGCCATTGTTGCATGGCTGTTTGCTAAAAGTATTTCTTTGCAATTTCATAATAGAGCAACTGGAAACCTTTTTATTGCATGATTTTTTCTAATCTGGTTAGTAATAAAATCAAAATTTCAGCAAAAAGTACTAGTTCTAAGAATAAGGCTGAGAAACTTTAAGACTATATAAATTTATACACATGTACTTTCTTTTCATGCATTCCAGAAGCAAGATATTCTTAAACAAGTAAGCATATCTGGTATATGTGTTGGCTGATATACTTGAACAAGGCTATTAAGTTCTGGAGACTTATTTTATATTTTCTTTTCTTTTCTTTTCACAAATTAACTTTATACTGTATAATACCATCGATTTTTTTTTTTTCTTATTACATGATATCTGTAGGTAAGGTGAAAGTAGACAGTGAAGGAAAAGAGTGAAGGTAAAGAAAAATAGATTTGCTGCTTACTGTACTTTCATAACTTTTACAAAATACATAGTGTGGAGGAAGCATATGATTAAACTTCAAAGATGGCCTGGAAACAACATTCTTTGTACCGTGGTTTGGTTTTGGCTATGGAATCTACAAACGTACTTATGTATGTTGATAAATTGAGCAATCCAGGTTACCTGAGGGACCACCTCACCCCCATTACACCGACCCATCCCACCAGGTCAGGCAGAGAGGGCATGTTACGGACCCTGTCCATGAGAGATTGTTGATTGGCAGGGTCCAGGAAGAGGGCTTCTCTGCCGTAGCCCCATTCTCTGGAATAAGTTACCCCCAGAGGTAAGGCAAGCCCCTATTCTCCTGGCCTTCTGAAAGGGGGTCAAGACTTGGCTGTGCCACCTCGCTTGGGGTGGGAGGGGGGATAATCTGTCATGGGGGTGGTTGGCACCTTGATGAGGCCCTGGGAATTGTATTGAGACTGTGGTCTTACCATCTTGGATGTTATATTTCATATTTTATATCTTAGAGTTTTGTTTATATTTATATTTTTATAATGAATCTGTTTTAATGATATTTTAATTCTTCTGTTGTTTTAATTAGCTTGTAAACCACCCAGAGTTGTTTGTTGAGATGGGAATTTGTTGACATGGGTGGTGAAGAAATGTGATAAATAAATAAATAAATAAATAAATGAAGCCAATTTAGCGGCCTGCCAGAACCACTGAAATGGAGCAGAGCTTATAACACAGCTGAGAAGCTGGCACAGAAAAAAGAAAATTATCTTAGATACCTTCAGTGAGCATGCCAGAGAAACACAGGTTATGGATCTTACACATTCAGCCCTCCCAAACATAAAGAATCACACACTTAGACCGATTAGGTTAAGATAAGTAAAAGAATTCTTACTGACTTTACTGTTGCTTCTGTTACATCCATCTTGATGGAAAAGATGAAGTTCCTTTGTTTTTCTTTTCTTTCTAAATACTTAGTTTGCCCTAAACCATCAGCCCTACAACTGCCAAGAGCTGCGTGGAAGAAAGGGGCAGAATTTTTCATCAAGGCCTGAGCATGTGGCCCTGATTAATGGAGAGCAGAGCAGCATGCTTGCTTCTCCCTGGGTGGAAGAAGGGGAAAGAGAGAAAGAGGAAGTGGGAGTGGCAACAAACAGCCTCATCAGAGTTGCATTGTGGGACAACTCAATTTACATGCTAATTCACATGCTAATGAGGCATGCTGGATTTGCCAGGGCTTCCAACAATAAATCCCTACCATCCACAGGCATATGGCTAGAAATGCCTCTGAAAAATGAAGGAGAAGCAATCTTGCATGCAGGAGACATTAATAATTGGAGAGGCATGAATAGTATTAAGTAGAAAATAAGTGGTGTATTATGGAGATCATCAGCTGCCTAAAGAATTGATAATGACATGAAATGGTAGACCTAAGGCAGATGCTGAAACTACGTGGGAAAAAATTCAGCCAGAGAGAAACATACACAAACTGGTGTTTAAAAAAAAGGGAAAGGGGGGGATTTGAAACCGAGAGAAGGGGAGAACGACAGATGTTATCGCTCTATTTTGGGTATCCACAGTTCTCACATCCTTGTTACAGTGAGTTAGGCCCAGACTGTAGAATGAAAACTAAACTGACCCTCCAAGGAGCTTCCCTTTTTTGCTTAGCTTTAGTCCAGAATGAAGGGAATTAATTTCTATCTTCTTCAAGTTTCTGCCCATCCAGGCTCCTCAGGCTCTAGAAAGAGAAAATAATGCCTAATAGAGTAATAAGATATACATTGTATTACAAAGGTAACCAGTTATGCTGAAATGCTGTTGTCAAAATACTAAAAAATCCTACAAATAACGTATTACATAATATTACATAAAGTAATTTTAATGGATAAATTATCCATGGATTTCCAAGGCTTAAGAACTCTTCCTCCAGAGAGAAACAGAGGTAATGATGAAAACTTATATATCTCTTCGAGAAGGGGATATTTAGGAGAGCCAAATTAAAATACAGTCACAAGCTGTCATTAAGAATAGATATGTTTCTATGAGCTTATTTACTGTATGTTTTAACCTTGCTTTGTGTCTCCATGTTTTTGGATGAACAAAGTGTGGCTTTTCTGATGTTGAATTACAGCTTCCTTCGTCCCTGATTATTGATCAGATTATCTAGGGCTAGTGGAAATCATCATCCGGAGAGCCAAATTTAGTCATTTTAATAAAGCAGCTTATGCATTCTAAAAGTCATTGACTTACCAACTTTATATATACTTATCCATATTCTGCAGAATTGAAGAACAAATGCAAAACATGATTTTTTTCAGCTGGTGTAACTGTTATAACATATTGAGTTTGTATGAATCATTCACTTCCATTTCATATATGATTATGGTAGTTATGCACCTGTCAAATTAATACAGCAAATGAATCTTCCTTTCCTTTCCTTTTAATCAGAGAAAGAATACTCATCTCACTATTTGTAGCTATTTGGGTGTATGCCTTTAAATATAATTTTACTTTATTTACCATAACAGGCAGAAAAAGAGGGATAAGCAAGTACAGATGCTATTGTTATGCACTTCGTTCTTTTACAAATGAGTTTTTCTTGAGCATTCTGATTAATGTTACAGTATTAAACTAAAAGTGTTTATATAAAACATCTTCATATTTTCTCTAACTGTATCATTCTGAAAGCTAAGCATAAAGTGCTGTGTATTCAACATAGGGGTAGATCAAGATTCCTTTAAATCAAACTCATATTGTGACTTCACAGATATGTTGATATAGTCATCCTGGCAGCATGGTGGTTTGTCATGGCCAGGCACAGACTAGCAATTTTTTTGGTAATCTTCCACCCTAGTATGAAACAGACTCAATCCTTCTTAGCTTTTGGGAACAGCCAAAGTCAGCTAGATGCTGCAGCCTACAATTACATGTGCAACGTAGGCATCTAATGTATTTCCCCTTTCAGTTTATTTACATTATATAGAAAATGATATGTTGAAAGTTGTGTTGGAGTATGTTGATGTACATATATGTTTCTCTGTATAAATGATTTAAGAAGATGCTTTGCTTGCCAGGAGGGAAGTGCCCCTCTGGATCTGCTCTTCAGAGCTACTGAACAGCTGAGACTGCTTTATGGCTTTAAGTAACAGGTTCAGAGGAGCCAATACCATGTTGAATGATTTGTTCAGGAATTTATCCGGATAGCAGTAATTGGTTGTAGAGATACAGTTTGACTGTGTTTGCTTTGTTCTATTTAGTTGTGAATAAATTGTGTTTTCTGTTTAGCATGGATGAGGCATTATAGTCATTTGCTGTCTCCCAGATTTGGAGAGAAATGTGACATTACGTTTGAGTTGATATTTTCACTATGTACAGTTTTATTTTTATTTTATTTTATTTTATTTTATTTTATTTTATTTTATTTTATTTTATTTTATTTTATTTTTATTTTTATTTTTATTATTTTATTTTATTTTATATATTATATTATATTATATTATATTATATTATATTATATTATATTATATTATATTATATTATATTATATTATATTATATTATATTATATT